>NC_135533.1:133007938-133350716 GCF_045843805.1 Urocitellus parryii
CAGATTGTGACAATTCTTTTTCTTTTTTGGAGGAGGGGTCAGCAAACAAACTCAGAGGTTGATATTTAGGGACATTTTTCCAGATGGGTGAAAGCTGACCTGCCGTTGGCCATGGTTACCAGGGGTCTTCTATGATGAGGCAAAAGTTGCCCAGAGATATTTTCCATTTATGATGAGGATGACACCCAGCAGTCAGGAAGACAGAGCGCAGGGGCTAATTTGGGGGATACTCTAAGAATGCATTAGAAGGAATAGATTCCAAAGTAGCAATTATCCAAAAGAGGGAAGGAAAGAGAAAAGGAGCCCCATGAGTCCATGCCAGAGGTGATAACAGAAGTGAGAGTAATAAAGATCAAACAAAGCAGATGATGAACACCACAGGAATCAGGCCCTTCCTGACTTTCTGAGGTCATTTCCTGGCTCAGGGGGTCATGTGTCATCTGTGGATGTTAGAGCATCTCTGAGAACCTTCCCTGGACATCCACCATGGGCATTCCCTTCCAGCTGGGTGGAATTCTGCATTTCTACTTCACCGTGAAGGGTCACATTTGTCGTTAACAGTACCTTATGTGGTCTCTTGCAAAGCGATTTGAGAGATGTTCATCTCTGGTGTCTCCTCCAGGGGATCTGTCCTCCTGGTTGAAGACTGTGAGGGGTTTATGATGTCACAGGAGGTAAGGTGGAGGTACCTGTGGAGGTCAGGTGGGTGCAGGCACAATTTCACACACCTGTGTGCACAGACCCGGGTCTAGTGACAGAGGGGAAACCCCCATCTGACTGAGACTTGCTGTTACCCATGGACAGGGGATGATTTTGTGTCCCCAAAGGAGTGGACCAAATGGCCAGAAGAGCCAGTGCTTTTGGCCAAGTGATCTCAAAGGTTCTCTGAATGTTTTACTACATTTAATCTAAGATCACTGTTGGTTCTCTCTCCACCATCCCGAGGTTGTGGGTGGTAATGGAAGTATAGCTCTTAGTAAGTGTTCACGTCTTTTTAGTGGTTTCTGCAGGTGTGTTCCTTGGCCACTTGACATGAAAGTTGGTTGCACAGGACTGGAAACTCAAGACCAAGCAGCAGCCCAGTGAATGCAAGGGCTGAAGCCATCCGGCAGGACAAAGCTTTAAATCATCTTGACAATACAAACACAATAACTAAAACCACTTATGCCCTATGTGGGGTGAAGGCTGGATAGAATTCATCTGATGGTATTCAAAGGGCTTTTGAGGTTTGATGTATGGCCACTTACCCTGTTTTAACTATTTTCTAATATTTTGTATTTGAAAGTTGACTCGTGGCCCAAGAGGAACCCCAACTGTCTCCTTCCCATCAGATAGTAATCAGGTTGTCTGTGCTGTACTAAGTAGTTTCATAGAGAAACTTAGCAAAGATCCACTTGAAATGATCGTCTGCCACTAAGCAGCTGCCTCTGGAGAAGTAGAAGGATACAAACAGATTTTTCCTTAAAAAAAACCTACAGATTAAATGTTGTTATATTATAATGATCTCTGGAAATATTCCCAGTACTAGCTCAGCTAGGGTCGTCACTTGAAGGTGAAGGCTGAGTAGCTCACATCGGCATTCACTAATACTTAGACTCGTAGTTTCAGATTCTCCCTTCTTTGGGTGGCCACACCTTCCAAGGCGGCCATCTCTGTGGGAAGGCTGGACACACATAGAAGATCTTTCCTTTGTCAGTTTAGATGGTGGATCTTTGTTGGCTTCCAAGGTTTCCCCAAATCATGCCGACCAATGGAAACCCACTTGATGTTTGCAAGTGTGTTGAGCCTGTGGCCCTCAGCTAAGGGGTAAGGTCTGGAAGAGCACTCTCACGCCATCTTGGCTCATTTCACCAGAGTTGAGGAACTAGTTCTAGGGGAGAGCCTAAGTTAGAGGAGCAAAGTCTGCTGGGTTACTCCATTTTCACTTCTGAGGCCCCATCCAGGACGCATGCTCCTGGCCCAGGCTTCCATCCTCTGTGTGTGAGGTTCAGACAGAACTCAGGCAGCACAATCATAGGCCCTGCTTATTCTGGTGGGCGCAGGAGAGTGGCAGATTTGGAATGGATGTGAGGGGAGCAGCAGCAGCTGTTAGGGCTGAGCGACAGGCGGGGGAAGAGCATGCAGCTCTCAGCCAGCAGCGACAGCTGAGCTGCCCTGAAGGTGCAAGGGGATGATCACTGACACCACCCACGGACCCATGTGCTGTGGGAAAAGTGTGGGCCCACCTCCGCGTAGACCCTGAATATTACTACAGATGGCCCTAACTCCCACCTGGGTATAAATAGGAAGCAAAATAGTTTTTAAAATGTATGAAAAATTGTGCACCAACTAGTATTAGTGTCTCAACCTGAGCTACAAGATGGGTGGCTGGAATTAAGGGTGGTGATGAAGGGGGCCTCGGCTCTGCTCCCTGCTCTTTTCCCTGCCAAGGGTCCCTACCCAGCACTCTGCATTAATGCACTTTAAATGCTCTGCTCGGCCCTCCAGTTCCTGGGAGCCTGCCTGGGAGCCTGCCTCCAGGGCCATCGTCACCCCTCAGGTTGCCTGTGTGGGGCTGAGGTTCCCAGAGCCCTGCTCACTGTCTCCTCCCTCATTGCCTCAGGACACCGCCTCCAAGGAGTCTCCTCAGCTTGCCACCCTGTCCGCATGTCCCAGGTCCCCTCCAGGGGCAGGCACACTTTCCACTCTCAGCATGCCATGAAGCTGCCAAAGGAAAAGCAGCTGAAATAGCCCGGGCTGGGGCCCTGCAGGAAGCACAGGTCAGCTGCTTCTTTGAAGTCCCCTCATTGTAGAGGTGGCCTGCTGCAGCAGTGCAGGCAGTGGCACCTTGTTGCATCCTTCTAAGACCCTTCCCAAGTCCTCAGCCCTCCACGTGCTCCCTGCCACCCTGTGCTGCCCAGGAGCTCCCTCTGCGGCCATCAAGGGAGTGGCGGAGGGAGACGGAAGCCAAACTCTGGGCCCTGACTGAGGTCCACACCGTGGCTTTGCCATTGAGCTGAAGTTCCCGCATCTCACCATTTGTTAGTTTTATACTTTAAAATGTGGTTGGCGACAATATCATCCTAATGCTGGTTTTCACCTGAATCCATGTGCTCCCGTATGTGAAGAGCTAAGAACAGACGTGGACCCCAGTGGGTGAGCAGCAGATGTCAAGGGCTGTTGCTGCCATTGTCATTAGAATATTCCAGGCAGCAAATGAGAGCTATTCCGGGAGGGACCCTGTCTCCCTTTGCTTTGTATCTTCTCTGCCTCTGAAAACACTTTTGCTAGATATTCATTTTCAGGAGAGAGAAGGATAGTTCTGATGAACAAAAGGTCTTAGTTTAGTCTCCTCTGCAGGACAAATTATCAATATAGTATAAAAAGGGAGGATATAATATAATATAAAAAGTTTTCTAGGCCAAGGCGTCTGTCTGAAGCACTGCACAGGCGTTTTGCCTTTTCAAGTTGTATTGAAATCGATGGCTTCATGTCCATTCAGAGTTTTTCCAAAGGAATCCACTAACAAGTGCACTGACTGGTCTCTCTGTGCATATTGAGCTGCCCATAGTGGCCTCCTGTTGTCCTTTAATCTGAGTAGGAGACCCTGGAGCAGCCCCTGGGCCCTGCTGCCTGAGAGTTCAGGAAGAGCACAGGGAGGGTGGGGAAGGACCCTCTGTCCTAGCAGGGCCTGCATTTAAGTGTCTCCTGCACCTATCACCACATGCTGACCATGGGTGGCAGGGCTTGTCCAGGCGAGGACGGGGCACACTCAGCCACAGCGTGTGGAGGTCAGTGCATGGGCTCCTGGTTCAGCTCAGCTGCTCACTCAGATCTCGGGACCTCAACACCCATGCCTGTGACCTGTAATCATTCAGCAAAGATGTCTTTGTTGAACATGTCCTAAATAGGTCACAGAGGCTGTCTCCACAGAGCCCACAGTTTAGCAAAAAAAAAAAAAAAAAAAAAAAAAAAGAGCAAGAATGAGAGCAATAGTTGTGTATTAATGATATGTGGACTGTCCAGCCTGACCACAGTCCTAGGAAATGGACCCCACCTCGAATGGCCAACTCCAGAGCTACATCTGTTGCCCCTCTTCTGTCTTCCATGGTCCCCAACACAGATTCCAGCCCTCAGCTCTGCCTGGTACAGGGACTGACAGGACAATAAACAGGTCTGTGATCCCTCAGCCTCCTGGGACTCCCACCAGGCTGTGGTGAGGCCAGCATTATCCATGGCCAAGGCCTGGCAGGGGCTCATGGCTTGCACATGAACCCTAGCAGGGTTTCCTCTGTCACTCCAAAATGGGAGAGAAAGGGAAAGAGAGGAAGGGAAGAAAACAGGATAAATTCTAAAATCAAAATTTTTGTTTCATCAGAAGAAACCCATGTTTGCAACAGCAAATGATGAGCTGAAAATTGAATGTCCATGCACTTTCCTTCACAATATTTTACAGCTAAAAGATATTCACTCTCTGAAAGACATCCCTACCTCTTGCTTCCCCTTGTGATTCAAGTCTAAGGAACTGAGAAATAATACTGGGAGAGTAAGACAGTTTCACTGTGAAGCAACAAACTCCTAAAACTGTGCCTTGCAAGCCTGTTTGTGCTCGTAAAGATTATTCAGCTGTCTAAATTCCAGATAATGTAATAAAAATGGCAGCAAGTTGACACTCAATGGAGATGTGTAAGTATAATTAGATTCATTAGAGTTAGATCTGCATTCCAGTAGCACCTGTCTAGGGGAAGCATGCTTATTTTCCAAATTTTATTCTTCAAGCCAACTTCATTTAGGTACACACTCTTTTAAAAATCATCTCAGTCTTGTAATATTAAAATTAAATATGCAAAATAAGTAATTTTATACAAAGCTTTCCAGAAAGCCCTTCACATCTGGTCTGCTTGTAACCATGAATGCAAACTAGCATTTTACAATTTCATCAGCTAAATGAGCAGAACAGATTTCAATGCATGCATGATTCTTTCACACGGCACACCTTGTAGCTCCGATTTCTCACACTGGACTTACTTAATTTTCAAACACAAAGTGTGCTTCCTAATGTAAATTGCCTTTCCTCCCACAACTCTCAGCCTAACCATATGTGCATTTTTTAAAAGTTGAGTGCAATATAGGTTGCACCCTCTCTGGACATCCAAGGACAGGAAGGGGGGCTTTAATCTATTGATGTCAAATACTCTGAAAGCTACAGCTTTTTGATTGAATAGCAGTATGTTTTTCAGAGATTGCACACTGCCAGTTTTCAGATTGAATCTGTCCTAAACTGTTTTCTCTTTAAAAATGCTCCATGGTACCATTTAATTTTAATTAGTCACCAACAGTCTTTGTTAAGTAGTGAGATTTGAGGTAAATGCTTACATTTCAGGTTCCTGCCTTTTATTGATGACATGGATGTTCTTGGCCTTGTTTCCTGGTGGGCAACCTTGAGCTGCAGTCAGGGACCTTTCCCTCCCCCACGGCCCCTGCCACCACACACAGACCCAGTGGCTTCCCTCTTTCACACTTCCCCAGGTTGCACTCAGGTATTGGAGCTCATTACCCCAGGAAGATTCAATCAGGAATGCACCCAATACAGACTCTGCCTGTGTGCTGGTTCCCCCTGAGAGCCACGTCATAGCAGGTTTAACAGACGTGGAGGTATTGTGAGCGACCTTCAGCACTGGTGCTGGTGAAGCCAGGCATGAAACACGGTTACAACTACAAGTGGAGAAATGGCCAGAGGTATGGGGCTTCTCACGCAAGCTTGCACACCCTTGTACAAGGGAGGGTGGGAACTGCATTTGGGATCTGAGTTCGGAGATGGAAAAGGAAGTGAACTTGGGTTTCAAGAAGGAGTGTTGTCAAAAGGGAGATGAAGTTGGAGAATCAGGAGTCTTAGGAAGGCAGCATTATCAAAGTCCCAGTCCAGAGAGGTATGTAAAACATGACAATTGATGTGCTCACCCTGGAGTCTACCTGTTACAGTCTGGATCTAGAATGTCCCCCAAAGGCTCATATGCTGGAGGCCTGGTCCCCAGCTGGTGGCAATGTTGGAGCTGGAGGAATTGAAGAAGTAGGGCCTTATGAGAGGAAGTCAGTCACTATGCTGTGCCCTGGAGGGGTGTATTTGGACTCCTACCCACCCCCTTGCTCCCTCTTTCTCCTTCCTCCTTGGCCACCATGAGGTGAGCAGCTTAGGTCCACCCTGCTGTCCCCACCCTGATGTTCTGCTCACCACAGGCCCAGAAACAATGGAGCCAACCCACCATGGACTGAATCCTCAAGCCAGAATAAACCTCTGCCCCTTCAGTCTGATGCCCCCAGGCATTCTGCTGCAGTCGTGGGAAGCCTACGAACTCATCACCCAACACAGCTCAGTGTGTATGGTACGTCTTTGTTGACCCGAGTGGACTTCAGTGTACTCTGAGCTCTGCCATTGGTCTGGGTAATTTCCCACCTCCTGGGCACTTGCAAACAGTCTTCCACAGCTCCCCAGTGAGCCGAAGGCCAGTCCCCAAACAGTCCCTGGTGGAAAGGCCACTACCAGCTAACGACCTCTGGGAATGGTTTTCTACCAATCATTTTCACATGGTGTAGTGATTTTTATAACCCCAGCTAAGCCCTGGAGTGAGGCTCCCTGGCTTCCATTGCAACTCTAATTGCTTAATGACCCACATGTGTTTCAGCTTCCTTTCCTGTGGCGTGACGTGGTCTGAACCTACCTATGGGCTGGGGAGGATTAAAACCAATAATCCCCACACATTGCTATACCGGGATGGGGGCAGAGCGAGCTGGGAGCAATGTCCTATTCACCACCCTCAAAGAGGAGGGACAGGTCCTCCTACCTGGCATGTGACCATCCTGAGAGCTGAGCCTGATGGGCACTCCAGTGGTCAGCAAAGGACTGAGCCTGCGCCTTGCCCACATACCACCCCTGAGTGAGGATGCAGGGAATGGAGGGTGCTGGCTGGGCACGGGGAGAGGACAGGCTACAGAGAGGGCCGTGGCAGTGGGCATGTGGCAGGGAGAGCTGCAGTAAAGCAGCAGGGCTGTTGTGGCCTGCGATTACGATGACTCTGACTCATCATCATGGTGGATACAGGTCTCCTGGACCAGATGGAAGATGGGACCAAGGAGAATTCAGAGATGACTGAACGCATCCTGAGGTAGGAGGGCATTTGAAGGTCTTCTAAGGCTTAAGTTCCACTAAGTTCCACTTCCAGAGGCAAAGTGAATACCAGTGTTAAATCAAGCAAATTCAGCCTGCCGACGCCTGCATGATTGAGTCCTTCATACTGAACTTCAACCTAATCTAGCAGGTCAACTAGCTGAGGTGTTTACTGGTGTAAAAAGCAGTAGCGTCCAGTCTCATCTTTTGGCCAGCTGATGAGACTGTGTTAAGAAAGGCCCTTGCTGGTTACATCCAGGACACCCTCTCTGCCCCTTACTTCTTCTTCTCTGAACGCTGTCATCCCCTGCATAGGCTGCAGTGCCACAATCACTGTGGTACTGAGGACCATCTGATTTGTGAATCTTTCTTTGCTTAATTAAATTCTGGTAAGTTTAATTTGCCTAACATTTTTCTTTTAGCAGGGGGATTTACTCAGTTCACTGGGCAAAGATGGCCTACTTCCATGACCAGGGATTTAGAAACCGAGTTTGCACATAACGCTTGTGAAACTTGATTTCTGCAGATGGTCCTGAATCACCCACTGAGGACACCTTGGTGTTTTAGAGGGAGGCCAGGCTGGTGATAAATAGAAAGCAAGCTGAGGTTCTGGCAGCAAAACAATCCAAACAGAAGCCTTCCCATTGTGTGACACCTTGGCTCTGGCTGAAGAGCATCCGAAGTGACAGCTGGGCATCTGGTCACTTTCTTCTCACATACACCTTCCCCTGGCCTCTGCATGCAGGGCTTCAGTAGCTGGGTGGGGAGGACAGCTTTCCAGCCAGATGCCATGGGTCGTCCAATGGTGTGGGTCTGTAGAAGAGCGAGAGGCCAAGGGAGGAGCCACAGGTCAGTCCCGGGACTTGGGGGCCTCCACCTCAGGAACTTCATTTCCACCATATTCCCAGGAGGTATTTCCATTCCAGTGCAGGTGCCCTTATCTACAAGGCCACGAAGGTTAAGGGAACAAGGATAGAAGGTTTAAAAGCATCCTAAAAAGGGTCGATGCGCCAGCACTGAAGATATGCCACTTCAAGTGTCAACCCAGATGACCCAATTTCCTGCCCATCCAAGTGAAAGGGTGTCCTTTTAGAACCCAGCTGCCTCTGAGAGGCCTTCCCAGAGACTCACGATTCCTCTGATCCTGGTGCTCATCCCAGTCTCCAGGAGCATCACTGAATCACTGAACCAAGCACAAAAATACCTCCACCGACATTGCTGTCCTGCAAAGGTGACACAGAAATTTCCATGTTGTCATCCGCCTTCCAGACGAGCAGAATCCACACATAGAGGAAATATCCAGTCATGTCAGGGTGAGTGACAGCTACTCTCAGAAAGGAGATTTAACTTGATTGCTGGGACACACCATAGGGGTCTACTGCAGCAGACCCTTATGCCAGGATTCTCTGTCCACCGTTGATTCACTTATTTTCTATGGGAACTGAAATAGGACCTGTGATTACGTCCTCTTGTTTGCCATTTCTCTTTGTGCAAAAAAACACATGAACACGAACTTATCACTCTGTCTTCTGAGCCTGGCTCTCTTCCCAGCACACGCTTACTTGAATGGATAGTTTTCTCCTGGAACAATCATTCTGCTTTTTATTAATGGAATGTTTGTAAAGATAATTGTCAAAATCATGTTTAATCAGTATTCATGAAAAATTTCTAGGATGAGATCAAATAAAAATCAGGGAAGACACAAATGGGAATTTGTTCTCTCTTCTGGAGTCCTGGGATCACGCCTTACAGTGAAGTTAATTTTATGTGTTAACATAATTGGGTAAAAGGGATGCCCAGATAGCTGGTAAAGCATGATTTATGCATGTCTCAGGTGAGGGGTGTTTCTGAAATACATTAGTATCCTACTTGGTAGATGAACTGGGGATGATCTGCCCCTTTACCCTTGTGGGTGGGCACTATCCATTCTGTTGTGAGCTCAAAAGAGGCAGAGGAAGGTGAATTCTGTCTTTATCTTCTGTTGAGACAACTTTATTGGGCTGCCATTGGACTTCAGTGCCCCTATTCTCAGGACTCTGGACTCTGGGACTTACTGACATCAGCCCCAATTCTCTTTTAAACTTGGACTGAGAATTTTTCCATAGATTGGTTTGCTCAGCCTTTCAGACTCATGAAACAAATGAAACCACTGAATTCCTGGTTCCCCAGCTTGTGGAAGGCCTTCCGTGAGACTTGGTGATCTCTCCAGTGCATGAATGAATTCCCATCTTCAAGCTACCCTTCCACCTCTACATACAGAGTTGGTGTTTCTCATGGGAGCACCCACGGATGCTTTATTTTACTGTTGGACTCAGTATCATTTGGTAGACCCTCTGAGTTGGTCACCCAATTCTTCCTTTTGTATTTTAATATTTATTTTTTAGTTGTACTTGGGCACAGCACCTTTATTTTATTTACTTATTTTTATGTGATGCTGAGGATCGAACCCAGGGCTTTGCCTGTACAAGGCGAGCGCTGTACAGCTGAGCCACAACCCCAGCCCCCAATTTCTTCTGGTTTTATAACAGCATAAAGAAAGAAGGCAGTGGGGAGGGGATGAGATGTCACAAGTTCTAGGGAAGATCAGTGGAGGAGAAGTAGGAGACGGAGAGGAAGGGAGGAGGGAAGGGAAGGGGAAGAAATTGCAGTGAATCTAACAGAGTCAATTTCTGATTATCTATCTATCTAGCTAGCTAGCTGTCTATCTATCACATAGGAAATGTCTCCTTTAGGAGTATATAGAATGTACCAATCAAACATAAATAAATAAAGGTGTGAAAGGGAGATCAGCAGAGAGAGAAAGGCAGGAGAGAGGAGAGGAGGAAAAAGGAGGGGGAGGGGGATGGAAATCAAACCCCCTGGACGTATAAGTATGTCAGGAGGAACCCAGATACTATGTGTCAATATAATGCTCCAATACAACATTTTTATAAAGCATAACTGTTCTGTGTTTTCACAGCACTGTAACAGGGATTGATGTAACTTGAAGCCGAAAACAAAACTGAAGATGTCTCCTCCTCGTTTTAAGACTTTGACTTAACTATTTTCTCTCAGTAAAATACCTCCTAAAATCACCCTTTCTTATCATCCCTCCCTCTGGTTTGTAGAAACCCACCCCCCAGCTGATGCCAGACACCAAGATTCCTGTACATGCCTCCTTACAACACCACCAAGCCTGTGCGCATGGCTTCACCTCTTGTGGTGCATCTGTGAGCCATGCTCAGTGCACAGAGATGCAGGGGGATTTTCAAAGCCTCAGTCTGCTAAGCCTGTGGTTTTGCTCCTGGATTCCTCAGGTAAGGGGCATTCTTACTCCTGTGGTTGAACTCAGAAGTTGTGAGCTCATTTCTGGGAGCTCCTAGGGAGGTGCCCACAGGGGTGGCTTTGTTCCCTCTTGGAGCATTCTAGTGCAGATGAGGGGTTATCAGGAAGGAGCTCATCCTACTCTACAGACACTGTGAACTGCAGGCCTATGGCGACTGCCCCACAGAGCAATGATGATTTATAAATTCAGGAAACACCCATGTGAACTCAGCTTACTGAAGTCCCTACTAAAAATGATAGCTTGGAAAAATAGCATTGATTTGTCATGGGCCAATTGTTTCCAGAATTTTGTCAAATAATGTTTCTTTTTCCCCCCTATTAGCTTGAGCTTAGTAAAAATAACCTTCTTATGAAAAATGTATGTGATTAATAAAAGATGAGTATTTTTAGTTCAGTTCTCCTTGTTCTTCCAAATACTAATTATAATTATTTCTTGTATTCAGGCAAAGATTTTTATTTTCAAGAAAGTAACCACAGTTTTAGTCGATTCAAGATAGCCAAACAGTGATGCTGATCTTTTTTTCTCTCTAGTTTTGGTTTGCAAAACATTTCATTAAAATGAGTTTTGCTTCAGGTTTCTCCCGATAATTGAATCTGTGAATCGGTGATGTGCCAGCCCTTGGTACCCATTTTTGACTATCTCCTTCTGCATTACCTTCCACTTTCTCTGGAAAACATCAAGGTTTCCTCATTAATGCATAAGGAAGTCCGGAAACAACCCCAGAACTGAAAACACAAAAGTCATTCACCACCTTTCAAAATTTTGTTTTTGTACTAAAAACAGAGAAAGCACAAGCGTGCATGGGATACATAGCTGACTCAGACCGAATGCCTTCTGAGAGGTCGATATGTTGGTGACCATTGAAGTCATTTGGCCAAATGAAATGCTACCTATTTATTACTCCATTTTTTTTAAAAAAAATATGTTTTTGTAGTTGTAGATACAAAGAATGCCTTTATTTTATTTATTTTTTTTATGTGGTGCTGAGGATCAAACCCAGTGCCTCACACATGCTGGGTAAGAGCTCTACCACTGAGCCCCAGCCCCAGCCCCTATTATTCCATTTTTTTGAGATACTACACATATCACGCAATTCACCCATTTAGAGTGTACACTTCAGTAACTTTTAGTACCTGCAGTCACATAACCATCCCCACCATCAGTCTTTAAGCATTTTTATTAAGTCAGAAATGAACTGCATACCCATTAGCAGTCATTCCTCATTATCACCCCACCCCATAAGCCCTATATGGTAGTGGATCCACTCTCTGCCTCTACAACTTTCCCATTCTGGACAGTTTGTTCAGATGCACTTGCAGATATGTAGGCTCTCATTCCTTGGTTTCACACTTGGCATTACAGCAACAGGGTCCATCCATATGGGATCCTTCATTTTCATGGGTTAATACTATCCCATGATACGGATAAGCCACCCTCTGGTTGTCCGTTCTACCTTGATCTTTGAGTTGTTTCCATTTTGGGCTGGCATTAGTAATGCTGTTGTGTCCATCAGCGCACAGATTAGTGCAGGTGTGTATCCTCAGTCTTGTGGGTGCACACCTAGGAGTAGAATCACGAGGTCACCTTACAACTCCACTCTTAGTGTTCTGAGAAATTGTCAAGCTGTTCCCCAGGTGGCTGCTCCATGTGTTTCCTCCAGAGGAGGACGAGCAGTGAGCTTCTCTACTCCCTCCTAACCACTTGGGACAGTGTCTAGACTTGTACTTTGGTACCACCGATCCAGATGTCCATCTCTTTCAGGTACTGCAATGTCCTGATGGCAGTAGCTTCATGGTAAGTTTTGCCATTAAAAGTGTCAGTCCTTCAACTTTGTTCTTCTTCAAGATTGTTTTGCCTGTTCTGGAAACCTTGCATTTCCATATACATGTAAGCATTAATTTGTTACTTTCTGCAAAAAAAGTCACCTGGATTTGGATAGGACTTGTGTTGAATCTGTGTTACCACCTTACAATATGAAGTATTTTGATTAGGGAGCACAAGAGGGCTCTGCATCCATTTAAATCTCCTATAATCTGCTCTTTAGTTTTATGATATTTACTAAGAATATTTTTATTTAAAGTAGCCACCGTTCTTATTATGAATTACAAAAGAGATTGACACCTGATGTGTATGTATAATGACATCTTAACATGCACACAAAATGTAGAAACCCAGAAAATGTGTCGGTCTTTAGAAATTAGTCTTTGTATCATTTATTGGGTTTTTTGATGGAAGGAAATTATTTTCTTAATATCACAACATATAAACTTCATCAGAAAATGTTCATACGATGTGCTGTGCTGACTCTTTCCACATTGACAAAGGTAGATTTATTGCTCACACAAGTGGCAGCACCTGTGCCCCTAAGGGGCTGTGGAATGGATGCTGCCCAGGTGAGCCATGGGTCAGCTTTGCTACTGGCCTGTAAGGATGCCAGCACCAGCTCTCTGCCTTCAAGGGAGACCTTTCCCTGCTCATCCTTGCAAAAAGTCAATGGGACCAGCCTCCTCTGTTTATGATAAACCACACCCACCCTGCTGTCTGCACAGAAACTTCAGACTTTGGTTAAAAACAGCAACAGCATCAAGAAATTGTGCTTATCAAGAAAGGGTAACTTCAATTTATTAATGCATTTTTGCGGGGAGACTGAAAGAAGAAGATGAGACAATACCAGTAAGTGCAAGAATTAATTTTTATTGAATGGTTTTCAAAAAGTCAAGCCCCATACTCAGGCCTTTATGTAAATGATTATTGTTAATGATTTCATTAATCCTATTATAGTCTAATTATCTTCCCCATTTAGTCAACTGGCTAACCTCTCTTTTTAATAGGATTTTTGGAGCATAATTCACATACCATGGAATTCCCCTGTTAAAATGTGCAACTCAGTGGCTACCAGCACATTCACAGAGCTGTATTCACCTGAGAAACCGGGGGAGTCTGCTGCCTTTTAGCAAGAGCAGAACTCCCAGTGCTTTGGTCACCCTGTTTTGGCCTCAAGTCCCCATGGATAGCACAACAGCCAAGCCCTGGGTGGAAACATTTTACCCACTTAGCAGCTTCCCTGGTGGCTGTCAGTGCCTGTGGACATCGGGTCCCCCAGAAGCCATGGCAGGACGTGGCCTACATGGGTCCTCTTGCACCAAGGCCCTTACTCAGAGCATGACATCTCCTGGAAGGGCACAGCCAGGAGGCAGTAGGTAGGTGCCAGATGATGCACACACTTCACAGGGGCAAGGTCCACCTTGAATCTGAAACAGGGAAAGATATTCACGCCAGGCGAGTAACCCAACTGTTGCTCTCGTGTCTTAGAAACCACCCCTAATCCAAGCTTAGAATGTTCCTACTTCCTTCTTCCCAAGAGGAGCTGGTGCTTGATTTACTCTGGGTTTATATTTCTGGGCATGGTGCGAAGTGGGAGACCAGCTTTATGGTTTTGCATGTGAAGATCAAGTTCCCTGGGGCCCCTCCCTGAAAAGATTACATTTTCCCCTCATTGAAGAAAGTCCATTTGATTTAAATATGAGGGTTTTCCCTGAATTTCCACTTCTGTTCCACTGATCTGTGTTTCTTCCTATGTGGGGATCACAGCATTTCTTTATTAATACCACATCTTATTTGGTATTGAAACTGAGGGGTATTACACCTTCCAACTCTGTTCCTTTGCAATATTGCTTTGGCTACTCTGGGCCTCCTGAATTTCCATGCAGATTTTACACTCAGCTTGTCAATTTCCACAGAAAATTCAGCTGGGATTTGGGTAAGGACTATTTAATTTTTAGATCAATTTGATGGGAATCACTTTCCTAACATTTTTGAGTCTTTAGATCCATGAGCATGGACTCTCTTTCCATATTTTAGGTCTTCTTTAGTTCCTTTAAGCAATATATTTAGTTCTCAGAGAGTAAGTTTGCATTGCTTTTAAAAACTTCTTCCCATTACTATCATTATAAATATAATTTTTATTTATTTTATTCTCAGTTGGTTCATGGTCACTATCTGGAAATCCAATTTATTTTTTTTCATGGTAGTTATATCCTAAGACTTTCTGAATTTACCAACCACTTTTATCAGCTTTCATGTTGATTCCTTGGAATTTTCGGTATACAAGATGGTGAATTTAGTTTGACCCTTTCCATTCCATTCTTGATGTCTCATTTCAATTTCTTTACTAATTGCCCTGGCTAGAAAATTCTTCCAACACCAATTTATAATTGTCAATGTATAAGCTTTGTTGCTTCCTTGGTTCATTTTTTCTCAAGTATTTTGCTTTTTTCCATTTACAAATAGAATTGTTTGTTTAATTTAATTTTTGTATTATTCATTCCCAGTATGTAGAGACACAATTGGTTTCTGCACACTCGTCTCCTGCCAGCTTGCTGAACAAGGGAGCTCTTTTATTAGCCCTAAAAGGTTTTTAAAACTAATTCCTTAGCATTTCCTGAATACAGGCTCCAGCCATCTGCAGCAGCTCTGTCTCCCCACCCTCCTCCCCAGCTGGATGCCAGGACTTCTACTTCCCTTCCTGAGGCCTCCAGAATGCCCCCTGCATGGGGTGAACAGCCCTGGGCATCTAGGGGGCTTGGACTGTTAGGAGAGAGGCCTGCTGAACCCCTCCAGGCCTGGGGGACTGTGGATGTTTCTGGGTGGCATGTTCAGGGCGGAGAAATGCTCTGCTGTTAAGAGTTTTTGCAAGATGGGCATTTAATCTCACAACTTTTATTTATTTATTTTTTTATCTCTTGAGAAGATCAAGTGGTTTTTGACCTTTATCCTGCCCAGGAAGTTGTTTTGTTTTTGTTTTTGCTTTTTTTACATTCATTGGTTTCACAGGGAAACAACTTCCTGCTCCTCAGATGAACTGCACATGCCAGGGAGGGGACCTGGGACACCCCTGGCTTAGCTCACTAGTGTTTAGTGGAGGTCCTTGTTTCAAATACAAGTTTGCCCCTAGTTTTCTGGTAAAGGTGATATGCTGGAGTTTGAGTCCCCCAAAAGACCACCAGAGACCAAGATCGATGTAAGCAACAAAGAGGCATTTATTGCGAGCTAGCTCGGTCCTTCACGCGCACACACAGCAACTGGTGACGCTGAGAGGCCCCGAGCCCAGGGTTTGCAGCAGTTTTATACACTCTTTGGGGAAGGCAGGGACTTCACATACATCATAGCATCTCTTAGCAAATCATCACACACCACAGGAAAATCATAAAACAACTCTAAAACATGATTAGCACATTCACTGGCGGGAACAAGTTGGGTAGGGGTGATTGTTAGTATAAGAGGGGGATTCATTTGAACTGATTGGTTTAAGCCTCGAGGGGTGTATGTGCTAAACTACATGTTTTCCCAGCATGTTATCAACCACAGTAAATTACTGGGGGGTCTTCTGGCATCCCAGGTATTTTCCCTGTCTCATGCTGATTGGTGGTTGCTAGGGGGTTGCTATGGATCCTCACCTAGCCTAACTGAGTCAGGGACACAAAGCGCCACAGATCTCTCCTGTTATTTGTAGATAAACCACTCAGCAGGGTGGGTATGTGCCTAGGAGAGTTCTGTGGGTCTTTCCAAGGACAAGGGCCATGCCCTCTTCCTTGGACAGGCTTTGCTCTGAGGTAGAGGTTGGTTTCTCAAAAATGGAGTCACATCAGTTTCTCAAAGGCTCTGCCTGGCTGTGGCCTCAGGAGAACATCAGCTTTATACTTTGAATTAGGAAATGTTCCTGCCTCCTCTACTTTTTGGAAGGTTTTAGAGAGAAAAGATACAAATTCCTCTGAAGTGTTTGGTAGAATTCCCTGATGATGCTATCTAGGCCTGGGCTTTGCTTAGGGGAAGTTTAAAGATATATAAGTCAATCTATTTAATAGACGCTAATGCCTTCAGAAGAATTGCCTTCTCTCCAGGCGGGACTTCTCTGGAGCTCTGCGCCCAGGCGGGTGGCCAGCCTCTCCAGGCTCTGCCTTTGCCTTTTAAAGTGTAGAGGATTAAAAAAAGTTGTTGGGAGGGTTCCTTTCACTCTGAGAGATTATGTTCTTTGGTCCCAGGGAGTCCCTGAATGGACTGGCTCCTTAGCCTGTTCTCTGTCCTACCTTGGACTTTCTGTCTTGTGGAAAGAGCAGTTTTCTGTTGACTAAAGGCACTTTGAGTTCAGGTATGAGGAACAGGGAAACCTGGATTGGCCCTCCAGACCCTACAAAATGCCCTTGCCTAGTTGACTTCATTCTGTGTTATTTTTACATCTTGAAAACACACTTTTATTTTATTTTACTTCTTCAAATTTTTATTGATGCCTTTTAATTATACATAACAGTGGGATTTGCTGCTACATATTCATAGGTACATGGCATAATTATGATGATATAATTTGGTCAAATCCCAACTCTGGAGGTCACATAGCTAAGGAATATGTTATTATTTCCTCCATGATGAGGAGGGTGGCCTAAGTTGTCTTTCCAGAACCTGCAGGCCAGTTTTGTTCATCTCAAACCTGTTGAAACCACCCAGATCCTGCACTGGGACCTACACAAGTGTCAGATGACCCAATCCTCCACCTACAAGTCATGTTGCTGCTGCCATTTTCTGTCCTCTGAAGTGTATGAGGATTAATCACACAGGTGCAGACCGCCAATCACTTCAAATCCTCACCCCATCACCTCCTCCATGCCTTGGACAACCTGCTTTCCCCATCCAGGTAAATATTCTCAAACCCTCTCCTCAGGGGGGTGGATTCACAACCTGCCTCCCATCTCCTGGCTTCTGATTAAACTCGCTGTCTCACAAGACCTGTTGTTTTAGCAACTGGCAGAGGCACACCAGGCAAAACAGGTGTGGCTTGGCAACATTTCTGTCATTCTCTTTGTTATATATATTTTAAACAACCTCAATTATAAAAGCTGGCGTGATGGTCTTATTTATAGAAAGCAAAGCCAGGCAAAAGTTAAGTGGCTTGCCTCAGGACAGAGTCTGGAAGCAGGAGGAGGAGAGAATGAAGTTGTGCAGGTGACACCCTTGTACCAGGCGCTTGGTCATGGTGGGACCCATGCCACTGCATGCTGAGAGAATTGTCAGGAAGAACGTGAGACCCGGCCCCAGTTAGTTCTCCATGGCAACCACTGCCTGCGCCTCATCTCTGTAGTTCAACAGCTTCCAGTCCTCGCTGTTTCTGTACAGTCAGCCCCTCTCCTCTCCTCTCATGGTCTCCCCTGGAACCCACTGCCTTTGAAATTAGCCCATGTAAGGGGTGCTACACGCCAGGGTCTCATTCTATTTCCTTCATTCGTGGGTTTGCAAACCTCAGATGTCCACTATGGGTCCTTTCTCATTCCACTCCTGAGATGTCCAGGCCAGGCCCCACTGAGCTGACCACAGCCTTGTGGCTGCTCTCAGATGCAGTTTGACACTTCCGAGGTAGCGAGAGGAAAGCAGATAAAGACAGGGTGTCTCTGAAGCCTTGGTCCCGCACAGCAAGGACAACACTTAAGGGGCCAGGTGGTGGCAACCCTATGCCCAGGGGCCCATCTCACTGCAGCTCAGTTGTTTTACATGTTGCTGCCTTGTCCTGGGGAGCTGGGACAAAGCAGCTCATTATAGGTGTCCAAGCCTCATAGCCGCCTTCAGGAGCCACAGGGAGCTGCTCAGAGAGGATAGCTCCCTCAGCCCCTCCATAGTCTCCTGTTCTAGAAGGTACCAGGGGCTTCTTCCCAGTCTCAGATTATGCATAATTCAGGATGCTGCCTACAGGGCCTGGGAGGATGCGCACTTGGTGGCTTTCCCCTAAGGAAGGTCTGTTTGAAAATAGGGTCCAAATATTTGTGAATGTCAAACGGACCTGTGATGGAGAAAAGTTTCGGGATTTTTCATTTATGTTTTCCCTCTAAAAGGACATTCAGAAGAAACATTATACATGTGTGTGATTAGTTAATAATTTTAGAGCATTTCTGCGAACTATTTTTCCATAAAATTATCCTGTGGATGAAAAAATAGTAACATTTGGGCAGGAGTGTGCAGATTTTCTTATGATGTTTATCATGCTGCACTTTCAACTTTCTGAAAATTCCTGATATTAGTAGTGCAAAGATTTTAAAAATAGAACTTGATTTTTATGAAAAATTTTCAAGTATGGATTTTTTTATACTCCTTAATATGTTAATTTATGAAAGCAGAGAACAAAGAGCATTGATTTGCAATTTAGAGGCGTTGGGAAATGCTGCCAATTAGTAATCCCTACCTATTGCCCAGATCGATCTTTAAAACTAACCTTTCCCCCTCTACGCAGCAATTTAGAGCTTCTGAGGACAATTTACCAGGGGCAGTTTCACCCACCACTGATGGCCACCATCTCAAGGTGCTCCAAATTTGAATTATTTGTAGGGAGGAGCGCCCTGAGTTTCTTTGGTAATAAACAGAAACCTGGCTGTGTTTACCAGGACTTAGAGCAGGTATGACCACCAGCAGGAGCACACTTTACAGCAGTTTTTGCCTTTCAATTCTCACAAGGTCACATCTCCCTCAAGCATAAAACCCTGCACAGTTTAGACCACTTTCTTGAGGCAGTTTCTCATCTGAGCTCTGTGGAGCCAGAGCTGGACAGTTGATGCATGGACTGTCCTGTGACCTGCAGGACGCTGGTCTCTACTCACTAGTTGCTAGTAGAAGTCTCTCCCCGGCACCCAGGGGTCATGACCAAAGGTGTATTCAAGTTCCCCAATTTTCCCAAGGGGACAAAATTGCCCCGTTTGAGAATGGCTGCTCTAGAGGCTTGGTGTCATAGGACATTCTTGAACATTTTTCTTTTCTCTCTCTCTCTCTCTCTCTCTCTCTCTCTCTCTCTCTCTCTCTCTCTCTCTCTTTTTCACATAGGAAATTCCTGGAGGGCTCATTATCAACTCAACCAGGACCATTTTTCCTGAAAGTACAACTCAACAATTTCCACATACATCTCATTGTCTACAATCAAGTCCCTTGGCCATTTCTCTCTGTAAGGAAGTCGTGAAAAAATAGCTTTGATTACGGAGGCTCATGGCTGCTCCCAGTAGTCACTCCAACATAAAGGATGAGTGGGTGTGGCTGTGGTCACACCCAGAGAGACACTTGATGTTAGCCCAAGGCCAGTAAGGACATCCAGGGTGGAGTCAATGTCTCACATCACGTCATTTACATACTTCTAACAGATTTTGACAGCTTTTTCAACACCACGTCTTCTGCATCTTAGTATTTGCCTTTATGTGCAAATTGATTTCATATAGTTATTTGTTTAGCTTAATTTTATTTCTTTAAAAAACGCTCCCTCTGATCTGGAGCACCCCCCAAGTTCATGTGTCGAAGGCTTGGTCCCCGGGAACATCTGCTGGAAGGTGGTGGAGACTTTAGAAGGTGGGGCTTTGAAGGAGGCCATTGGGTCATTGAGGTCATTCTCCTGAAGGGGGCTGTGGGACCCCAGCCCCTTCCTCTTTCTCCTTTTCACTCCCTTGCCATGAGGTAATGGATTGGGGATGCCCTGCACTTCTGTCATGATGTTCTGTCTCACCACAAGCCCAAAGCAAAGGGGTCAACTCAACCTTTTCCCTTTATCACTGGATTATCTCAAGTGTTTTGTTACAGTGATGGAGAGCTGATGAGCCCACAGGAGCTTTATCTTGTATCATTATGGGAGAGCCCATTCAACTTGCCATGAGGACAATGACTGTGGCCGTTGGACTGCACCCCTGAGCTGGTGAGGCTGCAGGTTCATCCCAGGAAAGCCTTTCCTTGTGTGGAACAGGCTTAGCCCTTGATCAGGAAGAACTTGAGTGAAGTGTAGAGACAAGACTCTGTTCACAACAGCCATGTGTTCTGCAGGGCAGCACCATGAGGTGTGCTGAGGAGCAGACCCTATTTGCCAAAGCTTCCAGAACATTCTTCATGCTCTGCCTCCAGCTCTTGTCCCAGCCTCTAGCCCCCAGGAACATCAGTGCAGGGTCACTGCTCTCTGTGAGTAGCTTCTCACCAGGTTGTGGGAGGCAGTGCTCCCCACCTCCAACAGGTTGAAGCAATGGCCTGGTTGTCCTCCCTGGAGGCCAGCTGTCCCCACAGTGTAGGATGCATAGCAGCACCCTGTCTTTTGTCCACCAAATGCCTGTAGCATCTCCCTGTTACAATACATCTCCACACAGTTGCAAAGGTCACCTGCAAGTGGGAGAACAGAAGGACCCTGGAGAGGACCTCAGGTACCATGTCCTGCTGCTGTAGCACCTTCTTTATTCTGTGTCTCACTTCAGTTCTGCTTCTCTGATCCAAATCTGAAGGATGTAGAAGAAAACTGTAAAACACTATGACATGACTCAGTAGTATAAAATCCTTGCTGAGGATACTAAACAATATCCCCCAAGACCAAGTGTGAGCTCACCTTTGCTAATGAGTAAAATTAGAAAGCTTGCAAACCCCACAGCACCTGGGTAGATTCTCCTGGAAGTAACCAGTACTGAAGGAGGGTTGAAATGGAGATAATTCACGGCTCCACCATTTACTGACATTTTCTTTGGTCTCATAGCCGTGCCTTTGAGTGTGGGAGACAGAGGTCTATCTAAAAGACAAGCACAGTGAGAGGGCCTTAGGTTTCGGGAAGAAGTGTCCTCCAAAGGCTCCTGTATTGAAGGCTGGTCCCTCCGTGCAGTAATGTTTAGACCTGGGCTTTGGGGAGTGAGTGCTTGGATCATGAGGGCTCTGACCCACCAGTGGACTAACCCATTGAGGGATTCATAACTGAACACATGGTTAGGAGGTGGCAGAAACTTGAGGGGGCTGTACCTAGTAGAAGGGAGTGGTCTTTGGGACTGTGCCCTTGGGGACATGTCTTGTCCCAGGCTCCTCTCTCTCTCTCTCTCTCTCTCTCTCCTTCCAGCTGCCATGACCAGAGCAGCCATCCTCTCCCACACCCTTTCTCCCTAAGGTTTCTGCCTTGGAGCCCCCTGACCACGAACAGAAAACCTCTGAAACTGTGAGCCAAAACTGCACTTTCCTCTTTTAAGTTGCGTATGTCAGGTATTTTGGTCCTAATGAGGAAAAGCTGACTAGTCAGTGGGTGTGATTTCATCCAGTTTCAGGCAGAGGGAGAAGAACATATACCATAATTTCTATCTTCTCTAAGTTTCTGAAATCTATGTGCTCACAATCATCCATACATGCGGCATCATCTTTCAGAAGGCCAAGACGCTCAGCCGTGCCTGATTCTCAGACCCTGGAGTACAGGCCGAGTGACCACAGCCGCTGGTGTGTTCCAGATTCAGCTCCCAGCTCGGCGGATTCAAGGGCTGGCCTTGCTCCATCTAATAGTGGTGCAGAGCATGGTGGCTGCTATAACAAAAAAGACCCCAGTATACATCAATGAAGAAGTGTGTGGTTTATTCAAATGCAAACAAAG
This sequence comes from Urocitellus parryii, assembly GCF_045843805.1. Taxonomy (NCBI): domain Eukaryota; kingdom Metazoa; phylum Chordata; class Mammalia; order Rodentia; family Sciuridae; genus Urocitellus; species Urocitellus parryii. The sequence continues at coordinate 133,029,803 of NC_135533.1, forward strand.
AATGGGTTAAGAAAAAGTCCTGGCTTTCCCCCCAGTTTACGTGTATATTCATTGAATGGTTTCATCCACTAAAAACACGGGCCCTCAAGTTGACTGAGCCCTTCCCCAAAGATACAGCTCCGTCTTTCCTCTTACGGCATATAATTGGAACTGACAAAGGAGAGTAGTACTTTGAGTTAAAAAAAATAGTAAATTGCTTTATTTCTGTTCATAGCAAAGGCAATCGGTTTGCAAGTCAAACTTGGTTTTCTTTTCATTATGTTGCTAAACAGATTTTCATGATTCTATTTAGAGTCCCCAGGGAGCACACAGGGAACCAGAACAGGAGACTTGCTGGGACCAGGCAGCAGTGGACTTAGGGGCCTCCTTCACATATGGAACTGATCAATTTAATGAGAGCAATACCCGCACATCAGCCAGGGAACATGCCCCAAGTCTAACTGGCAAAGTTGTACACTAACTTAGATTTGCTTTCTCCTAGCTTTGGTCTTCTTCCTGAATTTGTAATTCAGAGCTGAGGTCTGACTTGCCAGCAGAGCTAAGGGACACTGCTATAGCCTTTCCTGTGCGGCAGGCTTGGCTCACCTGGCCTGATGATCAATTTACCAAGTTCATTCTTCCAAGGCTCCAGGCCCAGTTGTGAAGTCCATGTCTTAAGGAGCAGGTCTCAGTGGCCTGGTGACGATCGATGAAGACCAGAAGCACAGTCCCAGGCGCCCCAGGCTGGGGCTCATGTCACACAGTGCTAGAGATGGAACCCAGGGTCCCTCATGTGCTCAGTGCTCACCCTACCCCTGAGCTACACCCTCAACCCTGAGAGTTTACGTCCCTTTCCATATGCCTGGTATCTACTGGAAAACTATAACATCTGTCCATTCTGGGACCGCACATGTTTTATGCAATTATGCATTGATATGTCAGTCCACAGCAGTTTACCACACAAAAAAGGAAACAATAAATCCTCATGATGCGACTGTTCTCAATTTTTTTTCTTTATAACTGAGTGATACATCTAAGCAGGGTACAATTACACTGAAACTTGTTTGCTATTAATACATTCCAAAAGCTCTCAATACAAAAGAATAGATATTCAAATTGTAACAAAGCACCCCATACACACCAGAGCTGCTATCAGAGAGGTTGAGAAGACTTGCTTTTTCATTCTACAAAGAAGGTCGTAAAACAAGACAAGGTGTTCTTCCCACATGCTTCCTTGACAAAACATGAGACTCTCAGAAAAACACACAGCAATTCAAGGGACTTGTCAAAAAGGTCCTTGTCACTTACACAAATGATGTCATTTCTTTTATTCATTTCAGATACAAGGAAATGGTTAGAAAGAATGGGGTCTATCAGTGATATAAATAAGTAGCTATAAACATGTTTTTAGTTTTTTTCCAACCCAGACTTCCATTATGTGTTCAGAGACAATAAAATTTCCAGCAGGGCATTTATGATGGTCTGTTTTATTTCAATTCTGTCCAAAGGTAAAATTTTGGAAACAAATAAAGTGCATGATATTAGAATTGGACTATTTGTCACAAGGTATAATATCTCACAAGGTAAAGCTTTTAGGCATTATGGGATTGGGTGCAAATCTGTGATATGCAAATGCAAAGCATTTTAGTCTTTGAGTACTAAAAATAGTAACAGAATTCTCAATTCTTAGGTAGGTGTGATATACTAAGTACAATACGTAGGCATTTTACATCTCAGGTGCTATTTAACCTTTGCAATAGCTCTTTGAAAGGTATGTTTTTATCTATATTGTGTTAATGTGGAAATGGAGCCTGTAAGACCCAGCTACTTGCTCATGATCATATAGGGAGTACTTAAAAAGCAAAAAACAGTTTTCCTTAGGTCTGACTTAATTGGGAACACTGTTCCCTTGAAATATCCACCAGGCTTGCTTTCCTTAGGTCCCTGCTGAAATACCACTTTACTGGAAAAGACGTTTGGAATGCCTTGAAGGGATGTGCCCCAGCCCCCAGCACCTTCCCTGTCTGTGTCCGTCCCCCCCCCCCCCCCCCCCCCCCCCCCCCCGTCCCTAGGTCTTGGTTTGCTGTTTGTGTCCTGCACTGGTCAGCTCCCCAGGAGGCAGGGCTAGCAGGCAGGAGAGAGCATGGACTACCACTTGCCCTCAGCACATCCTGCTGAGCCAAAGGCAAACACACTCAAGACATGCGCTCTCAAGCCCTCTGCTAAATTCCCTGTGCATGTCCAAGAATTCTCTAATTGTTAGGCAAACCTTGAACCATGGGTAATGGTGGCCCTTGTCCATTAATATCTCCCTACTTCATTGTCTATTGGCAAAATACAGATCAATACCTCCCTTGTAGAAGTGTGTTAGAAGACTCTAAGAACTTAAATGGCCATAATTTGTTAGGTATAAAGCCTCAGGATAATCCTAGAGAGCTCATAATTCTTGTTCACTTTTAAAATGAGGATATCATTTCTGGGTGTGTTGCAAAACCAGACCACAACTGTGTGAGAGTTTGTCACAGGTTGAAGGCAACTACATGTCACTTGGTGCTTCGCAGGGAGACTGAGGGTCTGCTGAGACAGCTCTGCCCCTTTTCTTACTGATTACAGCTTGTGAGCTTCCAGAGTGGTCCTCTTTGATAGACATTTTTGTCCTGCTTTCGCTGACCTGCTCTGCACCCTGCCCTGCCCCTTCCAGGATGCTAACCCCTTGGTCCCACTGAACCTGACTTCCCGGCCTGCTGACTTCCAGGCATGTTGAACCACCCGGAGGCCACAGGAGGACTGCTGGCCAGGGAGAAGACAGGTCAGAGCATTGTCCTCCCTACCTCCTGGCTGCCAGGCCACCTTCCCAGATTCCTGCCTTTCTCTGAGGAAGGCCACAGCCCCCATGGGGGCCTCCTGGGGTCCTGGGGCCAGGCTCATCCTCCTGCCCTTTCTGTTTGGGGCAGTTGCTGCTTCCACTTTTGCTAGCTCTTGGATGCCTCACCCTATCTTGTTCATTCCCTTGTTCCCACCAACATCTGTTTAGGGAGCTCCTGTGTGTTAACGTTTCTCTGATTTCCCATTTGGTAGTGGCCTACAGATTCATACTGGCCTTGGTATAATAGCTAAGCTGGCCCTCCTGTTGGCTTCCTAGGTGCCATACTGTGGTAAGTACTCAGCCACAGCTGATCTGTCCCCATTTTGTGTAGGAGGAAGTTAAGGCATGCTCTGGTCATTTGCTTCAGAAGTAGCTTATGTGGGATTTGAATTGAGACCATTTGACTTCAGGAAACAGCAGTTTTCTACTTTCAACATCTGAAATGAGGGCTGTGCCCAGGGACCTTTTCAGACACATAATGGGGTTGACATGATGTACTATGCTCTAGTCCCTGGGCATTGGGAGAAGTGCTTATCCAATGTCATCAGCCGAGCTCCCCAGCATCCCGTGATCAATCCAGCCAATAGAAAAGCTTTTCTGTGCCACCGTTAGTTAATTTGTGCTTGTTAATGTATAATTAGGACTCAGTGTCTCGCTTTCTTTTATGGAGACCATGCAGAACCAGGCAGAAAGTAGGGGTGATTTATACGCAATCAAAGAGGATTACACAAACCCCTTTTCAAACTAATGGAGGTAATAAAAGAATTCACAGCCATTTCTGCACCTAAGGCTTCTCATATTTCAGAATAAAGACTGGGGAGAGGCTGGTAGCAGTGGTGTGCTGAAACTCAGCTCCTGCCAGACTCGTGGAGGCTATTTTTTTTAATTATGAGCTTATTGTTAAATATAGCCATTATTAAATGATGTAAAAATAAACAACATCCCAACTTCTGCAATTATTCCAACAGTAAAAAAGATGGTCCTCCCATGGTGAGCAGTGCAGAGGCTGAAGAAGGTTCCATACAGTGAACATAATCATATAAAGCTTAAAATAGTTCAAAAGTAGATCACTTATCCGATTTAACCACAGTAAGTTCAATGCGAAGAACAGACTGAGATGAAATCCACTGGTCAGACCATGGTTCAGCAAGAGCCCTGTTTTGTCAACTGAGACACAAGTTCGGCAAAAATTAGCAGAAACACTGGGTACTGAGTGGCTAGAGGGAGTTCTAATAAATGATATTCACCTCTGTTATTAATCGAAAATGCCATTTTACATTTCATTTGCATCAGTAGCATTTTTTTACAGACAACTCACAGACACATGCCTATTTTTCTGTTGTTAAATATTTGCCAGAAAACCATGAAATATATCCATGTTCATTGCAATCCAATACCTGCCACCTGCAGCTAGTGCTATGGATTCTTGGGACCGAGGGAATTATAGGCAAGCAATGTTCAAGGAAATTTTCTCTGATTGCCAGCTTGGAAGTTTCTTTCTTACGTGTAAGATCCTTGTTCTATCATGCCATACATCAACATTGTTTAAAATCACATGACAGTACACCATCTGCTTAAGGTTAGTGGTAAATATGTCATCTGCAAAGATTTCTAAGTGCAGAGGACCCTTCTGCTGTTAAACAGGTCTCAGTGCATCCAGTCTTTGCAACTGCCCTGTGAAGTAGATACTTCATTAGCTCCATGTCTTAGACAGGAAACCGAGTCAGGAGAGGCGCTTCACTCGGAGAAAGCTACAGGCTGGTAAGCAAACACAATTTTATTCAACTGTGTCTAGAAGCCAGGTCCCACCCAGTGTGCTCCTATGACATGCAGCTCCTACAGCTCATCAGCTGCACAACTCAGCAGCTGCAGAGCAGTGTCACGGCTCAGATGTCCTCCTGATGCTGTCGAGAGATGTCGCAGCCCGAGGACCTCCATGCTAAGTGAAAGACCAAGAGCCAAAGGCCGGGAGCCTGGGCCTGGCTCTGGACGCAGCCTCAGCACAATCCACTTCCCATGACAAACCCAGTTGGCCTTGCAGGAGCTTCTTTTTCTGAGCCCCTGTCTCTAGGCCAAGAAGATGAGCAGTTTGTCAAAGCCTCGGAAGTTCCACGGTGCATTTCTCCTGCATCTCCTACTGTCCTGCCCCCTTCCCAGCGCCCACAGGAGCCTCTGCAGAGTGTCTTGCTCTCACCCTGTAGGCGCTGCCAGCAGCATCAGCAAGTGAGGTCGAGCTGAGCCCCTCTGTCCATGTCCCTTCTCTCCAGGCCTTGGCTCTTCCTTTCCTCTCCTAGTTGCTGGGCAGCCCCACATTCCGTTTTTATTTTCTAGTCTCTGGGGAGGACCTAAGCCCTGCCTGCTTTATATTTCCTGTGAGGATCTGTTTGACTTCTCCACCCCGTGTTCAGCGCTGCTCAGAGCCAGTAAATCTCTGGAGGGAAGAAACAAAAATGTCAGTCTCACTCCAGTAAGTTTCTGATCCTTCTGGCCTCTTGGCTGCTCAATATAGGCTGTCCCAGTGGGTCCCTGATGTCAATACATAGGGCTTTTAAAATACATCTTCACCTCTCCTGGTTTTTCCCAGAGGTAGATTTGTTCTGTGGCAAAACAGCACATCACGGCCGGAGTGGAGTGTGTCTCCCTGATTCCCCATCACCTCTGGATTTCACGTCCTTCTTTGGGTTTTGGCTTAGTTAGGAACCTGTGGGCATCTCGAAGCTTCTCAGAAGTGAGCCCTAGAGAAGAGGAGGAGCTACTTGGCATGTCCCAGTCAGCAGCACTGGACAGGATGCTGTTTCCCAGGTCACTGGAGTGTGGCTGTAAGGGGCAGCGATGCCACCGTGAGACCTTCTAGCCTAGACTTTGCTTGATCTACAGTCGATTAGCACTGCCTCCGACTTCTAGGCAGAGGCCTGCAAGTAACTTTATTAGGTCAGAATAATATTTTTAAGAATGGTTATTCTCAGGGACTATGTAATGAGAGCTCACATTGACCTTTAAATGAGAGATATTGAAGGATATCGAAGAAAAAATCTACAGTGATTAGATTTCTCAGAGAACAATAAATGCTGCTGGGACCTGGAAAAACACCACTTTATTTACCAATGATTTATTCCTGTGAAACGGGGAAAAGGAACAGCAAACACAATCAGATAATCTCATTTACTATTTATGCAGCGTGTCCAAGCGATTTCTTTGAATATTTGCATATGTGAGTTAAATCTATTCTGAATGGTTTTGATGCATAGCCTCAATCGGTGCTTGTTTATGTGAAGATGCTCTTAAATTATGTAAGTAGTGTATTTTGATTTCGAGAATAGAAAAGGAAAAACAAACTAAAGATCGTTCATCAGCTTATTATATGGACTAATATTTTAGGGCAGGAACAGCAAATTGTTCTTATAAAAAGAAGAATGGTAGACGGCTTTGGCTTTGTGGCCCCCTGACTCTGATATGACTTCTTAACACGCTTGACATATAACATGGAAATAGACATGGACAATTCATTCAAAGCAAGCCTGTCTATGTTCTCAGAGAGCTATATTTGTAAAAGCAGCATTGGGTCAGATTTTCTTTTCCTCGTTTGGTAATGCCTGCTTTATAAAGGACCTCTCTTTCAAGATGGAGTCTGCTGGTTAACTTTATTCACCTGATTCAATAATCACATCCACTCTCACACACACAAATACACACATACGCATGCATGTATAGAGTCAGCTATATAATTCATCAGTTTGAGCTGCCATGCATGAGAGAATACCACAGATCATAATCAGTAACTTAAATGATAGAAACTTATTCTTCATGCTTCCAAATGCTGGAAATCCAAGAAGGTGCTATCCGATCTGATATCTGTGAGGTTTCTCTTCCTGGCTTGCAGACAACCAACCAACCACCTTCTCGCTACATCCTGGTGGCTCTTTCCTGGTGTTTGCATAAGGGGAGAGTGGCCCCTAATGCCTCTCCTGCTTCTTAGGAAGACACTTTAGGGTGATGCCCACATGAACTTGTTTCACCATAATTTTTCCCCTGAAGGTCTTATCTCCAAAGAGAGTCATGTGAGTAAGACCTGAATAGATGAGTTGGGGAGGGCAATAATTCGACCATAACTGAATGATTATACAAAGTGTGTACAGCTGTCTAGTAGCACATATACACTGAATGGGCTTCTGTGGACATTGGGTCCTATACCCTCTTTTTCCTTCCCTTGGCTGGGCTCCTGCCTCAGGCTTTTCATCAGCCTGGATCACCCTGGCCGAGCTCTGCACCTGGCTGGCTCCTGCTCTTCCTGGCCTGCAAAGGTAGCTCCTCCCTGCTGCTTGCTCTCCAGCCTGCTCCCTGTTGGTTCCCTTCATTCATCCCACCATTACCTGGAGGCGCTTTTCTGATTATGTGCTCCTGCCTCTCGCTTCCCCACGACCATTAGGACCTGGAGATTCAAGCCTGTGTGCGCCTGGTTCATCAGAGTCTCCTGCGTGGCACAGGAGGAAGCACCCTGCATGTAGTTCATAAATATTGGTTGGCAAATCAGCACTATGTGATTGTCATGTGCTGCCCAGTCAGATGCTACATAATATGGAAATAGACATGAACAATTCATTGCTTTTATAGCCATGGATAGTTCCTTGGTTAACACTGCTGATTCTAGTATACCATTACAACAGGTTTTCTGAACTGGATCTGGATGGAGGTTCAGTCTTGGAAAGCATCCTTGCCCCTTGAAGGATTGTGGGGGTGGAACAATTGGAGTGAAGCCTGAGATCCTGCCCTTGGGCTCTTGGGAGCTAGTAGCACAGAGTCTAAGAGAAAGTTGGAGTGCAGTCATACACCAACTCTTGGACTGCAGGGGACCTCAGGCCACCCATGATTCCCTTCATGGGTGTCTGGAACTGTCGGGAAAGGAAAACCAGGAGACCGTGCATTTCATTCTCATTGAGCACATGGTGTCTCAGAGCATGGCTGTCTCTGCAAATAGACAGGCTTGTTTCTCATCTAGCAATCCTAAAATACACAAGGGACAGAAAACTGAAAAGTGTCACTGAAAACATACCTTTGGATTCTATTAATATTAGGAATGTTTGATTCATATAAAACACAACTCAAATTGGCTTATAAGAGGAAAGCATATTTTGAACCACATGACTTGGAAATCTTGGTTGGAAGTTTCTGGAATGGGTGGACCCGGGTACTCAGTTAACATATTCAGAAGACCGCTTGCTTCGTGGTGGAATTCCAGCAGTATTGGCTGAGCATATGGTAAGTTCCTGGACGTGGAGGTACAATAAATTGACAAGTCCAGGGATCCAGGTATAGCCACTGTCACTATGGAGCTGACATCCCAGAGGGGTGTCCTACACCCTCAGCACTGCTGTCCTTGGATTTGTCATTAACCTCAGCAGAAGCCAGATGGCAGGGCACAGTCCTTCACATCTGACATTTCTCTAGCATGGTGGATGGTAAGACGTAACAACACCCAGTGAACAACAATTCAGATCCCTGTACTTTTCACTATACTCCCTGAATTGTGATGGACCTGAGTGACACAGAGTGAAATTAAGTCATATCTCCAAACCTGAGCTGGGGACTAAGAGATAGCAAGTGCTGATTGTCTCAGTTCTGGACACAGCTGTAGTGGGACTGGGACAAGGCAACACACCTGGACAGACTGAGAGTGGGGGCGTTCCCTGAGGAGACCGGTGGTCTGGTGTCAGAAGAGAGTGGACGCTCTCCAGAAGCCAGAGAAGACCAGCACCCACGCCATTGACCTCATGTCCTCAGATGTGTGCCTCAGAGTCAGGCTACGGACACCAAGGTCAAATGCATCTTTAAATGTTTTGATACATGTTGCTAATCGCCTTTCAAAAACCTGCCAATTGTACTGCCACTCAGGCAATTTCTGTAATTGGTGAAAAAATTTCTTAAAACAGTAAAAACTGATTAAAATGTAAAATGCCTTAATATATACTGAGATGGATTTCAAATGATTAAAGACTTCCCATTAGGTGTGCTAAACTGTCCATTACTTCATATTTGAATCATGTCTAAAATGATACCTAATTACCATTGTTAAAATACAGAATAAAAAGGAAAAACAAACAGTATCAGCTTTGGAGAAATGTAACTCTTTCATACATCTGTCAGATTGATAAATTTTCAATTACCTTCTTCCTCCTAAAAAATGAGCATAGTCCTCCACTTGCACTGGGAAATGACCAGCACAAATTTCTTTTTCTTTTGGAGTTCTCCATCAGAAACATTAAGTTAAACAGAGGGAACACACTAGAAAAATTCCAAATTTATAGCTTCAATGGAAAATTTCCCCAAATAGTAATTACATGAATTTTCCATTATTGAATTTCCCAACACTGTAGATGGGCCTGCATTTCCTCACAGAGCGGGCTGCCCTGCCTGGAGCTGTCCAGTGTGACTTCTTGGTGGGTGTCCTGAAGGCCACTCTTTCTTTGAGAGCCCATTTTCAATGAGTGGGCAGGGAGCGGTGTGTGCCAGGCAGTGGCCCACGGAGTCCACTCTGCAGCCACGAGCTCAGAAGCTGTTGCTGCTCTTAAAAGGACTCTGGCATCTTCTTCTGCCATGGTTGGTTCTGGAATATTCCCCAAAGACCATATGCTGAAGGTTGGTCCCTGCTTGTGTGGTGCTCTGAGGTGAGGAACCTCGGAGGTGGGGTCTGTGGGAAGAAGTTAGGTCACTGGGGGTTTGCCCCCAAAGGGGATATGGGACCCCTGCTCCCTTTCTCTCTCTCCCCAGGGGAGGGGCAGCCCTGTTCCACACCTTGATCTACACCATGATGTTCTATCCCACCACAGGCTCAAAAGCCACTTGGGCAACTGACATGGACAGAGATCATCATCCCAATTAAGTCCTCTGTCTTTACAAATTATATCTCAAACACATTGTCACAGGGATGGAAAGCTGACAGCACATCTCCCAGTGCAATGAGAAAAACATTCAGCGTCAGCACAGCCCTGATTCCCAGGGTCCTCCACAGGGGCTCCATTGCTCTTGACCCTGCGGTGCCCTCGTACCTCCACATTTGCACCCACTGATGGTCAGGTGGGCACTCTCTAGTTTCCATGATGACCACTCCAGACCATCAGGGCAGAAACAAGTGATCAAAGAAGTGTTCATTAATTTATTATCCCTGGATCACTGAATTATGAGACCACAATTGAACAGTATCTCAAAGAACTGATACCTTTTTTTCCCTTATAGATTGATCTAGAAATCTTGTCTGGTGTCCACAGAGAAACCAAAGGGGCAGAAGAATGTTTTGTCCACACTTCTTCTAGAACTATAAGTTCCAACAAAGTGTTATCCAAGCACTTTATGAATTGAGGTAATACATACACGATTGATAAGAAAACAAGGAATTTTCAGTGTAAGCGACCCTGAGAGAACTGAACGTAGACTGTGAGGAAAGAAAGGAGCCCCTCACCACTACCCAATGTCCTGCCAGCTCCTCAGAGTTCTCTCTTTCCAGACCTAAAGAGAAGCAGGACTGAGCATTCGGGTGAAGGTCTGTGTGGGTGGGTGGGGCCTGGCACACAGCCCTGTGTGCAGACGCTGGGAAGCTCACCCACCCCCCCGTCTGGGGATCTCTGCTAGACATGGTCTCTGTGCAGCAGAGGTCTCTGGTAGCTCCCCAGGGGAGCTCCATCTCACCTTCACCTCCTCCAGACCTGGCAGCCCTTCTGTCTGTGCTGTTTGCTCTGTTGGGCTCTTACCATGTGACTGTGGGCTCCAGGGGGACAGAAACTGTGTCTCTTGTCCTGTGCTGTGCCCTTGTTCAGAGGGCTCTGCTATGGGCTCCAGAGTGATCCATGGAATGACTGGACGATTCAAAGAAGGACAGACGGGAACAGTTGGTGCAGGGTCCCTGCTCCCAGTCTGTGCTGTGGACTGCGGGTCCCTCGAAGCACCCAGCTCAGCGAGTGCACACCGGGCTCTTCCCCTCATGCTGGCATCAGACCCTGCCCAGGGGGAAAGCCATCTGTCACCCCTCCTTCAAGAGGCAAATTTGCTGCCTTTTGAGCTACAGGATCCTGGAGTCAGGCATTCTTATCCTACTGACAATCAATTCTCCAAAGTTTTGACTATGACCCACAGTAAAAAATTTCCAGAAGTTGTTCACCTTCATTTTTGAGATGTGATAAAACAAAGAAAACAGGTGCTTTACCTGCGTTGAAATCCAGTAAACATACCCCATGGGAACTCGGGAGGTGGTCTCTGAACATAACGGATCTCATCTGCAAAATAATAACAATAATAATAATAATAATAATAATGCCACTTTACAGAATATTATCAATTTTGCAAAATATTTCAAACATGTAAAAATGGTAATTACTGTATATTAATAGTATTTCTTTTTAATTAATAATTTTTATAATGCTATATGAATAATGTTTTCTGAGTCAATTTCTACCACATATGGCTTTTCTCTGTTTTCTGATTTTTTCCTTCTTTCCACATTTTTCTTTCCTCTGATTCCAATATGAACTTTCAGTATGTCAAGCTGCAGACCAGAAGAGTAGATTGTGAAAGTTTTGACTATGACGCACAGTAAAAAAAATACCCAGGGAGAAAGTTCTGTGTCAGGGTCTGTGCACCCACATCGTCATACATGCACACAACGGAAACAAAACTTGTTCAGTATTTTCTTCTTTTTGTCTTGTTCCATTTTGTTCGACCCTGAGACACTTGGAGGAATTACCCCAACAACAGAAAGTTAACAGAGAGTCAGTTTTTTATTATAAAACAAATACACGTAGACCAGAATGGATTTTTCTTTTTTTTTTTTTTAATGAGCTACCAAGCTACGGGAAGACACAGAGGAGCCTTATCTGCATAGTGCTGCTTGAAAGAGGCCGATCTGGAAAAGCTCTATCTATATGGAGCCCAGTTCAGGTCATTCTGGGCCAGCCTCTGGCAGAGGTGAGGAAGCCCTGGTGGTTGTCGGGGTCGGGAGGACAGGTGGAGCTCAGAGGTCCTCAAGGGCAGTGGCACTACTCGGCATCACAGTGAGGGGGTGGACACAGGACAGTAAGTGTTGGCCACGCCCCTCGCCCAGGTGTGATCTTGGGTAGACTATGGAGCCAGTCAGCAGCAGCACACCAGTATCCACTCATTGAAGGTGACAGATGTTCCACACGGATGCAGGACATTAATGACAGGGGCCACTATCTCAGGGAGGGAGATGGGCCCCTGGGGACTGTCTGTACCTCATGCTCAATTTTCTGTAAACCAGAAATGGTTCTGAAAACAGAGCTTTTTAAATCACGTTCACCCACATGGAGATGCACTGTGGCATCCCGTGACAGCGGGGAAGCACTCTGGGGTGAGGCGGGAAGCCCCAGCTTTCTGGGCCCAGGCTTTTCCTACGCTTCCCTCTCACCCCAAAGCTGCCAGGAGGCTGATTGCTTTACCGTGACAAGAATTTCATCCCAGACAGACTTTCATGTGACATCTCTAGATGGAACAGAGAGGGGGAAACTCATTAATGGCTTCCGAATCCGTCTCCAGGTTCCCGTGTCTGTGCACTTCCTTCTGATCTGGGTGAGCCTTGCCGTCTGGCTGGTCCAGTCGGATTGCCGGGGCTCCCTGCTCCCTCCACACCAGGGGCTTCAGGAGACAGAAACGAGATCCCAGTGAAAGGTCCCCATGTGTTCCTGTGGGAGGTGAGTGTCAGGGTGAAGGGGAGGGGACATGCCATCAGCGAACAGGGGGGATGGTAGGAAAATACCACAGAAGAAGGGGCTCAGCTGAGTCTTCTGTAGAAAATAACAACAACAAAAAGTGTGTGTGTGGGGGGGTGGTGGTGGTTGCTTTATGAAGCACGTGACATTTGTCATTGCATCAGAATTAAATAGACAAAGTGGGCCTTGGAAAGACTAGAAACCGAAATATCAGCCCTGGGGATGTAGAACAGGTGGTCTTGGTCAAAGAGCCCCATGTGTGTGTCAGTCTGCCCAACTCAAGATTCACATGCCTGAGTGACCCAGGTTAGTTCAGACCCCAGCCCCTGCCCTCTCCATAGGAAGGGTGGGCATCAGGATGGACACCCGTGTATCCCACAGAGCTAGGGAGGACCCTCAGGCACAGTCAAGATGCCCACACTGGAAGAAGGAGCGGGCCAGACACTGGGCTGTCAATCATAGGCAAATGAAGACAGCCCCTCACTCAGAGGGAAGGGAACCCAGAGAGACAGCGCAGGGCACTCAGAGGCATAGGTACAGCTACCTAGAAGGTGAGCTGCAAGATGGAACTGGAGCTGCAGGATGGACAGACTCCGAGGAGAGTGGATCCTCACTGTCTGCAGTGGTTACACTCTAAGAAGTCTCAGAGAACACTGGATTAGCAAGTGCCCCCAGGGGAAATAGAGGACCAGGTTCCTGGGGACCTCAGGTTACATTGCTTCAAAATTCCAGTGCACACCCTGGTTTTATGCGGGTTTCTGTTCAAAGCCATCTTGCTGAAAGAACGCTGCTTCATGAGCACGGAGCTCCAGCCAGTCTTCATGACTGAGCAGAGTCAGCAGCCTCATTAAGCTCCTGCCTTTGCTCAATGAGGCCTGTCACAGTCTCCCACGAGTAGGGACTCTAGACAGTACTTCAGCCCTTTTCCTGGGGTCTCCTGAACAGAAAAATCAACCACCAAAGCTCAGACTTTGACCTGCATGCCACTGGTGGATCGCGGGGTGAGGATCTGCTTATAGTCTGAGTCCACAGAAGGGCTGAGCGCCACTTTCCTTGACCTGAGCTGGAATATGTTCAAGGGCAACTCCAATTTTTGACCATTCTGCACGTCTTTGAAGGGTTCTCAAAGTGTATTGAATATGGATTTTGTAGCTACAGATGCATTTTAGTGAGCAGGTGAATCCGTAATCGGAGAATCCACCCATAATGGTGACTGACTGCACACGATGCTGATGAAGGCCTGGGGTCAGGGAAGTGGAGGTGTTGGGAGGCAGGGGCTGGAGAGAGGCCAGAGTTAAAGAGACACCCCGTGGCAGGTGCAGCCTGTGTGCTCCCTCAGACAGTGCCCCATCACAGAGCCACCCAGCCGCCTTCGAAGGGTCTTGGGAAGAAGAAGGACGAGATCCAGTTTGTGAGCCTGTGCGAGAACTGGGATGGGAGAGGTATCATCCCTGCCACAGCATTTATTTTCTATGATTTATGTTTTACATTTGAATGATCTTTCTCTTTATTACTCTCCCTCTTTCCCCCACCCTCCCTCTTAGTATCCTATGAAAGGCCATAATGATGTCATTTAGACTTCTTAAAAGAGGGTTTTACAATTTCAGCAGTGGCCAATGAGTTTAGCAATTATATGCATGTCTTACATGCCATAAGCCAGAACTTTATCCTGAAAATATGCAAAATTAGCACTAATAAGGGGTGAGCAATTTAATGCAATTGTGAGAGCCCTGAATTTGGTGTGAGTCCAAGCTGGGTTTGAGTGCAAACTCTGCTACTCAGGACTTGTGATTCAGGGCTCATCTCTTCCAACCCCCAACTTGAGTTTCCATGTAGATAAGGAGAAGATTACAACCCTGAGCTGGTGAGGTTTCAATAGAAGCCAAATGGTGAGTCTTCAATGATGGCAGCCACCAAAATTACTATTTCAGTAGGATCAAGAGGGGTAGGAGAGAAACCAGAGGAGGATCACTTTACAAGGACTGTTGAGAATTAGGTGCCTTAAAATGTTTGGCATGAAAATAAGCCACAGCAATATCAACGGGGACAACCGGACCTGGAAGCAGTGCTGGGAAAGAAAGTGCCCAGGGAACTTGGGTATGAGGCAGAGCAAAAAAGAATAGGAAAGAAGGGAGAGGATCAGGGAGGACAGGAAGCCCAGAGCCCCAGGACCAAGGACTGTGCCCCAGCTAGAGCCTGTGATCCAGACACAGTGATCGGGATGGCACCCACACCAGTATAAAGCGTCACGCCCTCCTGCTGATGTTAAGCAAAGTTCAGAAATACTTCATGGGTGCAGTAGCACATGCCTGTAATCCCAGTGGCTAGGGAAGCTGAGGCAGGAGGATGGCAAGTTCAAAGCCAGCCTCAGCAAAGAGCGAGGCCCTAGCAACTCAGTGAGACCCTGTCTCTAAATAAAATACAAAATAAGGCTGGAGAAGTGGCTCAGTGGTTGAGTGCCCCTGAGTTCAATCCCCGGTACTCCCTCCCCACCAATAAAAAGAAAACAAATGCCTCACACCCAATCAGGTGTCACCCCCTCATGCCACCACCTGGCCTTGCAGTTCCAGCTCCTTGACCTTAGAGTGCTTCAGCATCCAGGACTGGGGGCCCAGCACTGCAGAGTCAAGGGTGTCCCGTCCACAGAGCTGGCTGCTGCCATGATTTCTGCTACAAATTCCACAAATGTTGTATGTAAGTACCAAATATCAGAACCCCCCACCCCCCCATAAAGGGCTGTGCACAAAATTATGCACATTAAGAATTTGAAAAAAAAATAAAACCATCTATCAGTGTTGAATGTTGAATGATTGCATCACAATTTTTATAAAATAGTAAAGATACAGCACGACATATTACAGTCATTCTAGTTTGGATGAATGATTTTATTTTCTTTTGCATTTGTGTAATTAAATTATTCCTTAGATCCATTTTTACACCAGCATTTTTCAGAAACATATGTTCCCTCTGAATGGAGTATGTTGCAAAGAACAAATCTCACTCCAAGAAATCATTCTTTTCTCCAGTTTAGGAAAAATGAATACTTGAAAATATACGGAAGTTCATTTTTAAAACAAAAAATGGGAACCTATCTTTCAATTATAAAATGGCATTTTGGCTGCTTTTAATTTTCTTTACTTATTCGTACAAACTAAATAATCAATGCTTCTCTAATTCCCTCTGGCCCAGTCTTCTCCTAGACTGGCCAACTCTGCTCAGGATAATGGCCACAGAGAGGACTGATGGGGTCACAGCCCAGAGCACTCCAGCACCCAGGGAGGCCCCATGTGGCCTGTTCACGATCACAGCCGTGCCCTCCTGCCATCGCAAACCACCCCCAAAATCACTAATTTGTCCTCCATCTATACAATTTTGTCATGTCTATAATGGTGTAGAAATGGATTCATATAGAATATTATTTTTTTTACCAACAACAAAATGGAGTACAGATAAATCAGTTATAAAACAGTAAGCTCCAGAAGAAGCCAGAGGATTACTGAAGCTTCTTCCCTTATCACCCCTGAAAATACACCGTCTCAGACTTGTTCCCCAAATTGGTGTTAATCATTATCAAAACGGCACTTGAACTTTTGAAGACAACAGAAGCTTCAGCTCCCCATGTTTCCCTCAATTGGAAATTTTCTGATCATATCGAAGGGAAAATCCAACACACGCAGCCCTCATTCCTTCCAACCATATGTTACCGGCTCGGGCTCATCCTGCTTCGTGGGGTGCTTGGTTTGCTCTGTTACGTGCTCTCAATCATCTTCCATCACACAGGATTCTGTACCCGGGCTATTCTGTACCCTGGATCTATTAAGTCAGTGGAAGTTCTGGACACACAGGCTCTGGGCTTGCACTTGAACAGCACGTGTCTCTGGAGGACAGGTGTCCTGTTGGTTGAGGTCCTGGCCTTATTTACTCCCCTTTTCTCCTGTATGACACTGGGGACAGGTGGTCGGTTTGGGCAGCCCCTGGTTGTCTAGCAGCTTCTTCTTTGGGAGATGCTGCCTAAGACAGAAGGGCAGCCAGAGACAATTTATTAGTAGAGATTGAATAAGAAGATCGGGATTTGTTAGAAGAGTGTGAAATCTGGTGATTCAGAATGCAATAGGGTCAAAGTGAATCCAGGGACAGAATCCTCCTTGAACCATTTCCTCCAAGGATATGAGATTCAATTGCTTCTTTCTTACACTTCCGAGTGGCTATCTCATTACAATAGGGCAATTTAAATTTATTTACTATAAGGATCTCTGTCATCCACACAGTGAATCCACTGCAAGTATTATCCCTATGTCTTACACTTCCTGCCTTTCTTCATATGCAGTATGAAATAACCATGCAAGTATCCTGCCCTCTTGGACTGCCACACCCAGGTCTCCTTGTTGGTCTAGGTGTCTAAGCATCTTCCTTGTAAGGGGTTGCTGCTAGCCCCAAGAATCTTCCCCCAGAGAAATAGAGGGTTTCACTATGATGGGGATGAACACAGGACAGAGGATGAGCTGCTGTCCAGCAAGCACACGTAAGTGACATCGCCGGAGTTTAAATCTGTCATGACACAAGGCCTTGCTCTCTCATGGATTCCATTAGTCCATGATTATCTTATTGGGGCAAAAAAAAAAGTGTTTTAAACACCCCTCGTGAACATAAATAATGAGCTGGCAGTGAAGAGGTTTCCTGATCCACACCCAGGGTGCAGCTGGCAACCCTGGAGGGGCTCCCTCCTGTCGAGGACCTTCAAAGGTGTGAAGATGACATGCAGGTGCTACAGAGTGGTAGCCCTAATAGATGGAGCTCCCAATATCCTGACAGTCAACGTCCTTCTCAGAGCAAGGAGAAACAGCCTTGGAAACAAGATGGAACCAGAAGAGTCACCTTGGAACTGAAAAATCCTTCCTGATTTATTTTCTGTCGCCAAACCATGTCCACACCACCCACAGTTTAGGGGTTTTATTTATTTTTATTTTTTCCTTTTGATGCTGCCAACACTCTGCCCCTGAACTACACCTTCCGCCTCATCCACAAATATTGAATATCTCTAGAAGGATTATTTTTAAACAACCAGCAGTTTTACTCCTAAAATGAACAATTCTCTTCATTATCTTCAACCTTCCAGCAAGCTTTCAAGTTCTTCCAATTACTGCAGCCTGTGCAGAACCATTAATCGATCGCGAGGAGATGTAAATTTCTTACAGATGAGCATGTCAGCCTTTCGCTCTACTTTGTGTCCACCGTGCCCAGAAAATCCCGTTACCTGGGACATTTATGCCTGATTCTCCACAGCTGGCTCTTCTGACAGAGCTGGTTTTGTTACAGGACACAAGCTACATAACTCAATCATCCAAATAAAACCAGGATTAGCTTAGTTTAAAAGCTGATTGTGGTAGCAGCTTGGTGGAAGACGGGGCATCTGACTGGAAGAAATGAAATCAGCTTTTGATGGAATGAAAATGAGCAGAGATGTTAACGAAGCTGAAAAGCCCAGCCACTAGGAAAGAACAAGTTATTAATATCGTCCCAATTTACAGAATTACCTGGGTAATGCTGGGCTTAATTTCTTCTGATTACCCCAGATACTAATAGAAAAAATTTGCAATTTCCTATACAATTGCAAATAGCTCACACCTGTGGTAGGACAATCCTGGCTCTGTTCTGCTGTGACTGTCTGGGGAGCAGGGTGTGCATATGAGCAGTTCTTGGCAGGGGAAAAAAGATTCAATATAAGAGTCTTTTAGCCACTTTGCCAAAGTTCAGGAGGTGACTGACGGCTTGGGGGAAGACCCCTGCATTCCTGAGCCCATTGGTAGATGGACTGGGGACAGGAAACAAAAGAGAACTGATCCATCTGCATTTTCTGAGCATAATCCTTGGATACCTAAATGCTGCCTTAGCAATAAGCAGTTGTTTGATGCTGAAGGATGGTGGGAAGTCACTGTGTTCCAGCATTGGAGCCTGCCATTCACTCTGGAACCAGTGGGTGCCAATCCTGTCTGGGACCAGTGACCTTGCTCCTCCCCTGCCTGACCTTGCTGCATGCAGTTGGGCTCTTTATTTATCTTTCCTCCTTAGAAGAAGAATTTCTCATTTCTCACCTCCTAGACCCCATCTGCCTGCACCGTAATACCTGTACCTGTATCCTGCCCACCCCATTCTAGGGTCCCTCCATCACAGAGGCAAGCTCTCCACCTCAGCATTTGTCACAGTGTGAACTGGCCTGTCCCCTTGTTTTGTTTACAGAACGCCTGCATTACAAGTTGAGCTGCATGTCAGTAGGAGTGCCCTCAGTAGTCCCATTCACCTCTGTATCCCCAGGGACTGGAATGGGGCCAGCCTCCTCCTGGGAATCATGATGAATGAATGAGTGAATCTCCTGCAGTCACAGTTCAAGGTCAATTTAACTCATGTGAATTCCCGTCTTCATGGGCCGGCATCACACGGCAGTTCTGTCATAATTTTCTTAAAGGATCTAACTCTTGGGGGCTAAGGTGATAGATCAAAAATAGGGAAAATTTTACTCTTGATTTCCAAAGAAAGGCTCTTAAAACACAGAAGCAGCTTGATAATTAAGACATAGGAAGTTTGAAACCTTGTTAATGGATGTCAAGGAAACTCACCAAATGAGTGCTGTGAAAATTATGTCTCCCTCTTGCCTTCAAAGTGCTGTTGGTCAAAGATGTGTGTTCTGCTCTCAGAGTAGGAGAGCACCATGTGCTGTTCAAAAGCACAACATTGTATTTTCATATTCATATCGGGTCTCCTAGCCTGTTCTAATTCGGTGGTCATTGCATTATAGCAGTGAACTGTTTCAAATCTTGTAGCCCCACTCCACCCCGCATGCTTTTGTTCATGTATTCAAGTCTGCTGTATCACCCTCGAATGCCGTCCTCAGCCCTTGAATGCTTCCTGTCACCAAGGTTTGTCCTCACTAACCTCCTCAAGTTTGCCTGATGATATTGAGTATTGTTTCCAGCTCAGGATGTGAATAAAAAATGATAGACATCATTATCCAAAGTACATGTATGAAGACACAAATTGGTGTCAACATACTTTATATACAACCAGAGATAGGAAAAAATGTGTTTTATAAGTGTAATAAGAATTGTAATGCAAATAATAATAATAATAATAATAATAATAATAGGTTAAGAATGAATCCTACCCTACACAGGTCATTTGCTTGGGAGATGGGTCTCAGTCCAGCTCCTCTTGACCATGTCCTCAATGTAACGGTCCTGGATGTGACAAGTCACCAACAAGTTCTGCTTCTTTACAGGATGCCTTAGAGGTAGGCAGCAGAGGAAATATTTCTCAAACACAGCTGGATGACAGAAGCAAGGACATTACAAGGCCATCAATTGCATTGCAGTGGGTCACAGGGTGCTGGGAACACCCCTCTGCTCCTTCCCTCATCCTTTTTAGTTCACAGCAGCCTGCACAAATGGAGCTCTGTGATTCATTTATTTTTTGTTGGAAGGACTTGGTATCTATCACTGGGGTTAGCGCTGTATGTCCTAAGAAGGCAGACCACAATTTTGAAGGACACTGGCTGTGAATCTGGATGCACCAGGAGGCTTGCCCTGTGCTCTGCACCTCCCTGTTCCTGGCTGACGCGGGTGGTGAGAAGAGATGCGTCCCTTCTCCTGTGAAACTGTGTCATTTCCCAGAATGCACTCCTGTATTCCATGGCATGTGCACACAGTGTTCAGCTGTTGGGCTGGGAATGACCTTTGGGCCATTAAATGAAGAAACTCAAGGAAACCACAGTGGCTCCACCATTTGTGAAGCGCTGGAATCAGAACACAGTGGATTGAGTACTATATTCACATAAAATGGCATCACGGTCCCTGTGGGCAGATGAGCTGCTGTGGACCAGATTCAACTCTGAGCAGTCTGCTCCTGAGTGGCCACTGCCTGTCTCCCGCTAGGTTTCCAGTGCGGAGGCCTCTGCGGTAACCACAGGGGTGGTGATCCGCCTGCTGCAGCCAGCACAGGCAGTGCCACAGTGTCCCTGAGTGTGCTGGAATCGCCTCTGATCCTCATTAGATCATCATGGTGCTGTGTTCTTATTGGTCTCCTGCCGTGTGCGTGCATCTTTGGGGCAGGGTCCTGCTCTGCTCAGAGTCCACGGGATGCAACATCACAGTCCTGTCTAAGTCCTGCCTTAATCAGGTGCCGTTCTAGCCCTAGCAAGAGGAAGGCAAAAACTGCATCCACATAATGGGCTCCCATAACTTACACACAGGTGTGACCAAGAAAGGATGCCATAAATGGCATGAATGGCTTATGCAAAGATGGACGGAGCAGGGAGTGTTGGAGGGGGTGGAGAGAAGGCCATGGCTACGTGGCTACGTGGTAAAGTTGTGCTGCAATTGTGTACAATAAATAAAAATGCATGCTGCTGTCATTCATACTTAATTAAAATTAATTAATTAATTAATTTTACAAAAAGAGCAGCTGATGAATCCACACAGCCTGTCTCTGGCTTGTCTTCCCAAAAAAGCCTCAAGCTCTCCAAATGGCAGCAAGTGCCTTTCCCTCATTTTCTCAGGAACTCACACACTGATGTAGACTTGGGAACACCATGGATGCCATGTGGTCTGTGCTGAGATCACCAACCATGAACCTGGAGGATGCCCCAGGTGCTGGGGCCGCACGTGCAGGTCATTGGACCCCAGTGATCTATGAATACAATCTGTTGGTCCTCTGCATGGTGCCCACTTGTCCATCACCTTCTGTTCATCCTTTGGCTTCACAACCAGGCCCAGTCAAACTTTGCTTGCTTGATTCAGGCTTTGTGGGATTCATTCATGGACAGAGGGTTAAGGGCTCTGGGAGCCGAGCAAATTCATACATATTCATAGGTACCTGATTTTAGCAATGCTTTTTGCATATTCATTTATTTATTATTTTCATTTCATTTTATTTTCTGCAGTACCCTGGAGGCTGGAACTCAGGGTGCTTTAAACTGAGATACATTACCAGCTCTTTTATTTCAAGACAAGTTGTTGCTGAGTTGCTGAAACTGACCTTGTACTTTCCATCCTCCTGCCTCAGCCTCCCGAGCTGCTGGGATCACAGGTGTCCACCACTTTACCTGGGGTTCTTTGTGTTTTTTAAGGGGTGGCAAGGCTGCCCCAGGAAATATACCTTTCCCTATGTAATCCCATGCTTTCCTTCCACATCCCATCTACAAACACCTCCATGTAAGAAAGATGACATACTATAACTTTAATAATTGTTCGAAAGATAAGAATAAAAACCCAGAAACCATGGGCCCAGGAACCAACCTTACAATCTTAAAACTGTGGTAAGTGAAATTGTAATCCCTCAGCAGGCCATTCAGCCATGAAGGGAAAATCATATTTTGGTCTCAAATTTGCTTTTGGCTTCCCCAACATTTATAATCCAATTTTCGCCAGCAGAGATGACCCCCAACCCTCCACCTATTTACTGGGGATGGAGAAGAATGATGATCACACATATTGATTTTCCTTCTTTCTTGTTGCAAGAGACTTGCAGAAAGATGATCTCATTTTCCTTGCACCCTGCTGCACTGGAGATGAAGTAAATAATAAGCATCTCCAAGGAAGATGGAGGGAGCCAGTCCTTCCAATATCAGCCAGGGCATTGGCCCCCAGCTACAGCTCCACAAAACAGAGATGGCTAAAAGATACACCTTTGCCTTTGATAAAAATTGGGGAGAGTGTTACCCACAGAGAGAAGTTCTGAGTAACTGGGACTTGTTTCATTACTACTGGCCAAGAAAAATGTGTTCCCGAGTGTTAGTCATTCTGTTAAAACAACTGAGATAACCAACTTGGTAAGGAGAAACGATTGATTTGGACTCAGGGTTTCAGAGGTCTCCATCCCTGGTCACTTGGCCCTATCATTTTGGGGTCTATGGTGACCCAGGATGTCCTGGCAGAGGAAACCTGTTCACCTCATGCTGGTCAGGAAACAAAGAAGGTTGGAGGGAGGGGCTGGGGTCCCGATACCCCTTCAGGAGATCCAACCACTAAGGAAGCAGCAGGTTCAGGAGGAGGCGGAGCCTGTGGGTCTAGAATTGAGGATTGATCCAGGAGGCACCATACACATAGGAGCTGGGGAGAGGGTAGGAGAGACCTGGCCAGCTGGTCTCCAAAGCCACCACCCATTGCCCCCCGTGCTCTCCCACACCTACTCACACCTGGGGGACCCCACCCCTGACCCAGGCTGACCAAGCACTTCCTGGCCCTCTAGTTTGGGCAATCTTGAGGACACTGCTCTGGGGCTGAGAGGCCAGAAGCCCTCCCTGGGCAGGAAAGCTGGGGAAGCTTGCAGGTCTGGGCCTGCAGAGGGACCCACCACTGCTGGTTGAGGTCCCTAAATGGTGCCACCCACGTGCCCAAGCCTTGCCCCTGTTCTAATGTGCACATTTTGGGGAGGCATTTCCTTCCACAGGTGGTTTTAGCTGCCTATTCACAGGCAATACTGTCAAATAATTAGATTCAAAGTGTTTCTGAATTTGCAGTGAAATTCTTTGTCTGCTTAGATCATTTCTTTAAATGATCCATTTGGGGACTTTCGAGTTGCCACCATCCTCATTGTTCTAGATTTGTTCTGCAGTGAGCAGAGAGCAATCCAGAATTCCAGCCGTCTGGGAGGAGTGGGATTGGACTGATGATGCGGGAAGGGGACCGTTTGGGTAAATAGGCAACTACCCCATATCACTTGGAGAACAGTGACTGATATTCGCCCAAGAGACTTGGGAGGGTTAACGTGACATGAGGGAGTTGTGGAAAGACCATGTGAAGCTCCCTCCAAAACTTACTTGTGCAGGACCCCATGTGGCACGCTGGCCAAAGTCAAAGCAGAAGTCACCTTCAAGTGCCAGATTTCTCCGACTCAAAATTCTGGCTGAATGAACGCACAGCTGCTCTGGCTTCTTTGTGGCTTTGGCCAAACTGAGTTCTTTCCTGGAGGGGTGCACAGGAGATAAACTCCACAAGCACTCCAGGCACAGTCACAGCGAGGCCCACCTGCTGGCCGGAGCCCTGTGTGGCCTCCTGGACTGCCTCACGGAGGGGACCCAGCCTCTGTGCCTTCCTAAGTGCCAGACCATGGCAGCCACCTGTGATAGCTTTAGAGCAGGTTCACAGTGAGGGTAGGGGTCAGACCAGGAGATGTGGACTTGGAGAAAACCGACGTATCAAGTCGAATTTTCCAGTCTAATGAATGGACACTGCTTCACGGGCCCTGTTTGTACCTCCTCTGACCATCCCACACACATGGTGATGTCGGGAAGCATTTTTGGTTGTCAGAACTGGGTAAGATGCTACTGGAATCTGGTGGGTGCAGGCCAGTTGTGCCACTATATATCACAGCGATGGCTGGGGTGGCTTCCTATGACAAGGACTTGTGGGACACCACATGTCAATCATGTCAGGGGAAGAAAACCTGAAGTATGCGTTCAGCATTCCCTTTATGAATACTAGGCACAGGGCTGCAGTCTGGGCTGTTCTCAGCATTGAGGTCTCGGTAATGACAGGCAAAGCCCCTACCCTCAGATGACATCTGAATGTGACCGCTGCATGAAACTTAAGCTCCCTAATTTCCATTCCACTCTCTATAAAAGGTCTAATAAGAAGTTCTTTTCCTTGTCTCTCCTCAAAGCATATCCCTCTATACATATTTACATCTTATTTCTGATCTCATCTTAGCACATTCCTGCTCTTTGCGTGTATACATCTGCAAGCTGCTCAGGCTAATGAAGTCACCAAGTAGAAAACTTGCAGAAGCAACACTTGACAAATAGAAGCAGCTCCACCAGCCAGCCAGCCAGCCGGCGATACTGGCAGAGTGGGTACCACGTGGCAGGCACTGTACCAGGTGCCGGGCAGGGTATTGTGGAGATGGAATTCCACAGCAACTCCTAACCGTGGGCTACTTCCTACCCACACTCCAGAAAACCTTCCACCACGTTTCACTTGCAAAAGGGAAGTACAAGCCAGTGAAAAGAAATGAAAACAGGGAAGCACAGTATTTTTGTTTGTTTTCATTGCAACTTTCAGATCAAACCTTGGGATTAAATCGGCTATTAAAGGGCACAAATAATCCAGTTTGGAACCTGAGTTTGATGACAAACAGACACCAAGTTATTCTAGATCATTCTCTGGTAATCCACTGCCTGATTTACTTTTCCTCTTCTGTGTTGAGACGATTGTGGTTTTCGGTGCCTCTCATTTGCAATGACTGAAAACCACAGTGATAAATGCTTCTAATTGCACTTCATCTTCTTAGTCAAATATTGGCTAATGTGAAATTACTTTTACCCATAGCTATAATAAAATAGGAATATAATTCATGTGGACAGAATTCTTGAATACTTCTCTTAACAAATTAGCATAGGAAGGAGAATTTGTTTTGAAAAAGGGAGAAACACAAACTTGCGAGTTACGGATCCCGAGGCTTCATTGAGACACTAAGACACACAGCTTACAATTCCCAACTGCATTCTCAAGAAATGCAAAAAAAAAAAAAAACTTATGTATTTTTTCTGACTACAGACAACCTAATATTCCTCATAGAAAACAAAACAATTAACACATAAAAATCACCTGAAACCTATCACCTTCATGATCGTATTTTTACTTACTGCCCCATTTAAGAAAAATAATGCTTTTAAATAACTGGTCTGAGCTGTCTCTCTGCCTTTTACAAATTTAACAGTGACCATAAACATGTCCATGTTATTAAGTGTCTTCCTACAACATCGATTTGATTCTTGTTATCCTTAGGCAGACCACATAATCCCTTAGATGAATATGCAGTGACATTTAATCTTTGAACACTTATACAATTACTTTGAGGATAATTATATAGAATGGAGTTGCTGGGCCAAGCGTTGGGGAGTATTTTGAGATCTGGGACACATTGAAATGCTTTTCCGGGGGGTGCACACACTTAGCCTCCATAGCACCCATTTTTTCAAAGGTGGTCAACTCTGACCTGAAGTGCCCCCTTCTCCTGAGCCTCCTTGGGTGCTCGTTAGCCCTGCATGGAGATCAATGGTCTTGAGTCAGATTCTGTGAGGGACACTGGTTCCCAGCATCCCCATCTCCAGCTGCAGACATGGGCCTGGGGTTCATTGTTATGGTTTCCAGCAGAGCTCTGGAGCAAAGGCACCTCCCTCCCTCTTTTCAAGGGCAGAGTGACTCTTCTGCTCCACCTGGGATCACCTGAGTGAAGAAGGAGCCTAATTCCAAAGAGACAACTGCTTTATTACCATAAGAAAAATTCCATTTTGAGATGCAACCATTAGAATGGATGAAAGGCAAATGTCATAGATCTGCAAAATTGCTCAGAAGGCAAAGAAAGAGAAAGGACCAAAGAGAAGGCATCCAGGACTCAGCCAGAGGCCACCAGGAATGCACCTGAGGTCACTGGTTGTTTTTATTACTGTTTGTGATGGAGACAGTGGGAGCTGAGGGGCATCTCAGACAGAGGGCTCTGGAAACACTCTGTCCTGGGAATCAGGCTCTGGGGTCTGCAGGTGTGACATCTCATCTCCTGGTGACCCCAATCCAGACGTGAGCCTCAGAGCTGTCCCAGAAGCAAGGCTGCTTCTGTCTTTATCTTTTCCCCAATATTACAATTTGCTTTAATGGAGCATTGGCTTTTTGGGGAGGGCAGGGGGGGGTCCAAGTGCAAGATGAAACTCAGAGAAATTTCAGTTTCAGAATCTTGTAATATATCTGAACGTATGAATCCAGCCCTGCCTTTCTTTCACTTTTTTATAGAAAGACTCATATGAAATCCTGCAGTGTGTCTCAGGCAACCCAGGCAGCAAGCAAGAGTGTCCAGGTTCTTTATCAGTGACAGTATTGCAGCCATCGACCTCCTAAAATGTAGAGAGCACTAACGGCAGGCTCCTGCCGATCTTCTCCACACTCACCAGCCTTCCCCAAATCAACCCTATTCTGATGTCTCCCAGCATAGATGAGTTTGCTTGCTGGAGCCTTGGAAAGTGCTGGTGTTTCTCACTCAACATGAAGCTTTCAAGAACTACTTGCTCACTGCCTGCCACGTGATAATGATGTCACCTGGGTCATGTCTCTGTGTTGCAGGGATATTCCAAAATTTACCTACTTCATGCCTGATGGGCTCTGGGGATTCATCAACCTCTGGATGCTATGAGTAGTCCTGCTCTGAATGTGCTCAGGAATGTTCTAGGGGGCAATGGCTGGGCCAGGAGTCTGCTCACGTTCGGCTTCCGTGGGCCTCACTGCACAATTTCCCCAAGGGCTTAGCAATTCCAATCTAGGGTTTTAGTTTTTAATTGGTTATGAGTTAACCTGGCAGATGTAGTTACTTCCCTTGGAAATGTGACCTTTATAAGTGGACACCTTTGCTTTTACCCCATTGCTCATGGAGGTCTGCTCCTCTGAGCATGTCCTCTGGGCACACGCACCTGCAGACAGGCCTCCCTGGGGTTATTTACTTCCTTCTCTTAGGAGCAAGTTAGTTACACAAAAACTTTCCTACCCGATGAAAGTTGTAGTATGGAATAAATAATTGATTCTTGGTGTAACACTTAGGAAAATAAATAAATAAACTAGGAAAATACTGGGCACAATGTAAGTGGCTGAATGGTGGCTTGAAGGACTAATCCCTACTCAGAACAAACCAATCAGAAGAGCACCATTCTATTTGTTATTTCCTCAGGTGGTCTGACTCTAGCCAATAAATAACAAAGAAGATATGCTACCAACTTCCGGGAAATGTTTTCTCTCTCTAGAAAGAGAAAGATACATAAATAGAAGGTTAACTTTTGCATTCCTCTCATAATTGACTGGATGTTGTCAAATGTGAACATGATGTCTGGAATTGTAGCAGCCATTCTGTTATCATAAGGAGACAAGAATGACCAGAAAGTCAGAATATTAAGAGATGCAGACTGGAAAGAGGAAGAGCCTGATTTCTTGACAAACCAATGATGTGTTGGCAAAGCTCAGTTTTTCCTCCCTTTGTATTTGCTGTTACTTATCCAACAATTGTAACTATCAGGTAAGTCACTAAAGGATGGGTTAGTTGGGTTTTTCATTGTAGACAGCCATTGTAACCTAAGGAATGCAATTTAAAAGGTAAAAGGGTTAAAGAGATCCCCAAATATGCAGGAGAGGTGTTTTAGTAATGTCATCAGGCTCCCTCCTTACTCCTGAAGAAGGCTTCCAGGAAGGGGGTGACTAACTAAATGCACCGGTTTGCAATCTGTGGTCTTTCTCCACCTCCTTGCCTCACCCTCCTTTCTGGCCTCTGCCTCCCTCCCTCTCTCCCCTCTTTCTCTCCCTGGCCTCCTGGCTGTTCCTCAAAAGCAATAAGCATGCTCCTAGCTCAGTTTTTCATTTCCCATTAACTCTGCAGAAAGTACTCTCCCCAGATCCCACATCGGATTCTCCCTCCTGTCCTTCAGGTTGGCATTCCAATGTCCCCTGTGGGAGAGGCTTTCTGTGCGCCAAGCTGACTAATGTGAGCTCTTCCACTATCCTCCGCCTTGTTCTGGATCCCTCACAGCCTGAGAAGTGCTGCACTAACAGGCAGGGCTGTCTGTTTTCACATCCCCTCCCCCAGGCCACCAGCTCCCAGGGACACTGTAGGTGTGATTTGCTGCTGCATCCCCAGCATTGGCTGAACTCTCAGCACACAGAGGATGCACAGCAAGAATGCATTATGAAGCACCTACTAGATGCCAGACACACAGAATAATTTGTTAGATCTGGCAGCCTATCAGTTAATTCAGTTAAACTATACACACACACACACACACACACATACACACACACACACCATATTCCATAAATGTGATAAAATGCATTCTACTATACAGAAAGCCTTTACTATTTGAAAGGCAAACATAGATAACAAAGACTTAGTGGTGATTAATGACAATAACATATATCAGCCCTTTATTATTTCAAATCCTATACTTTACCATCTTCTGAGTCTTCAAGACTATGAATTAGTTTCCACTGACAGAAATAGCCAAGTCCTTGAAGTTTCCTGGATTTTCCTGGACTTTGTAAAAGACTTTGTTAAAAAAAAAAAAAAAGCTCACTTTACTTTAGACTGCACGTGGGTCTCTTCCCAAAGCCCTGAGGACCAGGCACCTTCGGGTTTGCATGAAGCCCAATGTTGGAATCTCTCTTTGGCCTTGTGTGATGCCTGTTTTAGGAGTCTGTTTGCTTTTGGAGGCCCATGATGTGTTTTCAATGTGGACACACGTGGAACCCCCCATGGCGAGACCCACTGAGGGAGGAGGGCACTGTCCAGGGGAGGAGGCCCAGGACATCAAATAGGGAGGCGGGAGATTTATTATCTGCCTCTTAGCATCTATGTCCCTTGGAGCAAGACCTTTTCTTTCCAAGCCTTAGTATCCACTGAAGCAAAATGGAAATAAAAATATTAATGTTCTCCACATTTCTACCAATTCAAGAGCTAAACAGATAGCATTTTATAAATATTGTCTAAAATGAACATCAACAATTTCTCCAAGTGATTACTTCATCTTCAGCTGCACCCTCTGGCCTCCGGAACTGGGGTTTGCCCTGGAAGAACTTTCTGGATAACCTTCTGCATTTCTGCTACTGGCACTTTCTTCCTAAGGCCTCCTGTGAAACTCTCTGCCTCTAGAACCTCTGACCTCACACAGGGCCAACTTGCACAAGGGGAATTTGGAAGACCGGAGGGTTCCAACATCTTCCCAGCAAGCCACAGAGCTGAACTGAAGGAGTACAGTTGTGCATCCGGAATGTGGGGTTGGGATGTAACGCATTCTCCTCGAGGCTGGACATTTGGGTGCCTTTAGAGATACATATGTTTTCTCCTGGCACCTTTGAAGCAATGCCAGCAGGTACAGCCACCCCTGGAAGAACACACAGAGGAAGACCTTCAGAGGAGGGTTTGGGGTGAAATGCCAGGCACACTTAACCTCCTACCTCCAATGAGCTGTGGGCTCCTCTCTCTGGCGGACAGAGACCATGGTGCTCAGGGCCAGGGAGGAGAATTCTCTACTAGTTGAGCACAGGTCAGTGTGAGATGGCCCTTCTGATGGAGAAAGACCTCGATGCCTGATCCAGGAAAATAACATGGGGCGAGGCAGTGACAGAAGATCCCAGCGGAATATTCTTCCCCTGCCTGGCCCAGGGGGTTCTGAGTCTTTTAGGATCATTGAAACAGTGATTTTGTGCCAAGCACAGCCTTTCCTTTTTCTTTACCTTTTGAAAATCTTGGTAATTGGCCATTATAGCTGAGAATTTCACCTTTTTCTAATTTTATCTAGCTTATTTTCAGGACCTGTGTGTGAGTTAGGTAGATTAACGGCTGAGCTAAACAGCACGAAAACCATTTAACTTTTATGTCCACGTTTCTACACAATCTGCAGCACATTATCTACCTATCACTCAATCTATGGATCCATCTATGGATAGATCTATCTATCTAATCTGTCTTCTTTTTCTACATCCAAATCTGTGTTGTGTATCGATACATTTTAGATAGCTACGTGTCTGTACCTGTTCTGTATCTCTTTCCCACATTCCCATTTATCTATCTTATCATCTGCCTTCTTTATCTACATTCATACATATGTATATTCCATATCTGTGATCATACCTTCTCTGTGTCTGCTCCATACCTACACGCATTTTCTACATTTATCTTAATATCTATATCTACCTTAATTCTATGCTACATCTGTATCTAAATCAACATTGGTCCATCTCTTTAAGTTTCCTTGGATTTCCTGTTTATATGTCCTATTATGGTCCCTTAATGGTGAATAGGGACAAAATACTTTTTGGAACCAAAATAAATATCTTTTCAAAGAGGTTTGGCGGTGAAACTAGTAACTATGCAGTCTCATGATTTTAAAAATTAGCTTCTGAACATTTTTGCACCTCTGAGGAAGTAACCTGATTGTCAGGGAAATTGATGCTGAAGAATTAAAAACAAGTCTCAGAATTCCTCTTGCAAAAAAGGCCTTACCTTCAATCCCACCAGGCTGACAAGTGTACTTTTATGATTGGGATATTAGAGCTTAAAGCCACATCCTTTGTAGAAGTTCCCTGGCATCACCTGCCTCCCGAGGCAAGAGAAGATGAACCTACAAAGAAACATCCAAGGCCACTTAAGTGCAGGCCACTTCTCCAACCTGCCAACCCACACACCTTTCTTTCTCTCTCAGATCTACACCTATCTACCTGTCTACGACCCTAACTGTACACATATTCCCATAATCTGCTGTCTACTGTGTGGCAAAGAGGTTAATTTAAAGCATAAAGCGAATCATATAACTCTCATGCCCCAAACCCCCTTGTAGCTTCCCATTCTGCTTAGAATGATCTGGAGAGCGGATGAGCTCTGGCCATTGGCTGATCCTGCTGGCAAAAGCCAAGCCTGGAAAACACTCGGTGCCAAAATGTGAAAATGGTATCAGCCGAGCGGACACTCCACCGAGGCAGTCAGCGGCCACCATCCGGGAAAGCTGAAGGATACACCGCCACTCTCCTTCAGAGTGCAACATCAAAACAGGTCGGTGTCATTCAGCTCACCCCCCAGACAGCGGGAATTCGCATAAAATCTCTCCTAGGCTTGCCGGGAGAGGGAGTATCAAGCTGAGCCTCCATACAGACTAGGGGGAAACTAGAGTCACCTGACCTCTAACCCCTCCTCCCAGTAGCAGCCAAAACGAAACCTGGCTAGCCAGCGCTGGGGGAGGGGCAAGCAGAAAAAATCAAAGTGATAGAGTGCCAGGGATCCCAGCAGCCTGCAGCAGGGCCCCGGAGATCCAGGCCAACTGATTCGAGTGGCCTGCCCTGCGGCTACAGAAGGCGTGGCGCCTCAGTGAAGCCATTAATTAGCAAGCAGGGAGGTTAGGGAAGGCCATTAGGTGGAATCCCACCAGCCAAGCCCACACGGACCCTTGGGCCGAGTACAGGATCTCAGAAGGGGAAGGAAGCGGTACAGTCCCATCCCCCACAGCGGTCACTCCACCGAGGCAGTCAGCGGCCACCATCCGGGAACGCTGAAGGATACACCGCCACTCTCCTTCAGAGTGCAACATCAAAACAGCGGACACTCCATCCAGGCAGTCAGCGGCCACCATCCAGGAAAGCTGAAGAATATACCACCACTCTCCAACAGCTTGCAACATCAAAACAGCCAGCAGCAGGACCCCGGAGATCCAGGCCAACTGATTCGCGCGGCCTGCCCCGCAGCTACAGAAGGCGTGGCGCCTCAGAGAAGCCATTAATTAGCAAGCAGGGAGGTTAGGGACTGCCATTAGGTGGAATCCCGCCAGCCAAGTCCACCGCCCACGCCCGGAACAGGCCCAGCGACCTGCCAGCATTGTAGTCACGACACCCCAATTGGAATAGGGACAGAGCAGAGCCGCCTTCCACTCCCGGAACAGGCCCAGAGAGCCGCCAGCGTGGTAGACACGTCACCCCAATTGGAGTAGGGGTACAGCCGCTGCCCGCACCTGCAAGGGAGACTTTTCAAGTATACAAGAGCAACATAAATAAATAGGGGGTAAATTTCAAAACACAACAGTTGCACCAAGCAGAAAGAAACGCGAGCAGTATGAAAAGACAAGGAAAGAAAGGACCACAAGCAATGCAGGTCAACTCAACTTTAGAAGAGGTAATAGCTGCAACAGATGGAATATCAGATAAAGAGTTCAGGATATATATGCTTCAGATGATCTGGAGTCTCAAGGAAGACATGAGACAGCAAAATCAGACAATGAAAGATCACATTGACAAACAAATCCAGGAAGTAAAAGATCAATTTCACAGGGAGATAGAGGTAATAAAAAACAAACAAATTGAAATTCTAGAAATGCAGGAAACAATAAACCAACTTAAAAACTCAATTGAGAATACTACCAGCAGAGTAGATCACTTAGAAGAGAGAACATCAGACAATGAAGACAAAGTATTTCAACTGGAAAAGAACATAGACAGCTCAGCAAGTCTGCTAAGAAACCATGAGCAGAACATCCAAGAATTATGGGACAATATCAAAAGACCAAATTTAAGAGTCATTGGGATACAGGAAGGCACAGAGCTCCATTCCAAAGGAATAAACAGTCTATTCAGTGAAATAATACGAGAAAACTTCCCAGAATTGAAGATTGAGACAGAATCCCAAATCCTAGAAGCCTACAGGACGCCGAATGTGCAAAATCATAAGAGATCCACACCTAGACACATTATAATGAAGATGTCCAACATACAGAATAAGGAGAGAATTTTAAAAGCTGCAAGAGAAAGAAAGCAGATTACATTTAGGGGTAAACCAATCAGGATAACAGCTGATCTCTCAACACAGACTCTGAAAGCTAGAAGATCCTGGAATAACATATTTCAAACACTGAAAGACAATGGGCTCCAACCAAGAATCGTGTATCCGGCGAAATTAAGCTTCAGGTTAGAAGATGAAATTAAAACCTTCCACAATAAACAAAAGTTAAAAGAATTCGCAGCTAGAAAACCTTCTCTTCAAAAAATCCTTGGCAAAACATTACAGGAAGAGGAAATGGAAAATAACATTGAAAACCAACAATGGGAGGTAGGACAGTAAAAGGGGGAAAGTAGTCAAAGAGGATAACAAATCAGGTTTAGTAACATCAATAAAAAAATATGGATAGAAGAACAAACCATATCTCAATAATAACCCTAAATGTTAATGGCTTAAACTCACCAATTAAGAGACACAGGCTAGTAGAATGGATCAAAAAACAAGACCCAACAATATGCTGTCTACAGGAGACGCATCTGATAGGAAAAGATATACATAGACTGAAGGTGAAAGGTTGGGAAAAATCATATCACTCATATGGACCGCGGAAACAAGCAGGAGTGTCCATACTCATATCTAATAAAATAGATTTCAAGCCAAAGCTAATCAAAAGGGATATAGAAGGACACTTCATACTGCTCAAGGGAACCATACACCAACAAGACATAACAATCATAAATATATATGCCCCAAATAATGGTGCAGCTGTGTTCATCAAGCAAACTCTTCTCAAGTTCAAGAGTCTAATAGACCAACATACAATAATCATGGGAGACTTCAACACACCTCTCTCACCACTGGACAGATCTTCCAAACAAAAGTTAAATAAGGAAACTATAGAACTCAATAACACAATTAACAACCTAGACTTAATTGACATATATAGACTATACCACCCAACATCAAGTAGCTACACTTTTTTCTCAGCAGCACATGGAACCTTCTCAAAAATAGACCATATACTATGTCACAGGGCAACTCTTAGACAATACAAAGGGGTAGAGATAATACCATGCATCTTATCTGATCATAATGGAATGAAACTGAAAATCAATGATAAAAGAAGAAAGGAAAAATCAAGCATCACCTGGAGAATGAACAATAGGTTGCTGAGTGATCAATGGGTTTTAAAAGACATCAAGGAGGAAATTAAAAAATTCCTAGAGTTAAATGAAAACACAGACACAACATATCGGAATCTATGGGACACATTGAAAGCAGTTCTAAGAGGAAAATTCATTGCTTGGAGTTCATTCCTCAAAAAAAGAAAAAACCAACAAATAAATGATCTCATACTTCATCTCAAAATCCTAGAAAAAGAAGAGCAAAACAACAGCAAAAGAAGTAGAAGGCAAGAAATAATTAAAATCAGAGCTGAAATTAATGAAATTGAAACAAAAGAAACAATTGAAAAAATTGACAAAACTAAAAGCTGGTTCTTTGAAAAAATAAATAAAATTGACAGACCCTTAGCCATGCTAACGAAGAGAAGAAGAGAGAGAACCCAAATTACTAGCATACGGGATGAAAAAGGCAATATCACAACAGACACTTCAGAAATACAGAAGATAATCAGAAATTACTTTGAATCCTTATACTCCAATAAAATAGAAGATAGTGAAGGCATAGATAAATTCCTTGAGTCCTATGATCTGCCCAGATTGAGCCAGGAGGATATAGACAACCTAAACAGACCAATAACAATAGAGGAAATAGAAGAAACCATCAAAAGACTACCAACTAAGAAAAGCCCAGGACCGGATGGGTATACAGCAGAGTTTTACAAAACCTTTAAAGAGGAACTAACACCAATACTTTTCAAGCTATTTCAGGAAATAGAAAAAGAGGGAGAACTTCCAAATTCATTCTACGAGGCCAACATCACCCTGATTCCGAAACCAGACAAAGACACATCAAAGAAGGAAAACTACAGACCAATATCTCTAATGAACCTTGACGCAAAAATCCTCAATAAAATTCTGGCGAATCGGATTCAAATACATATCAAAAAAATTATACATCATGATCAAGTAGGATTCATCCCTGGGATGCAAGGCTGGTTTAATATACGGAAATCAATAAATGTTATTCACCACATCAATAGACTTAAAAATAAGAACCATATGATCATCTCAATAGATGCAGAAAAAGCATTCGACAAAGTACAGCATCCCTTTATGTTCAAAACGCTAGAAAAATTAGGGATAACAGGATCATACCTCAACATTGTAAAAGCAATCTATGATAAGCCACAGGCCAGCATCATTCTGAATGGAGAAAAATTGAAGGCATTCCCTCTAAGATCTGGTACAAGACAGGGATGCCCTCTCTCACCACTTCTGTTCAACATAGTCCTCGAAACACTGGCCAGAGCAATTAGACAGTCAAAAGAAATTAAAGGCATAAAAATAGGAAAAGAAGAACTTAAATTATCACTATTTGCAGATGATATGATTCTATACCTAGCAGACCCAAAAGGGTCTACAAAGAAGCTATTAGAGCTAATAAATGAATTCAGCAAAGTGGCAGGATATAAGATCAACACGCATAAATCAAAGGCATTCCTGTATATCAGCGACAAATCCTCTGAAACGGAAATGAGGACAACTACTCCATTCACAATATCCCCCCAAAAAATAAAATACTTGGGAATCAACCTAACAAAAGAGGTGAAAGATTTATACAATGAAAATTACAGAACCCTAAAGAAAGACATAGAAGAAGACCTTAGAAGATGGAAAAACATACCCTGCTCATGGATAGGCAGAACTAACATCATCAAAATGGCGATATTACCAAAAGTTCTCTATAAGTTCAATGCAATGCCAATCAAAATCCCAACAGCATATCTTGTAGAAATAGATAAAAGAATCATGAAATTCATATGGAATAATAAAAGACCCAGAATAGCAAAAACAATACTAAGCAGGAAGTGTGAATCAGGCGGTATAGCGATACCAGACTTCAAACTATACTACAGAGCAATAGTAACAAAAACAGCATGGTACTGGTACCAAAACAGGCGGGTGGACCAATGGTACAGAATAGAGGACACAGTAACCAATCCACAAAACTACAACTATCTTATA
Organism: Urocitellus parryii; assembly: GCF_045843805.1. Taxonomy (NCBI): domain Eukaryota; kingdom Metazoa; phylum Chordata; class Mammalia; order Rodentia; family Sciuridae; genus Urocitellus; species Urocitellus parryii. Next base: position 133,065,787 of record NC_135533.1, read on the forward strand.
TTTGATAAAGGGGCTAAAAGCATGCAATGGAGGAAGGATAGCATCTTCAACAAATGGTGCTGGGAAAACTGGAAATCCATTTGCACCAAAATGAATCTGAATCCCTATCTCTCGCCATGCACAAAAGTTAACTCAAAATGGATCAAGGAGCTTGATATTAAATCAGAGACACGGCATCTGATAGAAGAAAAAGTTGGTTATGATCTACACGCTGTGGGATCGGGCTCCAAATTCCTCAATAGGACACCCATAGCGCTAGAGTTAACAAATAGAATCAACAAATGGGACTTACTCAAACTAAAAAGTTTTTTCTCAGCAAAAGAAACAATAAGAGAGATAAACAGGGAGCCTTCATCCTGGGAACAAATCTTTACTCCACACACTTCAGATAGAGCCCTAATAACCAGAATATACAAAGAACTCAAAAAATTAGACAATAAGATAACAAATAACCCAATCAATAAATGGGCCAAGGACCTGAACAGACACTTCTCAGAGGAGGACATACAATCAATCAACAAGTACATGAAACAATGCTCACCATCGCTAGCAGTCAGAGAAATGCAAATCAAAACTACCCTAAGATACCATCTCACTCCAGTAAGACTGGCAGCCATTAGGAAGTCAAACAACAATAAGTGCTGGAGAGGATGCGGGGAAAAGGGCACTCTTGTTCATTGCTGGTGGGACTGCAAATTGGTGCAGCCAATTTGGAAAGCAGTATGGAGATTTCTCGGAAAGCTGGGAATGGAACCACCATTTGACCCAGCTATTCCCCTTCTCGGTCTATTCCCTAAAGCCCTAACAAGAGCATGCTACAGGGACACTGCTACATCGATGTTCATAGCAGCTCAATTCACGATAGCAAGACTGTGGAACCAGCCTTGATGCCCTTCAATAGATGAATGGATAAAAAAAATGTGGCATTTATACACTATGGAGTATTACTCTGCATTAAAAAATGACAAAATCATAGAATTTGGAGGGAAATGGATGGCATTAGAGCAGATTATGCTAAGTGAAGCTAGTCAATCTTTAAAAAACAAATACCAAATGACTCCTTTGATATAAGGGGTGTAAACAAGGACAGGGTAGGGACGAAGAGCTTGAGAAGAATATTTACAGTAAACAGGGATGAGAGGTGGGAGGTAAAGGGAGTGAGAAGGGAAATTGCATGGAAATGGTAGGCGATCCTCAGGGTTATATAAAATGTCATATAAGAGGAAAGGAGGGGTAAGACAAGAGAATACAAATGGAAGAAATGATTTACAGTAGAAGGGGTAGAGAGAGAAAAGGGGAGGGGAGGGGAGGGGAGGGGAGGGGAGGGGAGGGGAGGGGAGGGGAGGGGAGGGGAGGGGAGGGGGGATAGTAGACAATAGCACAGACAGCAGAATACATCAGACACTAGAAAGGCAATATGTCAATCAATGGAAGGGTAACTGATGTGATACAGCAATTTGTATACGGGGTAAAAGGGGGAGTTCATAATCCACTTGAATCAAACCGTGTAATATGATGTATTAAGAACAATGTAATGTTATGAACGACCAATAAAAAAAACAAAAACAAAAAAAAAAAAGAAGTCAAGATACAAAAAAAAAAAAAAAAAGAACAAAACAGAGAAAATCTCCTAATTACGACACCTTCGAGAGTCTCTCCAGGGCGAAAAGATTTTCCGAGCCTTAGAAGATGACCTGCTTTCTTCAAATGGTAATTTGTAAAACAATTTTATAGTCCTATGGAGATATGACTCTGTCCTATTTATCAAACAATGACCACAATGTGATTTACAGACTATGATTCTTACTTAACATCAACTATTCTGTCTAGGAAAGTTGAAATAAATTACTCCTTACGTGTGAAAAAAAAAAAGAAAAAAAAAGAAAATGGTATCAGCCTTGACTCAGGGCTCTGACTCCAACAGGTATCAGACATTCCAGGACAATGGGCTTCCTGGGTACAGCAGGACAGCCACAGAAATGTTTCTAGCCTTGTAAAATTTTAATGCAGGAATAAAACTCTTCCCGCTCCTCACTTTTTAAAAATTGGTGCATTAGAGTCGTACATAATGATGGGACTTATTGTCATATGTTCATTCAGGCACACAATATAACAATATAATCGGGACAATATCACTCCCTAGCACTTACCCCTTCCTGCCTGCCTCCTGCCGCTAGGTCTCTTTCCTTTCCTGATCTCCTTTTGATTCTCATGAGATTTCCCCCAAAAGCCTTGCACAATTCACAGTGCCCCTCCAGTTTAACTTCCTGATTGTGAGACCCTATATATCAAACTCGCAGAGCTAGTTCTGGGTCACTGTTCCCCTCTCAGGGTGCAGAGTCCCACCTGGTCTCAGCTTTCCTTGAAAATGTCTCTGTGTTGTTCTCCATTTCCCACGGCCCACACTCGAGATCCTTTGTTGACACTGAGCAGGTTGAGGTCCCCATGGTCGAGGTCCTATGGCCAGGCCCTGTGGCCGAGATCCTGCTTCTACTTCTTATTTTCTATCCTTCTCCTTCACTCATGGGCCAGCCCCAGGCCTTCCCTCTGCCCACTCAGCAGAAGACTGGCAGTGCAGGCCCTCAGACAAGACCTCCTGGATCATTAGGGCAAAGGCCTCCCAGCCACTGGACAGTGACAGGAAGGTCCCCAGGGGCAGGGCCTTTTGGACCTTTCTGTCATTTCCCCACCTTCTGCTTCCCATTTGCGATCCTCTGGATGGTTTGTCTGCCTGCAGTTCACCTCGCCACACAGTTCACCTCCACAAGCTATAGCACATGTTCCCAGAGGCTTGTCTTGCTGTGTTCTGCACCAGGGCCTGACTTGGAAGGCTGCCTGAGACACACCAAGTGCTCATCCCAGTGGGGAATGGTGACTCTGAGCTCGGGCTTACCAAGCTCCACCTGCTGCCCGGCTCAGCATGAGGTCCCAGTCCCACCTTGGGTCCCAGTCCTTCCCCAGAAGTAGCCCTAATCTGCTGAGCATGTGGTAGGCACCTTGATGACCACCCTTAGCTTGTAGATAGCACTTGTCTGGGTGTGACATCTAATTCTCTCACTGGCTTCACTTTAGACAAGAGGCTAACTTCTCTGTACATCTCTTCATCCACAAAAAAGAGACCATGATAACCCTCCCCTCCTAGTGTTGCTATGAGGGTTAAAGGCACTGATGTGGACTTAGGAAATTGTTTCATGGATCATCGGGGTTTGGTAGGCACTATCTTTTAAAATTACAATTACATGGTCATAATGCTTCAACTCATGAGTCATTTGCAGAATTTTATTTTCTCATCTATTAAGGTAGAGTGCATTGGTGGGCAGGAATAGCATTTAATTTATTTTAGAATACTTTCACACGAGTTTTTGTGCATTTGGCAATGGCAGCATATGTTACATACACAATTTCATTTCCATAGTCTACACAAAGGAGGAAAATGATTCCTGGTCAAAATTACTCTTTGAAACCTTTAAAGTCAACCATATATTCTACAGTTTCCTTGAATATGTGTATGGAATGCTTTAATGTCAAAGCTATGCCCCTCCAGAGTTACTGAGTTAAAACAAAATAGGAACAAAATAGAAAGGTCTTGCCCATTGAAACCATGCCGCCATTAAGGAGCTACCCAGTCCTAGGCCATAAGCCAGGCAAGATGGAAGATTCCAAGTCTCCCATGGCTCCCCTTAGCTTTGGTCCAAGCTGGTCTCATCAGGAGGATTAAACAGATCCTGGGGTCCAGGCCGAGGAACTGAGATTTATAGTGGGTGCTTCAATGAGCCTTTCGAGTTACACATGTGAAGCCAGATGTCAACATCAAAATCCCCAGTGTGCGTGTTCCAACTCTGAGAAAAGTGATTCAGTAATGCTCAAAGGCATTGTTCCTTTTGCAGAACACAGAAGGGTTGAGAGACATGGGCAAGAAAACATCTTCTTTGGAGAAAGCCTGGATCATGGAGCTGCAGGGCAGGGAGTCCAGTGAGGACACGGTGTCTGTGCCCACCCCCTGCCTAGTAAGGAGGCGTTCTTGGCCACAAGGAAGAGATCTTGAAAGCAGTGGGCACCGTGGAGTGGGTCTGAATCGTGCCGGGAGGCCTGTGAGGCTTGAAGGTGGTTCCCTGCTGGATGACAGAGCTGGGGAGGCTTCTGCGCCAGGAACGGCACCCACAAGGCGTCCTGACAAAGGAGATGCACGAAGACGAGGCTCTGCTATTTTAAAGCCCATGTGAAAAATGAATCGCCAACATAATGGAATTTTGGAATGCGTGAGCTCCGAGCTCACCCTCTGCAAGTCCTCCCGCTTGTCCTCAGCTCCCTAAACTTCCATTCGAGGGAGCCGAGTCCTGGTTTGTGTTTGTTTCTGTAAATCGGGTTTTAAGTTCAACATTCCTTGATGTGGGAGTAGTCAACAAGAGTTTGGAGGAAGGGATGAGTTCTTCTGCTTTACTAGATGAGGCTGGGTGTTTTTGTTGTTTTTGTTGTTGTTGTTGTTGTTGTTGTTTTTGGTACTGAGGCTTGAACCCAGGTATGCTTAACCACTGAGCCACATCCCCAGTCCTTTTTATATTTTATTTAGAGACAGGGTCTCTCTGAGTTGCTTAGGGCCTCACTAAATTGCTGAGGCTGGCTTTGAACTCACGATCCTCCTGCCTCAACCTCCCCAGCTGCTGGGGTTACAGGTGTGCACCACTGCACCTGCTATGTGGCTGTTTCCCACAGTGCACTCATGATGGTAATAATAGCTGATGTTCCTGGAGCATATTTTCATACCAACAAGCCTTGTTTAAGCAGTTTGTGGGTGGTCTGCATATAAGTTAAAAATTAACTTCCAAACATTTATGAACACATAAAGACTAAAAAGTATGTGTAGGAAAAAAAAAATACTGATTAGAAAGAAGCCTGATACCAGCCCCTGAAGAGAACACAGAAAGAAAAGAGGGAAAAAAAGAGAAAGAGAGAAAGAAAGAGAGTGTAAGGTGGCTCAAAGACTCTTCCTTAATAATCAGAAGCTAACCTCTGGAATCCACTGGTTTTAGAGTGAATTGTTTATATTTGGGGTTGGTCTATTTTTTTTTTCTTATTTAAGATGTTTAATTTTCATGCTGGTGACACAAGGGAGAAATCTCCAAGGAGCAGCAGGCAGCCCTGTGGATGTTGTGAGAGCTTTCTTTGGTGTCTGGTTTCTGAATGTTAAATATTTATGAGGACATTGATAATAGATCTCTCTTTGCTGTTGATAGTAATGATAAAGTCTCATCTGAAGTGCAGAGGAGTCCCCTTGGCCTCCAGAAGCACAAAGTCCCCATTCCTGCTCGGCATGAGAGGAGTGAACGGAGCAGGGGAAGCTGCCCACCTGGCTCCAGGGGAACTTGCTTGGTCCCATTCCAACAGTGTGGGGTGGGGACCAGTCCAGGAGCCTTTCTATAGACCAAGAGCTTGGGGGAGGCAGAAGGGGGTAGACCCTCGGTGGTCTGGGGAGGAAGCTCTTGCTTTGTGTTTCATCCTCCTGTGTTTGGAGGCCCACTGCCATGGTGGTCAGGTGTCTTGAGTCTGGATTTGGGTTCCATACTGGATGGATCAGGTCTGTCTGCTCTTAGTATAGCTCAGCAGGGAGAAGACAGGCATCTTTCTGCGGATCCCAGCTTGACATCTAGGTCCTCTGCCTGGGGACTCATCAGGACTCCTCCGTGAGCTGCTCACCTTTCTGTGAAAAGACTCACCAGTGATGAGATCCAAACTGCCCAGTGGGCAGCCTCCACCTGAGCCTCTTCTCCTCCACTGGTCAGCACAGAGGGGACATCTGCCTGCATCTTCTCACCAATCCAAGTTCTTTGGGAACAGGTTTCTGGAAGTCCCACACAATGGTCCTCAGTGGAAAGAAGGAGTTTGTTGATGGATATGACCAGAACATCCAAGAGTACGGTCAGCTCTGTAACTGGACTTGGGGATTCACGTGGAAAGAGCTCCTCCCTAATGCCAAAGCACCCCCAAAGCAACACAGCATGGGCACAAGGACTCATAAAACCACTTGTCAAATCGTGTCTTGCAGCATCTGCCACAGCCATGGTCTCCATAAGTCTCAGGCAAAATCCCCACTAGAGAGGAATGAGATAACAATGTCCACACGTGTCCACCAAGCTCTCTCCCACACGACCACGCCCCTCCACTCCTCCATAGGTCACGTCAAGGAGAGAGACTGGTTCCATTTTTCCTGATTGATTCTTCACACTTTCTTATCCATTGAGTCTCCTCTGCTCTATTTCCTAAATTCATCATGACACTGAGGCACTCGAGGAAGGAAGCTGGTGCTTGGGACAAGAATGCAAGTTGCAGTGTGGAGAAGAAGACAGGTCTGGGTACGGAGAGTGGACATTCACGGGTGTGGACACTCCTAACTAAGCAGCTCAAACTGGTTCCTGTAAGTCTGTGACTAGCTCTTACTTCTGAGACTCTGCTGTGGATGGTCATAAAGGAGATGTCATCAAATGAAAGAGTCCTGTGTCCCCAGTGCTATTTCCCTCCTTTCTCTTTAGACAACTTAAAAAGCTTCGAGACATCTCCCCTGACAGTTGCTCTGGCACAGCTGCTCCAGCCTGGGCCTCAGTTTAGCCTCCTGCTGGACTTCCAGCTCTGCAGATAGGAGACAGGTGCTGTCCTGGGCGGGGAGATGGGAACCCTTGCACTTTGCTGGAGGCTATGTAACCTGGGGCAGAGGCTATCGAAAACGGCTTAGCAGTTCCTTAGTAGGTTAAGCATCGGATTGTCACATGACCCAGCAACTTCCCTAAGGAAGAGAAAGCAGGTGCCCATCAACCTTGCAGCTGACTCTCCTGGTCTGAGGGGCAGCATGCTGCTGGCCCTGTGGTCTCTGCTGATGGCCGACTTCCTTCCCCTCACTCCACCCGCCTTCTCAGGGCTGGGCTGCCGCCCGCTGCTTGCTGCCTTATTGAATGGTTTAGGGAAGACTATTCCCAGCCGAGTTCCCACCCCATCGTGGAGGGGGCTGTTCTCTGAAATCTGTTCTCTGAAATCCTATCTTGGGATAGGACCCCATTCTAAACAGAACATTGAGATAGTCACAAACTTACAGGAACCAGTTTGAGCTGGTTCCACCAGTTTGAGTGAGTTGGGGGAGGAAACCAGCCCCCAGTACAGAGCAGGTGAGTCCAATGTCCTGCACCACCTGGGACAGCCGGGCACCACACCACCTTCCCCACTCACCATGGAGCATCTCCACCCGGCAGCCTCTGGGGGGACGGTTTTGCTAAGCTTGTGCTTTAGAGCTGGTCTCACAAATATGACAGGTCTGAATGCAGTTTTTCTCTTTCTTTCTTTCTTTCTTTCTTTCTTTCTTTCTTTCTTTCTTTCTTTCTTTCTTTCTTTCTTTCTTTTCTCTTTGTCGTAACAAGATACTGGGAGCAAGGCGTAGAGATGATTGGATGTCTGGTCAAGTTGCTATCTTATCTAAAATCCCCATATTTTACACATGTTACGTGCATCATGAATGGAGCGGAGGCCTGCCATCTTGGCAGGTGTAGTTTGTTTGTTTTGCAGAGCAGGGATGGAGCCCAGGGCCTCAGGTGTGCAGGGCAAGTGCTCCACCACTGAGCCAAAGCCCAGCCCCCTGGGCAAGGGTTTTGATTCTAACGTTAGCAGGTGAGGAAATAGTGCCGCTGGCTCTGAATTAATTCTTGAAAATCCTTTTAAGAAGGCAAAATAGACCTTTGGATAAGACAATGCTGCCTTTTTATCCATATAGTGTTATATAAGAAACAAAGTGGTTGATTTATGTTTAGGACACAAGAAATACCTGTTATATACAAATTAGGTAATTTCATAATGTAATTATATATATATATATATATATATATATATATATATATATGTTGGAACCAAAAGAATTTCAAATTTTAGATTTTTTTGATTTTAGAATATTTGTGTACATATAATGAGATATCTTGGGATAGAACCCAATTCTAAACAGAAAATTGATTAGTTTTACATACATTCTATACACATAGACTGATGGTAATTTAATAGAGTGTCTTTAATAATTTAGTGCATGAAAGATTTCCATGGGGTGGAATTCTCTGCTTGTGGCATCTTGCTAGTGCACAACGCTCCAGACTTTGGAGCATTTCAGGTGGTGGCTTGTCTGAGGAGGGATGCTGCACCTGAAATTGCCTGTAATAATTATATGGATTTCGTAGGAGCAGATTCCAAGGACTGCACACCATGGCCATGAGCCCTCCAGGTGACCCATTCCCACCCATGACGAGGGCAGCAGCAGTAGGAAAGCCACACAACTCCAGCCCAAGAACTGAGTGTGTGGCACTGTCTGGATTCAGATCAAAGGGCTTCCCTGTCCACCCCAGCCTCCCAGGGGAAGGTGACTGTGAAGAGTCCAGCTTCCTTCATTGCTTCGTATCTATTTAGTTAATGCCTGCCACGCAGGCTACCAGATTTAGAGATCACAGATGTCACCCATACACAACCCCAAGGAGGTGTTTCCCACTCCCCTCCCAGGAGAGACAGGCCTGAATCCCCCATATGCATTTTGCAGTATCTACTGGATTTGCTCTTGATTAGAGCTTCAGAACAAGTCTTTTCACCTGGACCCCAACACACACTCCCAGTGGTTGCTGGGTTCCACTTACAGCCCCAGGGCCAAGGTCTGCACACTTGGAGTGGTCACCAGTGAGGACAGGGGCAGGCTGGGGTGGCACCCATGTGGCTCCTCCAGGTGAGAGTCTCCATGTACTCAGGGAAGGGATGGGGGAGCTCAGGAGAAGGGGGTAAGGTGCCATGGAGCAGAGCAAGGCATCAGGGCCTGGGTGCATAGGCAAGCAGGGCTGGGGCGTGATGAGCTGCGTGGACCGGGAACTGCAGGGAAAAGGTGTCCCAGTCTCTTTAGGGGATGGATAGCTGCCCTAGTGTTCCTGCTGGATGGGCAGGAAAATATGAATTCATAAACAATGACACAAGAACAGGGCCAGGTGTACTGTACTCCACTTCCCAAGTACAGAAAACCAGATTGAAGACTCAAACCAGGCCATTTGGGGATTGCAGGACTCAAGGCTTTGTTTTATGAGACTAGATAGGAGCATCAAAAGAGTTCCCTATAGAAATGAGTGGATTTTATCAGCACCAAATACAGGTGAAGTTGGCCAGGAAGACAGAGGACCATGAAGACCAGTTCAACCAGTGGAAATCCAATGGCCTTTAAGATGCATCGATTCCCCATTCATCTAAGTTTCTATAAATTTTATTAGAAAATCTAAATTAAAACTCTTCTAATTAAATAAAAATAAAATGAAACTATAATGAGACTATGACTTCTAGGCCAAATATAAGTCTCTAGAAATACAGATAGTGTGCCTCTATGTTTCCTGCTGACTTCTGAGCACTGATGGAGAAAGCCATTCTAAGCTTCAGGCCCATGCAACCTGCTATAGGGATAAACAGCTCGTGGAAATGGCAGGAACTACATTTTCAACCATTGACTCTATAACAAGGGGGCAAAGTCCAGTCAACCCTTCACACACCTGGGGACCAGGTGTCTTACAACACCCAGAGGGCACCAGAGCCTAGGGGCTGGTAAGGGGAGCATGGGTCAGTGCCTACTGGGCTCATGGTCCACGGCAGGAACTTGAAGCTTGTCTTTCACAGTATAAGAATCCTCATGGCCAGCTCCTCAGGCCCAGTGCTTCATCTTCTGGGGATGTGCACTAGTTTCTTCCCCCTGTATCCATTATGGGTCTCCAGAGGATAAAGAATCAACAGGATGCGTATCATTGCAAAGGGACTTACCAGGTTGGTGCCCGTGTCAAGAGGCTGAGGAGGTCCCTTGCTGGCCATCTGCAGGCCACAGAGGCAGGGAAACTAATAGCTGCTCAATCCAAGAAGCTGGGAGCATCAGAAAGGGAGGGGCCAAGGATGCAGGCCCAGTCTGAGGCCCAGGACCTAGAAGTCCCTGGAATCCTGCTGCTGCAAGTCCACGTTCCAAGGCCGAAGGATGGGAACCTGAGGTCCAGTGGTGGCAGCAGTGAGGACAAACCAGCTCCAGAAGGGTGCTCCTGGGCTGATGGAGGGTGTCCTCCCCCGACTTCTTGTGCCTTCTGGACACCCATCCAATGAGACAGTGTGCCCACACTCAAGGCTGGGCTTCTGCACTCATTCTGCTGACGCTCCTCAATCTTCTCCGGACCCTCCAAGACACACCCAGAAGTATGCTTTCCTATTTCCCAGACACCTCTCAACCCAGTCGAGTTGAAGACCGAGGTTCACTGTGACATCATCCCTAACATCTGCAGATGCAGGAAACAGGATGAGCAGTTCTGCTGACATAAGGAGGGACAGCAGGTGTTCTGAACCAGGAGGCCAGAGAGCAGAACTGCCGATAGCTGTGTGTGTACACACGAGTGGGTGTGTCTGCCCCTCTCAGTGAGAGCCTGCTCGTTAGGTGAAGCACTCTCGTGGTGAATAACGTATTGCCATAAATGCAAATTAACAGCATCTCAGAATGCTCAGAAAGCTTGCTTTCAGAGAAAGGCACTCAAAGAAGGTTTTGTTTGTTTGTTTGTTTGTTTGTTTTTGAGATAGGGTCTGGCTATGTTGCCCAGGCTGATCTAAAACCTTGGGTTCAAGTGATCCTCCTCTCTCAGGCTCCCCAGTACCTGGTGTGTAGCACCACAGCCCACTTAAACTTCTCATTTAGCCCTAAAACAGTGATTCTCCAACGTTTTAGCCTTAGGGCCCTATTAGACTCTTAAACCTTATTAATGAGTCCAGAGAATTTTTTATGTGGGCTCTACCTGTGGCAGTTTAGCTTATACAAATCAACACAGAGATGCTTTTCTGTTGACTTTACAAACACCACATCCATGTCATGGCAATGTGGAGAATATCTTCTCATAAGGTACCCATAGACTGTGAGAACCATCAGGAAGGAGAGTGCATGTTTGAAGCCCTTGCCGACCCCCTGGTTGTCCAGGAAAGAGCTGTGCAGCCTCGCGGAGCCTGGAAACTCCACCACACCCTGGCTGGAGGAACAGCAGACACAGGGAGCAGCTGTCAGCCTGGTCACCTAGCACCGCCACCCGTGGTCCTCAGGGAGGGAGCATGGGCTTGCTGTCTATAGATGCAGGGCTCTTCTGCCCTCAATGATTCTTAATGATTCTTTCTTCACTTGACAGATATTTTCAAACTCATACAAAAGACCATCAGATGTAGTACATCTTGATGGTGCCCCATGTAAATTCAATATTCAAGGACACACACTGTGTAATGTTGAGATCAAGTCAACCATCTATCTCCTTGGATGTTCATCCCGACTTTATGAGGAAAACCTTCCAAATATTTCCTTCTAAGGTTTTGGAGATATTATGGAGGACATTACTGATCTGTTCCGTCAGCCTGCTGGGAGTGGCCCACTGGAACTCCTTACTCCCACCACCCTAGAACTGAGCACCTTCAATGTCACCTCCTGCACCTACTTTTTCTGCCCTCCATTCAACCTGGCCTTCACTCTACCTGGCCTCCACTCTGCACTCACTTCATGACACGGGCTTGTTCAGGTCCCACAGGGTGACAGCATGCGGGCTTGTCATCCTGCGCCTGGCTCCTTTCACTGAATGCAGTAACCTGCGGTGCCCCGAGGCTGTTGCACAAGACCTGGTTTTGTTTCTCATGGCTGATTGGCGCCCTGTACCAGAGCACACCTCCGTCAGCTGGTGGGCACCTTGGTGGGTGCCAGGGCTGTGTCTTGTTCAATTCACTCAGCTCAGTCAACAAAGCATGTTCAAAAGCATATTGGGATCACACATCCATGGCTCTGTAGACCCAGAGCAGGGAACCCAAATGAGTGGAGGTATGGGGGCAGCAATCCATGGCTCTGTAGACCCAGAGCAGGGAACCCAAATGAGTGGAGGTATGGGGGCAGCAGAGGGGAGACTCCCAGGTCCCTGGTGAATCTGGAGGTGACAGCTACCAGAAGGCCTCTGCTCCTCCCCGACGTGGCTGGCACTGCTGTGCATAGTGTGTGCATGTGTGTGTGTGGTTAGCATCTCTAACTTTAAATGAGAAAACATGGGATAAAATCATAAACCCACTATTTCGGGCCTCCTGTATAGAGCTGGCATTTAGGAAGGTTTTCTCTCTTTTCCTTTGTGTCATCCTAAAAGAAGTGTGTCTTCTTGGGCCAATGCTCACTGCCCCTGAGCTCCACTATCTGAGCAGAACACCCCCAGCACTCAAGCTCCAAATAAACACTGGTATTTCTCCATTTCTTTTCTTTTTTTTTATTCCTGAAGTGATTTCTCAACTGTCCTTGCTGACAGCTGGTGAAGCACACTACTGACCCAAGCTACTTGGAAATGAGAGGAACCAGAGTGCAGGCTGCTGCAGGGATCCCTCTCCGTCAACACACAGCAATGTGGCTGTCTCTGTTTCCAGAGCAAGGGTGAGGGGAGAGCCTACAGAGCAATGGGTCCCTTTTAGTGTGCTGGCCAAAAGAAGTCACTTGCTTTTTGCATACGGTACTTTTGGAGAGTGGGGGATGTTGTGTCTAATTCAAAAGAACTTTCTCCTGTGATTAAAAACAGATACTAAGGTGTCTTAAAGTGTTTTCCCTAGAGAGGAGTAAAATTTATTCATTTTGATATTTTTCTCATTCTCCTGAATGCCACAGCGCATCTTCAGGCATGCATGGGTCAGGGCAGGTAAGTGTACCCTCCGCTGTTCCAGCTCATCAGCATGCAATCCCAACCAAGGAGCAACGTGCGAAGTCACTGTTCAGCTTCTCTCAGGGCCAAACACTCTCTGAGCTGTGTTCTGAAAGCAGGGAGGTCGGATCTCAGTGCCATCTTTAGATGCAAAACACCACCCTGGGGGCTCTAGAGCCAGAGGACCCCATCATGTGCCCCTAGCAGGGCTGTGGCAAATTCCCCAGCAAGACTCAGGGAGCAGAGTGTGTGACAATCCCCATACATGTCTCTTTCCTTCTTTCCCTAAGCCTCCCTCCTGCATGCCTCTCTGTCTGCATTACAAAAATGTCTCCCAGGGGTGATCTTCACACCTGTCAGGGTTCTGTGTGGTGCAGCCTGGTGTGAAGGTGGATCAGTGGTGGAGCAGCTGAGGGTTGAACTCCACAGAGGTCAGGAGTGGTCAGCAGGAGGGGCCAGCAAGCCCTGCTCTCAACTGTATCCACAGTGGTGGTGGGCGGTGTCCTGTGATGTCACTGCAGAGGGGACCAGCCCAAGACATGCACAGTTCTGGGTACAGCCCAGGTGAGCTGAGTGCAGAGGGTGAGGGCAGAGGAAAGCACAGAGGAGCAGAGAAAAGAAACTCAAAGTGGCCTGCTAGTCTAATACTCAGAGGCAACTCTGTTCAGATTTTGCTGTGAATGGTCTAGCCTTTGGTTCTGTCAATTGTGGACCAAGAAAGCAATCAGATTATAAATAACGATCGATAACACATTGGATGTTTTTTATGCCGTGCCTATCTTTATTAGTAACTATTTTCAGCAATGTCATTTCTTCCTGGTTGGCTGATATTATAGTATGTTTACGACTGATTTTTATACAACCCAGGGATCATAAACTCAATTACTTACAGGTTCAGAAAGATGAAGGGAACAACTGGATTCAGATGGAGGATTGCCGGATGGAGTTGGGGAATGCCTACAGAGCCCACCAGGGGCAGCTGTTTCCAGCTGTGGTCCACCTCTGCCATCTTAGCTGGAGTGCGGCTGGGCATGCTGGTCTTCCAAGGCAAGTCATCAACCCAGAGTTGACCTTAAAAGCCCATTTATAAATCCTGCAAGTGCCAGAACTTTTATTTAACTCATTGGGGTGGCCACGGAGGAAAAGTCCATCAGCTAATCTGTCCTCATGACCTCTAGTTAGCAGCCTTGGTACTCATGCAATTCATCCGTGAGTTTTAGATGAATTTAGTTTGTCCCTGATTTTCGTTATTGAAACAATCTAGCAATGAATATGTTGGAACTGAAACATATCTAATATGTGAGTTAATATAAAAATAAGATGAATTAAAAGTTATACATTGTTAAGGCTCTTGAAGGTCCATATGGGGAGTTTGTACTAATGGACTTTGTCTCAGCAGTTTGCACTAATATATGATCTATTTACCAAGGTGGATCATTATCCACGTGTAAAATATTTCATATAATTTAATAATCTCATCAGTTTAGAAGGTCTCTTTGGTGTGCTTTGTTATTGGAACAGCTCAAGAATTCTGTCCAATTTTATGTCTTCTTTAATAAGTGGGCTGCATCTATTCTTTGCTTTGCTTTTTCATTAGCTAGAGTTCTTCATGTATTGAGGATATCAACCACCAGATGATTTGGAAACATATAACATTCCATCTCAACACAGATTTAATATTTAACCAGGTGTTTACAATTAATTTCTTTTTTTTAGAGAGAGATAATTTTTTAATATTTATTTTTTAGTTTTCGGCAGACACAACATCTTTGTTTGTATGTGGTGCTGAGGATCGAACCCGGGCCACATGCATGCCAGGCAAGCGCGCTACCGCTTGAGCCACATCCCCAGCCCTACAATATTTCTTATAATGATTTTCTTTTTCTTATTGGAAATATTCCAATATTTGAAACCAATATCTGACATTTAATACCAAGATTCAAGCACACTATTTGAGACTCTGGCCATCGGTGGATCATCAGATGTCCCTCCACACTGTCTTGCTACTTGCCCAGGGTGACTATATTATGCCTCAGTAAGAAGACACATAGATGCATAAAAGCAAAGCAAAGGGAAACATGAACTCAGATTAACACTCTGCTCTCTGGGGGAACCCATTGGGGTTCCTCATCCCGACATGTCTGAGTTCTAAGGTGGCACAATAGCTCTTTCCTGGGATGCCCCCGTAGAGCAGCTGTGGCTAAGCTTTCTGAGCCCTGGGCTTCTTCTTCCAACAGGACTCTCTGCTGCAGAAGTGTGTCCACCTCCTTGCCTTCTCCACTCCTGTGCCTGGCCGAGGCCTCTGTCTCCCCAGGTGGTTTCAGAAGGCCAGGCCCAAATGCCCACAGTGTGCCCTGTGCTAACCAGCAGGCCCTCCCTGCAGCAATTCACCCTTTATTTTTGGCTGGAACTCTTCCTGAGCTCCAGCCCGGAGCCTCTCCCCATGTGGAACCTGCGACCAGGTGTCTCAGCAGCAATCATTTCTCTCCCTCTTGGGCGTTGGTTTTCATGTATGAAGTCATTAGCCCCTTAACAGGCACAATCCAGAGGGCCTGACTGTCCTCCCGATGGGCATCTTCAGCCTCCTGGGTGCACTCCAGCTGAGCACCCGGGTCACTAAAGTTCTTAGGAGAATGTGACCCCTCCATGTGTCTGTATTAACTTGCCTGGTTTTGTACATCTCACCAAGAGGCCTTCCCCCAAAACTGCTCGTTGAATGCAAACTATGATTGCATGCTTTCCGAGCTCTTGAAACAATTTATCATTTTCCAGGGACCTAGAATGCAGCCCACTCTCACGGAGTTAGATTCCCCTTATGGTCGACGCTACCCAGCGGCCTACACTGCCGTTTCCCCAGTTTCCCTCCAGCAATGTCCAACTAAGTGCCACAGAGGTCCACACAGGAAGAACCAAGACCCCTCTGCAACAGAGGGCACTGGGCCCGTGCTCCCCAGGCTCACTCTTCACAGTCACTGTGCTTGAAGCATCTCCCTGTATTGGTTTTCCTGACATCCCTCATCATCCACCTGCTTGTCATTGCTTAGGAGGTCTCCTCTGGACCCCAGGCTGAGCTGAGCACCATCTCCTGAGCCCCACACCCTTTATGTGAGTCCAGCATCTGCGTCTTTAAATGTCCAGCTGCTGTGTTAGTTGTACTGCAAGTAGAAGCTCCTTGCGGAAGTGTCCAGGGTCCCATTTGTCCCTTTATTCCCAGGGCCCGTCACAGTCCAAGGAACATATAATAAATATTTGGATTACACTATGGGGATTCATCAGGATCATTTTGAAAGTCCTTTCAGCTCTGCTGTTTTATCCTCCCTATTGGGTAAATGATCAAAGAAGGACCCATTATTCTTAATTTAGGATGTGTGAAATGTCAGGCTCTGGCTCAAGCCCTAGTCACAGTGGAGTCAGTAAAACTTTCTTATGATTTATGGAATCTACTTAGTCCACATGCACATCATCCATCACCGTGAGCCCCGAGAGCTGCAGCCCTCCGTCTGAGCTGGGAATTGAGCCACTGTGAATGTTCCGAGTCTATTTTAGAATCTGGTGACTAACATTTCTGCCTCTTCCACAGTAGCCTCGGGCTGGAACACAGAGATTCTATTCCGAGATTTTGTGGTCTAAAAAAACAGCCATTTTTTATTTTTCCTGGAGCAGGCTTTGGGGAGAGCACAAAGGAGATGCATTCTGGATTCATAGAGGTGTTTGTCTGCAGCTACCGCGACACAGCAAGGAATCCCAGGGCCTTAGAATTGTAGAGGCTCCCACCTGTGCACCTGGACTGGGTCCCCACAGCCACCTTCTGCCTTGGAGAAGGGGCCCAGGGGATCCTCCCAGGGAGCGGAAAGAGAGATAGATGGGAAAGACACACCAGCATTAAGCACTTTCTCCCAGCAGAAGTGACAGATGACACTTGTTCTCCAAAAGGAATCAAACGACTTCTGATTCAGCTGCAGGCAAGTCTGGGAAGTAGGAGAAGACATTGACGTGGGTGGAACTCTCTGTCTCTGCCAAAGGCTCCCAGGTATCTGAGGACTCATCCAAGGCATTCTAGCACTCACTGGGCACAGATGTCCTGTCTGGCTTTATCTTCTGGGTTCTAGAATCTGGAATCTGGAACACAAGCTTCCCCCAGCTGCACAGCAGCCCTGTGGCTTCAAGCACAGAAATCCTAGATGTCAGGCTGTTGTGTTAAGGGAACCCTCTCAGGCAGAGAGAAGCAGGAAGGGCGCCCTGCCAGGAAACCCGCCCACAGAGCCTGGGCGGGCCAGCGCCACCCTCTGTATTGGTTTGTTCCAGTCTGTTACCTGGATCTCTTCTCCTAATAAGCCCTCCAAGAAGTTCCCACTTGGTATCCGCTGTGTGTCACTCTGCTCAGGGCCTTAATTTCCAAGCCAATGAATCAATTAAGCTGAGGCTGTCCTGAGCTTACTTATCTGTCTCAACAACTGGTGTTTCATTAGCACATTTGGAAAGGGCACACCCTGCTTTGTTACTGCAGGTGCTCAGGTCATCCCATGCTGGAGGAAGATCAGGTCTGCCGTCAAGCAGCCCAGTGGTTTCAGGGCACATGGTGAAGCCTGGGGGACCCCTTCCTGGGCACCACGACTGCTGGGCTTCCCAGGTTTATTCAGATTTGCCACCTTTAGCAAGTGCAGGGAGCTGACTTCTCCTGGGTATCCCAGGCTCTAGGCTGAGTTCCCCTGACCTGAAGGTACAGGGAACTGTGAGCTGTAGGGGGAGAACACACACATGCACATGCGTGCACACACACACACACACACACACACACACACACACGTTTATATTAGCTCCCCTGTTGGGATGTTTTACATTCTCAACTTCACACTTTCACACGTATTTTCTGCAGTGAGCCTATAGATGTTTATAATTAAGAAGAACTCAAATCAACTCAAAGCTTGCTTCAACAGACTGCGTGTATTTGGGGATGCAGGATGGACAGCAGCTCCTGGATCCCCCACCTACAGGTGACTCCCTCTTCAACATTCCCCAGCCACAACCCAGGCCATGGCAGCCCAGAGCTCATGCTGAATATTTCCCGAATACCTTAACACAGGAGCTGAATGGAGTACCATCTGTAGTGTTGTCAAGGGCAAAACTGCTTTTCTTGCACTTTGTCATTTTGGAGCAGGATTTCAGGACCAACTTCTCGGCATGGTAACCCTGCTCATCAGTGAGCTGTCTTGAAAAGACGGTTGCTTGACTGTGAACCTCTCCATGGCAAGACTATTAGTTCCAGCAGCCTCTGCACACATCTGCTCTTCATCAGATATAGGGGGAAAATGTCTGCTAGCAGAAATCCAGTCCAGGCACCATCTGGTACTATTTCCAGGGTCCAGAGAGATGACCCTGGAGCCATGTGCTTCATTTGTCAGAGTGAGAACCTCACTCATATTCTGCAGTCCAGCTTGGTGGCTGCCCCTTCTTCTGGCCTGCAGGGCTGAGGTCTCTGGGACCAGCTGAATGGCAAGCTACTTCTGGTGCCTCTTGCTCGATACAGGAAAGAGCAGCCACATTGCAAGTTCTAGCTGCCAAGAGCAGCAGTCTATTTCCAAACTCAAATGCAGTAAGCAGATCTGTTTACACAAATCCTAAAGCTTCAGGTCACCTACATAGTAGAAAATCACCTGTAAATGTTGACCTCCAGTCCCTCAGGGTTCAACAGTATAGAGTTTTCTTTGCACCTGTGTCTGTGTCTGACTAAGGATACGATGAAAAATCAACTTCTTGGGGTCCAATTTGAACAGGCACACTGGAAACAACTAACTACCTCTTGGACATAATTTGTCAGCTCTGTTAAAAGACAGTCTCCTTGATGCTTCCAGAGCACAGCACCCCTCCAACAATGACATATAAATTCAAGGTGTTGTAGGAGACTATCCAGAAAGGGTGAGACTTGGATCCTGTTGTTTTACTTTCCTGACACCTAGAATATACAGGCAATGGCTGGAGCCTTGATAGTACTTTTGGATCATGAGCAAAACCTACAGGAGCCTTAAGACTGATAGCACTGAGGAGAGTTCCATCAGCCCTTAACTGACAAATAAGAGCAACATATTTTACATGAAAGGAAAATAGATTTCCATTGTGAGTAGATGGATTTTTTTTAAAGCTTGCTTTTAAAACAATTCCTGATGCTGTAGAGATTTAGGATATAAGAAGATAGTTCCTTCTAAACAGGATAGAATGTCACTTTAAGACCAACTGTGTTCCTGGCTCTGATTTCTGCCTACCCAATTCCTATCACTGACCAAGTTGGCCTCCTGGGTAGCCCAACTCTACCAAACAGAGGTCCTCAAGTGGGAAAGTCAACTTCTTCATCTCCAAAAGTCTCTCCTAAGTTCATGACATGGAGGTTTCTAGTTAGACCCTTCTGGGAGCCTAAATCCAGCCAACCCCTATTCTGGCTCTTTGAAAGCCAGTGGAGAGCCACAGTCCCTCAACTCAACGAGAGTTGGAATCTGAAAGGCAAGGAGACATCCCGAACGGGGTCCTTGAAGTTACAGCCCTGCAGAGGCCCCAGTTTTCACCAGTCACCATCAGACTCAGCCATCTCCATCTTCAGGTTTGGTCTCCATCCAAGATACTGCAGAGCAGACGGGCGTCATTCTCAGGACAGCGTGAGAGGTGGACAAAATCTTCAGGCTGGTGCTGATGATGCCCACTGCACACACGAATTGAGCATCGACTTCATGCCAAACGAGTCTAAGGGCTCTGAGGATTTTTATATGCATCACCTCTTAAGTTCCACAACAATAATAACAAAAATAACTGTGAAAGTGACATTATGATTCATTTTTTTACTGTGAACAATAAATTTTTTTTAAATATGAATAAAAATATAGTCCTAATGATAACTGAGAAGTGACAAGCCAACAAAATCTAACAGGCAGCATGGTCCACAACAGCCACAAGGTAGAAACCACTCAGATGCTCGTCAACTAGTGAGCAGGTCAATGAATTTTGGTCCATGCATACAATGGACCACCTCATGGTCAGGAGTCTTGTCCTCCAAGACTGTGAACACAGCAGGGAGGGACGTGGAGGCAGTAGCAGGCCTTCAGCTCTGCAGGGATTGTTTTCCGTGTATCAAGAAGAAAATCAGGATGGAGCGGTGGCACACACCTGTAATCCCAGCATCTTGGGAGGCTGAGGCATGAGGATCATGGGTTCAAGGCCAGTCTCAGCAATTTAGTGAGGCCCTAAGCAACTCAGTGAGACCCTGTCTCTAAATAAAATACAGAAAAGAGCCAGCAATGTGGCTCAATCCCTGGTACCCCCCACCAAAAAAAAAAAAAAGAAAAAGAAGGAATTATCCCCAATGACCCCAGCCAGCCTTGATGGACATGCATGGGCCTCACCCTGGATAAAGGGAGCACGGTGGTTGTGGCTGGATTGGGTTTGGCTCATTGTCTCCTGGGGCTGGGGACAGCAGACAGCAGAAAGGGGGAAGTGACCCTTAAAGAGGAAAGAGGCAGCACAGCCATGGGAAGACCCTGGGCTTGAGGACTTTTAGCAACATTTCCTGTCAGTGTAGGGGAAGCTGAGGAAGAACTAGAAAAACACCTTTTATATTAAGTTCTTAAAAAAATTTTTAAGACAGAATCTCACTTATTTGCCAAACTCAACACACTGTCCTCCTGCCTCGGCCTCCCAAGTCACTGGGCCTACAGGTGTGCACCACCATGCCTGCTTTAGAAGAGCATCTTAAAACAATAAATTGATTTCCAAATTGACTTTGCACTCAAAGAGGAAGGGCAATGTAGATAAGAATAATCGCTATTTAAACATGTTAAGTCTCAACCTATTTTACCCAGATTGATTTCCTTTATTTCATTCAATCTGAAGAAGAGAGCTACTTGTCTCTGTTGGAGTGACCACCGTAAAGGCAGAGGAAGGCCCTCGGAGCAAAACATAAGGTTTGTAAAAGTTGACATAGTGGCCTCAACCCCTTATCTGAAGGGGATGCATTCCAAAAACTCCAGTGGGTACCTGAAAATGGAGATAGTACCTAAATACACACACACACACACACACACACATACAAACCGATATCAACACAGATACATGATATGTGTTTTCCTACACATAAATATCTATGATCAAGTTTAATTTGTAAGTCAGAAACATTAAGAGATTAATGACAATAACACAATAAAAATAGAAAAAAATTACAACATACTGTAATGAAAGTTATGTGAATATGTTTTCTCTCAGATTTCTTATTGTACTCTGCTTACTCTTTTGGGGATCATGAAGGATGATACATAAGGGAAGTACTTTAAGCCTTATTTTTAGTAGATAGAAGTTGACAGCATTACTACTCCTGTGAATTGGGACCAGTACTAAGTAAAATAAGAGTTATGTGAACCTAGGAAGTGCAATTCTGTGACAGTTACTCTGATAACCAAGATAGCCATTGAGTGACCAATGGGTGGGTAGTGTATATAGTGTGGATACACTGGACTAAGGGATGCATCATGGAGCAGGATGGAGTTATACGACATGAGATTACACTCCACAATTCAGAATGGCAGAATGGCGTGAAACTTAAGACTTATGAATTGTTTATTTCTGCAATTTTCCAGTGAGTATCTCAGACTTTGGATGACTGCAGGAAATTGAAACTGCAGAAAGGAAAAGTGAATAAGGGGGGACTGTTATAATAGGAATATCTTTAGCCAAGTTTGCTTCTGAAGTGTAGAGATGGAATTCTTTCAAGAAAATCCGAACTCCTGCTTGGTGGTTGGGGAGAAAATTGCTTTGTGTTAAAAAAGGTTATTTCATGCTCAACCGCTTTCAGGTTTTCTAGGTCTTATCACATCTGATCATTTAATGACAAGCCATATTTCACAGGTGTTCATCTCAGGCTGGAGAAACAACCATGATTACGACTTTGGCAGTTTAACATTTAGACCCTGTAAATGGGACGGTGAAGCATTCCCATAGCTTGGCAGTCATCATGGTGGGAAACCGGTGGCTCCTTCCTTCCAGGTCAAGCCTCTGAAGTCTCCCTGGGCAGGTGGCTGGCTGGACCACTGAGGATCCTCTGCAACTTCAGGCCTCCTGCGCGCGCACACACACCCCCCGCACTCGGGAGTCCCATGGCCCTCCTTCACCAGAGTCTGTGAGTGTCTGTGACTCACGTGCCCAAGCCTGGGAGAATTTAAAGTGATATGAACTAATGATAGTGGGGAAGGGTGTCATTTCCCATCAGACTGAATCACAATGACAAGTGGGTAGCTGTGAGAACATGGCCTTGTGGGACGAGACCCCTGGTGCCTGTTTTTCCAGCTGAAGACAAGTTTTTTCTTTTAAAAACATGGTTGGATTCTCCTTTTAAAGGCATTTACTACATGGACTTTGGAATAATCGAAATTTACTGACTTATTTTTTAAAAGAGAAAAATAGGAATTAAAGGTACAAATAACCCCCCTACACACACCAAGAAGCAGAACAGCTTGTATTTTGGTAACTTTTCTCAACTATAATCCTAAAAGTATAGAGTACCATAGTTCCCCCGCCCCCAACAACAACAACAGCAGTAATAACTTTGGTTTCTGAGCAAATGTATTTTCAAATAATATTTCCCAGAAATAGAAAAAGTGAAATTTCAACTCAAATATAACATGCAAAAGCAATGAGTCAGACCAGGCTCCTCTGATTGCCAGGGGTGGAGTTTCGGGGGTCGTCCATGGCAGTGCTCAGACTTGCCTCTCGACCCCCTCTTGATCCCTTTTGCACTGAGCTCAACCTGTCCCAGTGGAAGTCATTTCAACCTGTGGCTCTGTGCGCCATCTCTGCCACAGCTCCACAAGTCACTTTAACACCCTCCCAAGCCGGCCTGTCCCTTCCAAGTATGACTCCCGAGTTGAGATCAATAGTCTATTACCCAGGGACCTCAGCAGCCCTAAATCCAAGCATGGCACTGTCATCTATGACCAGATGGCCTCTGCCTCCTGCAGAGGGCCACCGTGAGGTCACCACAAGCTGGTTACACAGCCCTGTGGTCCCAGAGGCAAGAATGGGGCCTTCCATTAGATTCATCAAGGAAGGACACAAAGCAGCCCCACCAGATAAATTGCCTTTTAGAAATGTTAAGTCCCCCTCCCCAAGAATCTTAAGCAGATGGCTGCAATTTATATCAATTAAGCCATGGGCTCTCTTTGAAAAGTTTTATTATGTTTATTTTTTAAACCACATAGCTTTTCAACAAACATGCGCTGTATGAGTGTGCAGTTGGCATTTCTACGTCCATTCTCTGTTGCCTTTATTGTAAAACGTTAAAATGAGAAATGTAAACATCTATCACAACCCTAAAAGTTGGGGATAATTGTTTTTATTAGCATAATCATGAACTAATTCGTGCTGCAGGGTTGTATGATTTCCTTCTTCGGGAAATGAATCATCAGAAGTCTTTCTCCTGATTAAAAAAAAAAAGTGCAGAAAGAGTTGAAAACTTCTAAAAAGGATGAGTCGGAAACAGATGCAAGAAGTTACCAGAGCATTAGAAGACTCAATGATTATTGGCAATATATTAAGAACTTATAAAATCAATAAGTAAACACTTGGGTTGTTTTCCTTTTTGGTAGCTTTTTAATTCTCTCACAATGATACTGATGCACCTGCTCCTTAGCATCTGTTGGTGTTTGTGGAAGTTGCTAAGACAACAGAGGAGAGGAGGGCGCTCTGCCCACAGTCCTGTGGCGATGGGGATGCCCGTCGCCCCTCTCCTTAGTATTACCACATTCTGCACCAGGACCTCCCATGAGCCACGGCCCCACCACGGCCCTCGCACCACCACCACCACCACAGCCGCCCTCTTCACCTGAAAGTTTCCCCCAAATGCATTTCCCCAGGGGGCAAGGTGCTACCTTCATCTCCCAGGAAACCGGGGCAGCTGCCCTGCTCCTCAGCACATGGACTCTCCCTGACCTTGGGTCCAGGCTCTGCTGCAGGCATGACCTTGACTACATCCGCAATCCTCTCTGCTAGAAGCTGGATCCTGGAGTTGATAATGACTTGGATTCCTTCCAATTGGAAATATCTATGCCAGTAAGTCCATATCTATAGAATCCTACCAAGGGAGTGGATGTGGTGGGTAAAAATAAATATATATGAGCACATGAATAGCTAGTTTTGTAAGTTTCTTTTCCTTTTTTTTTTTTTTTTGTACCAAGGTTTTAACCCAGGGGCACTTAACCACTGAGCCACATCCCCAGACCTTTTATGTTGGGGTTTTTAGCCCCCTGTTCCCTCCTGACCTGCAGGAGAGATTGGGGGAGCACTCCCCGACCAGGACGAACCAAGAAAGGTAAAGGTTGGGCTAGGGATGTGGCTCAAGCGGTAGTGAACTCGCCTGGCAAGCGTGCAGCTGGGGTTCGATCCTCAGCACCACATACAAACAAAGATGCTGTGTCTGCCAAAAACAAAAAATAAATACTAAAATTCTAAAATTCTCTCTCTCTCTCTCTCTCTCTCTCTCTCTCTCTCTCTCTAAGAAAAAAAAAAAGGAAAAGAAAGGTAAAGGTTGACTGGCCGCCCACACCCAGCCCTCCCTCCCCAGAGGACAGTCAGTCGCGCATCCTGAGGAACAAAAGCACTTACATTGGCTGCTCTTCCTGTTTGTTTTCTCTTTGGAGAATGTGAGCCCTTAAATGTCCTCAGTGCACTCACAAGACAAATAGGTGAGCTGGTGGCAGCTGATGAGCCCCATCTGCTCTTTCCACAACGGATCCCTGCATTGAGATCTCACTGCATCTCCTGCGCATGTGCGACTGCCACCAGCAATTAAAATCAAAAAGTCACTGCAATCGAACATCAAGTTTTATGTTTTGTGTTGTTCTAGGGGAGGATCCGTTGGTCTGTGTCACCTCTTCTATATAAACACGGTGCACATTGCAGATCAGTCTACAGTCACCCAGCATTAACCCCGGGTGTGAACCCAACCTTACAGGGCACTGCCCAAGCTGTCCAGGCATGCCGGCCTTCCCCTGCCCTCTGCCCTCCACAAAGCCAGGAGGCCTGACCTGCTCCCCTAGTTCTCCGGAGCCAGCAGGGTTCTTCAAGGCATCTGAAACCAAGTGATCCCGCAAAATACCCAAAACAAAGGCCCTGGAAGCAGCTTATAATTAGAACAGAGAAATAACTTCTTATCCTCCCGGGGGCGTTTGGAAGAGTGCAAGGAGGGAGCTGTAATAATCAGCTGTGTGAAAGTTATAAATGGGCTGCATCTCACGGAGTTGATAGATGAATGGTTCAGTCCCCCGGTACATACTTTTTGCAACAAGAACGACTGTGCCCATTCAAAGGAAATGGCAGCACACTGCTGTGGGTGTCATCCTTACTTTTAAAATCATTTTTCTAAATTTAGAGAAGCAATGATTAATAATATGGAAAATGAAAAAGATTGTGCGCTAATGACCAAGGGTGAGAATTTATGAATCACCTAGGAATCGGGACTTATTTGCAGAAATACACCCCCTGCACACAGGCACGCAGGCTCACACCGGCGCACACCCACATGCGCACATGCACATACACACATTTATTCTCACACGAAGCACCTTTTCTGGTCACTTAAGAAAGCAGAGTTGACCGCGGAGTCTCTTGGAGGCTGGGCTCAGATCACTTACCGCTGTTCCTTTCCTTTTTCGAGGCACCGACCTTCATGTTTAATTTCCTTCTCGACTGCAGTTTTATGGTTTGGAAAGAGCTTTCTCAGTATGGGGCTACGTGTTGCTCATGTGGTTCCCGCAGAGCATCGTGTTCTCCTGGCAGAACGTTGCCTCGCGTGGTCACGTGGACAGCGGGAAGATACCTGGGTGGTGAGGAGGGTTCCTGTGTAATTATTCCCTATGGACTCCCCGGGACCATGTTAGGAAAGTCATCTCTGCCCCTGCCAATCCTGCTGCCCGTGCTGAAGGGCCGGACCTCGCAGTC
This sequence comes from Urocitellus parryii, assembly GCF_045843805.1. Classification (NCBI taxonomy): domain Eukaryota; kingdom Metazoa; phylum Chordata; class Mammalia; order Rodentia; family Sciuridae; genus Urocitellus; species Urocitellus parryii. The sequence continues at coordinate 133,091,472 of NC_135533.1, forward strand.
AGGGCAACCATGGACGAACAGAGGCTCATGGTTCCCCATCTTTGCAAATCAAGCTTTCGTGTGTGCGCAATGATTCACTGTATTCCAAAAACCCTTGGTTCTGATTTGCATTTCCCTAGGGACTAGATATGCGGAACCCTTTTTTCCCCAAATACCTATTAGTAACGTGTATGTCTTCTTTGGAGAAAGTGCATCAGGTTCTTAGCCTATTTTTAAAAATTGAGTTGGTTATTTTTGAGTGAAAAATAATATGTTCCAATGTCAAGTCAAAGAAGCCAGATACCAAACATCATGCATTTTGTGATTCCATTCATATGAAACATCCGGAATAGGTAATTCCAGAGTCAGAACATAGACTCCTGCTGCTAGGGCTGAGTGGAAGAGGAATCGGGGCTGCGGAGCTTATAGGGCACCATTTCTTTTTAAGGGATGAAAATATTTTGAAACTGGATGGAGGCGGTGGCTTCCCAACACTGTGAATGTATTAGGTGGCAACAGTGAAGTATAGAGAGCAGGATGCTGACCTCAATTCAAACTTCTTGCCAGGTTGAGGAGAGAGCAGGATGGTCCAGAGCTTGACCTCTACGCACATGGCCTTGCCTTCATTCTGCAGCCCCACCACACTCACACACATTCAAAAACCACAAATAAACAAACAAACCAGCAATAGAACAGATATTTTCAACCAGCTGACCAGAGCACAGTACTTTCCAACACCTTGCAGCTAGATTCAGTTGAGTAAGTGGGTTTCACTTTGTGGGCATCTTATGAATTACACATTTTTGAAAGAAAGAGCAGGTCCTCCTGCCTTGATGTCCACTCCCTGCTGGCCCCAAGGGACATAGTAGAGCACCAGCTTTACCCAGTGGCATCGTGAAGACTGCCAGGAATGGCTGAACCCCCCAAATGGCAAGGGTCTGGGCCCCTGAGTGCTCTCCTGACAGCCATGACTACAACTCAGATTTCTACTTAAATGAAACTGCATTTTTATCTTGTTTAAATCTGTAACCTAAAAAAATATCAGCAGTGAGAGCAAATTCAGTTCTGGACCTCGTGGAGTTTCAGGTGTGACTGTCACAGCTGTTCCTCCTTGAGAATTTTGTGTGCCTGTTTCTCTGATGAAGTTCTCCTACCATATCATCTGATTTAACCCTCACAACTACTCTTCGATGGAGGTAGTATTATTTCAGTTTTGCAAAAGGGAACATTGTGGCTTGATGATGCCGTTTCTTATCCAACTAACCCCATCAATGGTAAATAGATTGGAGAAGTAAAACCCAAGCCCATCTACTCTCCCAACTCCATGTCAATTTCATGCATCCACATGGAGGTAGTGACTCCAAGTTGGTTCCAACTAACCCCATCAATGGTAAATAGATTGGAGAAGTAAAACCCAAGTCCATCTACTCTCCCAGCTTCATGTCAATTTCATGAATCCACATGGAGGTAGTGACTCCAAGTTGGTTCCAATTGTTGCCACATGGAACTGGGGTCAGGGGGGTTGTATGTGTGCAGGTAAGCTCTGGTGAGTGGGGGATGAAGAAGAGATAATTCTAGTCTTCCAAGGGTAAGGACAGGTGGGAGGACAGCATTTGAGCTGAGTATCCTCTCTGGGATGCCATCTCCTTTTCCTGAAATGAGCCATTATAAAAGACTTTGCCTGGGAAATACAGATTTACTGATTTAGAATGGGGTTACGTCCCGGTGAGTCCATTGCAAGCAAAAAGTATCCTAAATTGAAGTGCATTTAATGCATGCGATTGACCAAGCATCGTGGCTTAGCAATGCAATACACTGTAGAGAACTAGTTGCTTCCCCTGGTGACCATGGAGCTGACGGGAAGCCACCCCCATCCACCCTCCAGCATTGTGAGAGAGTGTCATACAACATATTGCTGGTTCAGGAAAAGAGCAAGATTCAAAGTAGTGTTCACACTGAATGCACATCAATTTGGCACCATGATAAAGTCAAAAAAGCCTACATCCAGGACTGTCTGGATATTACACCTTTGCATATGTGGTATATAAAATGCTTTCTGAATGGATGCCTGGTTATGTTTCCAGGGATTCAGCCAACAAAGTGAGAATCAGTTACTAATGCCATGTCAGAGAGGACAGACATCAGCTCACTGCTGATAAAGGGTGGAAATCTGCAAGTCAAAAACCTGAGTTGCAGAGCAAGTTGGTGATGACATCAGAGTGGGAACACAGATTGTTCGGTGGTGGATCTGAATGGGGTGCAGAGAGGGATGTGGTGGGGTTTTGGAAATCATAAGAAGGAAATGAGCCTGAGAACAGTCTCCTGGGGAAAAGAAGGCCTCTTACCCTTGAGCAGCCAGCAGAGAGTGCAAGGTCAAATGACATCCCCTGAGAGCCTACATGCTCATGTGTCTTCCTCCTCACCATGAGCATGCACAGGAGGCATCGATACTCTCTCTTTGCAATTAAAGCACAGAGACTATAAGCTCCTAAATCCAAGGTCCACGTGAGGGAGGCTGCATAAAAATACCAGGCTCCTTATTTCTCCTTCCCCCAATGAGGCTTCCTCTCTCCGTCATGAAGATTGGCTTAGCTCTGTTGTGGGGTCTATTCTTGGGACACACACATTTGGCACAATTCACCCTTTCTGTTCGGTGACAGGAGAGGAAAGCAATTGTGTTTGAAGTGCCTTGCTGTTCTCCATTGTCTTGATAGCATGGGGCTCTTGACAGAATTTCTATTGCCGTGAGTTGCTCACCTTTTTAAAAAAAAGTGAGCCGAAAGGATTTATGGAATGACTTGGGTGGCAGCTTACCAGGCTGTGAGCTCTTGAGTGTCCAGCAGGGTGAACAGTGGGAGAGGCGTCTGCAGATGGGCTGCAAAGCAAGCCGCTGAAACTATTTCTAGAGCCATTGGCATTACTTAAAATGAGGAATTGTGGGAATGTAAAAGGATAGTGGTTTAACTGGGATTTTTAAAAGAATTTCTTTATTGAGAGTAGCTGGAGCTGCAATCAGTGTCAAGGAAACACTTAAACAAGGGGGCCAGAGGGTCTTCAGGAAGGTGCCTGGTGGATGGGAATTGGGGCCCACTTCAGCTGGTCCTTTCTGAACACAGGCCTCCACCTGTTTCCAGTCCAGTAATGAGTGTCTGGCTGCAGGTCAAGGGGAGAGCACGCAGGAACAGTGGTGACCAGAACACCATTGATTTTCAGGAAAACAGTGGCCATTGGAATATTTCAGCCTAGAGACTTAACGCTTGAGAAAGTATTTTGGGCTCTGGCAACTGACTAACATATCTAATGAATTGGTCAGTGTTTACCCATGCAAAAAATACAGTTTCAGGTAACAAGAGTGCTTGTCTTAAATATATATACAGTAGCTCCCCCTTATCCACAGGGATACATTGCTAGGCCACACTGGATGCTTGAATCCATGAAAACTGCTATGCTTTTTAATTTATGCAATATATATGCAAACTTAAGACCTTTTTCAACTTTATAAATACTTATCACACACAGTAGCCATGACTTGCAGCTTGATGTGTGACAGCAAAACTAGCTTATATTTCTTTATTCTTCTTTACAATTTTATGGGAGAAAGATTCATTTTTACCAAAGAGCTTCAGCATGGGAATGTTTCTCTTTGCTTTTCCAGTCAATAATTTTCACTTTAGAAAGCATTTTAAGGCTTTTCTTTTGCCTATCTGAAATGCCAATCTCACTGTTCTTGCTCTTTGGGGCCATCATCAAATAAGATCAGGGTAACTTGAACACTTGACTGTTCTGTGATATGAGGGCAGTTGATCGGGTAATCAACATGGCCACTAAATGACTAAAGGGTGGGTAGCATATACATCATGGATATATTGGACAGAGCATTGATTCATGTCTGAGGAGGGACAGAGATGGATGGTGCAGATTTCATTGCTATAGATAGCTAGACATACAATTTAAAACTCACAAATAGTCTATTTGACAATTGGTATGCTGAAATTGCATATTGACTGTGGATAACCAAACCCATGGAAAGTAAAACTATAGGAAGCAAGAACTTCTATAATTACCTTCTGCTTTAATTCTAATATTTGTGTGTGTTAGAATACTATACATAATACATCTATCTCCTATCAGACCTGCTGAGAAAAATATTTATAATTAAGCCCCGTTGTTTCTGTTAAGTGGAGACTGCAAACTTGCTGGCATAGCTGAAAAAATAAGATTAACACAAATAACATTTTCCTTGTCTTCTTTCTCCATCTGAAATCCTTACCTCTATCTAAATAAAGGTGGGTAAGGCTTTTAGAAACTGAGATAGGGATTGGCAAATGTCAGCTAGCCTGCACACCCAGTATTTAAGCTCATCCGTGTCAGACTGTGGAAGTTTCTTACTTTCTCTTCATAGAAAATGTCAATCCAAGGTGGAATAGCTCCACAGAGATGATCCGAAGATGAGGAGAGGGTGTGGGAGGATTAAGGAATGATTTCTGAGGCTTGTTTTTAACCCAAGCCAATGTTTTTTAAATAAAAACAAAAAGAATATTTCTGCTTCTGGTTCTGTGCTGGACACTCTGCGGAGGTCAGCCTTCATTTTCAGTTTATTTTGCCCAGACCACAGATGGCAGTGACATGACCTCTCACACCCAGAGGTCATTGAACACAAGTCATGTCAGTCATCTCATTTACAAAAACCTTCTCTAACATGAGACTCTTAATTAAATGTGCATTTTTAAAAACCATTCTTTTCCTCTGGTGATAGGTTACGTGAAACCCATGAAGGACTCTGACACCTTGACTTCTCCCAAATGGAAAGGGGTGTGAGTGTTGGGATTCTGGTGCCCAAAGCTACCCAGCCTGCTGTGTGGAGGACACTTCCCTGTGGCCCTCCCCAAACTGCAGTCAGTGACACAGCCTGCTTGTTTGCCAGGTCTCTGCTGCATGTGCTGTTCACGGGGCACATGGGATAGTAGCATGCCTGCCAGTACGCAGCTCTTCCCCACCGGTGCCCTGCTCTACCAGGAGACAGAAGGAGGATTGGGAGATGGGAGATGGCAAGGTGGGAGAGTCCTTGGTGCTTCCACCTTTGCTCTCTCCCTCAGGCCAGGTGCTCAGCCACAGCTGAGTCTTCTCCATGGCTTGTGGGCCCAGCTCCCATTGAGTGGTCCTGGCCCCAGTAACATGACTCCCCCTCTTTGTCCTTCCAACCAGGCCATTTCCAGAAAATGGGAACAGTGAGAAGTGTAGGTGCTGCCCCTCCCACGTAGCATTCCAAGTCTAGAAGGTTCATTGTGTTATGTACCCAGGGTTTCGAATGTACAATCCATGTGGCCCTGTGGCCATGCTGTCCTTGGCATTGAAAGGGAATCTCGAACTCTCCCCACAGCCCCTGAGCAGTCCTGCACCCTCTATGGCGGCTCCCCATTATGGTGGATTTGAGGCTCCCTGGCTTCTTCCATATTCACATTTGACAAGTCATGACCTCCCCATTGCCCGGGTCTCACCCCCAGGCTATCTGTTTCCTTTCTTCAGCCCAGAAGTGCCCAGAAACTTCATTATCATTCTTTATCCCTCCCCACCCAAATGTCACCTCCACCATTTCTATGGTCAGAAAGCTTGAGGAGTGCTACAGGTGGCCATGGTGGTCTTCATAGTCTAATAGTCCCTGTGGCAGAGAGAAGCTCCAAGGGTCTCACAGGCCTTAGTGAAGCGGCCCCTGCATGTGGTCCAGCCTGGAGACTGTGTGGGGACCCACTCTGCTGCAGGTGGAGGGACCAGCAGCTGTCTGCGAGGCTAGTTCACCTGTACCATAACTCAGTTCTCCTACCACCTTGCTGAGGTCTGGACTAATTAGTTGTTTCACCCACTTCAGACTGGCATGCGCAAGTTTCCAGTTCTTACTATTTCATCCTCTTGCTCATGCATAAAGAATCATGCCTCAAACCCTCAGACACAGGGCAGAAGCGGCCCTGAGACATGGTGTGTGCTGTTGAGCCCCTGTGCCCCTCCCCAAGTTTTGTTCTTCCTTGCTTTCCTCTGGTGTATCCATTGCCTTCTGCTGTAATCATCCCCAGTAGCTCCTTTAATTATGAGCTTGTCACACTCCTTTGGCAAGTCAGTGTGAACATGTCACCCACAGTGCCTGTGATCTTATCCATAAAGAGAGATTTCACATTTTGACCTACAGTTATCCCACCTAATGGACCCTAATATTTTGTGGAAAGACGATCTATTTCATTATATGTTGCATTACTTAGACTAATAAATCACTTGCCACCAGGATCATCTATAAGAGACTTAAAAAATTGGCCCTCATCAACTGTCATGTATTCACTCTAGCCTCGACCGAAGTCCAGAATCTGCTTTTGTATCGCTTCCTTGCAAATAATCGGTTATTCAAAATTGATGTTGACTTACACTGTGACAGGCTGCTTGTTTCTGTCAAATGGAAAAGATTGTTTGAATACAAAGCAAACATTTCCTTTTCTAATTGGAGATTTGGGTCCTGTTAAATTATGCACATTATTTTCCAGCGGTACTTTTATGGTTGGTGGCAAATTTGATGTGGGTAAATAATTAAAAATATTATATGGGGGTGGTCAGAGTAGAGAAACAACTAAATTCCCCATGAAGTCACCCAAAACCGCTGGGACCATTCACGTTGTTTAACTCAGAAAATATAGTGTACTCAACGGTGTTTAGATGCATGTGGCTTACAGAAAAAGAACTCTGGGGTGAAAACCGTGAATTTATTTTGTAGATATGAGCAGGCAAATTGTAAACTCTGGGAAGGACACAGGTTTTAAGTTTTCTGTGGGTGACCTGAGAATAAATGGGGCACAGAGGCTTCCATCTCATGAATGAGGCCCAGTGGTGAGCAGGTGGAAGGGGGTTTGATGCTGGCAAGGTCCCTCGTGCCATCTCACCAGGGGACAGTTAACATCCTCAGGGAGATGTGAATCTCGCCAATGTATCTGGCTGACCAAAAAAAAAATTGCTGAGCTTCAGAGAACATAACTAACACGTCATTTAGAAAATATTTGACGCTAAGGCTAATGTCCCACTTTAGAAACCAGAATAGCACCTTCTAATGTTTTGCTTAGAGAAAGACTGAACAGAAACTGAGATCTGTAGAGTTTGGGGAGAAAAAGGTTGAACTGTTCATTGATTGTATCAAACTGTGTGTTCACGCTCAGAAGCGACCATATACTCTGGCTACTTGTTCCTTCAGACCTGGGAAAAACTGTCACTTTAAAACACATTGAAGAGCCACTGGCATTCAACAGGCAGTTTTTGAGCCACAGTAGTTGTGGTCAAGGTTTTCTTTATTTTTAAGTAACACCCAAACAAGAGGGACCACCTTCTCTTTAGTTAAAATGGAGCTCACCAAACATATTGATGTGCAAGCAAGAGATGTCATCCAGTGGGTGGGTGGGGTACCGAGGGGTACTATGGGGTACTGTCAGATCCCCTAGTTCAGGGACCAACATCTCCTGCTGAGGCCAGGGTTGCTGCAAGCCCCATTGTGCACAGGTGCAGGTGGACATCCCTGAGCCTAGCAGCCACAGGGCTGGACAGCTCCATCTCTGCCCCTGGAGTGTGGCATCCCCAGAGCTGGGCTGCAGGATTGGGGTGGAAGCCGTATCCACTCTGCCTGTGGATCAGCAACCCTCTCACTCCTTCACCTGAGCAGACAGAGGCCTCCACTCCATGCTCCTCCCCATGATGGAGAGGGAGCTTCACCCCTCACCTCAAGATGGAGAAGAAGGCTTTGCTCCAGAGAACAGGTAGATGCTGAGGGCCCATCTTCGGAGTGGGGGTCCCCCGAGCTTGTGTGTGGTTGGACCAACAAACACTGGCCCCAGCAGCTTCCCTGGGCTCCCTGGAACTGATGCCCCATCCTTGGCCCATGGTCCTTGTCACAGGGTCAGCAACTTCATAGGGAATCAGCCCATCCCAGGGTGAAGTGCGCTGGGGAAATTCTTTTTTATGACATGAAAGCCTTTTTTTTTAAAGGAATAATGGAACTCTTTTTTAAAAAGTTATATTTATATACATTTTAGTTGTTGATGGACCTGTATTTTATTCATTTATTTACATGTGGTGCTGAGAATTGAACCCAGGGCCTCACACATCTAGGTCAGTGCTCTACCACTGGGCCCCAACCCCATCCCCGAAAGGCTTCTTTAAAAAAAAAAAAAAAAAGATGGTGAAATCCCTGTATAGGCTACAGGAACTGGTAAGTTTCAAATGCTTACATTTTCAAATGAACACTTGTAACACATGAACATATGTCTATGTACTTGTGCTAGCTACATATAATTATGCCGCTTAACAAATATTGATTTCCAGCTCTCTGCAGACTTTGTTGTTTGGGACTGGGCCTATGCTTCCAGGGGGCTTAGGGACCACCAGCTGCCTCTCCACATCCTTCAGGGTGACTGCTACTGACAGCACTCTCTGTGGCAGATAATGCCTGCGTCTCCTTTAGACACTCTTCTGAGTGGCAGACCACACCCACAACGTCCCCCTGGTCCCAGTCCCCAGCTCCTGCTGTAGAGGGACCATTTCTGTTTCCTCTGGCTCAGAGAAGAGCATGGCAGAGTCAGAGAGCCCGGGATCCCCTGCCCTGGCTAGTGGTAGTTCTGTGACCTGAGACAGATCAAGTTCTCTCCACTGTAAGATGGGTATGACCATAACCTCCAGTTCAAAGGATCATTGCATGGAATTAGTGAGATAGCTCAGAAAAAGCTATAATCACAATGTCTACTAGTTCACCATCACACAGTCATTATTGTATCATTAAAATATATACTAAATAAATATTAAAGTGTATTAATATAAATCTCACTTTTCAAAGTGAATATTATATGCATAAATGTTTATATTTACCATGCATACTTACAAAAATGCATTAGATATAGATTATTATTTATTTATAAATACACACACACACACACACACACACACACTGCTTTCTGAAGATAAAGAATTGTGAATATACCAAAGGACTTAGTGCCCTGTGATGTGTTTGTACAGCACTGGTTAACAAGGACTTTGTCACAGAGAACATTGACACCAAATTCTGTTTTAAAACATAGTTAATGGGCTCCCTACAGCAATGACCACATCTATATTTTGATTTTATCATAGTGTCACCTCAAATAAAAGGGGAAACTCCACTGTGGCCAAGAGAAGGACTGAAGGTAACTGTCATCGATTTCAACATACCATCCCAGCGTCCCAGGGTGGCTTTTCTTTCTTTTTTTTTTTTTTACTTCTTTCTTTTAAATTTTTTTGAACCTGAGACCAATGCATCAAAACACAAATTGGATGGATTTAACATTATTCTCCACACATTTCTCTATTTTGATCTCTCAAAAGTTCTGACACGACCTGGCAATCGCTCCTCTGGTCAGGATCTCCCTGATGTCACATCCACAGCATGACGTGTGCCCTGATGCAGATCATCTGTAAGGATCCCGTCAACTGAACTTCAGCTGTGGAGGCTGCCATCGTCCCACATCTGGGCTGATTTCCTCCCCGAGTCCCAGGACGGCGAGAGGAAGAAACATCACACACACAACGTGCACAGAGCCGTGTGCTTTCCCACGCATTGTCCTTGGCAAAGGTGCACCTCTGGGTGAGATGGGTCTCAATCTTCCCGAGTGAGTTCACTGGCCCGTGCAACAAGCTGAACACCCTGGATTCCCTCCTCAGGGTTCTCCCATGGGAGAGGCTGTTAAAATCTCACTTCAACCAGGTTCAAGGACCACAAGCAGCCCTGAGACCTTATTGCAAGGAACCTCTGCAGCCCTGGGCCAGGAGCGGCCAGGAGGGCTGAGCGGTTCCTCGCATCGCCATCAACACTGGACTTCACGACAAGACATGGAGGGAGCGTGGAAGTGCCCAGGACCACAGGCCATCTGCTGGACCCCTGGAGCAGGACACAGGAGAGGCAGAGGCTTCTGTATCATCACCGTCACCTGCATCCTGCCCATGCTAGGAGCTGGGGTGGGAGAGGCCAGGACACAGGATCCCTGTGGGTGGCACTGACAGAGAGGGTTCTGGTTTCCTGGCTTCCTGGGGGAGTTGGGGGCTGCTTACTCCAGGACTCAGCTTGCACCACCAGACGACGGTGAGGGAGGCCCACTCTGCGGAGTTCAGGGCACCTGCCTTGCTGCTACTAAACACCATAAGAACAGGAGAAAAGTTTCTAGAGTGTCTTAAAAATCCACCTAAAAAAGTAAAAAGGGGAGACAAACATCCAGATGGCTGTCCCCAACTTACCAGCCCACGCGCAGCCCCAGCTGTACAACGCCACACTCGCCACTCACCCCGTTTCTTCTGCGTTCCCCACTGGCCACTCACCCCTGACCCTCCAGAGTGGCCACAGTTAGTCTCTTTCTGTGAGATCTCATCAGCTGAATCATCTGGTTTTTCTCTTAACTCTATTCTCTTTTCTTAGGGAACAAGATAGTAATCACCATAAAACCAAAAGAAACCACAAGTAAGAGAGAAAAAAGTAACGTCAGAGTAAAAATGTGCGGCTTCAGAAAACACAAAGGGAGGCTGTGAAATTTAAAAAACAGGCCCAGTTTAGAACCCACAGGGGCAAACAGGCATAGCTAAGCACCTTTCCCCATTCCTGCCTTGTGTTCTTCCTGTCTCTCTGCTCTCTCTCTTTCTTGGATAATCAGGGAATGAAGGGAGGAAGGGAGGAAGGGAGGGAGGGAAAGAGAAGAGAAATAGCAATCTTTCTTGTAGTTTTTCTTTTAACTTTGTCCAGTAAATTGTGAATTGACTGAGTGTAAAGCTTGTATACATTTCAAATATCCCTATTTTTCAGCGGTACTGTTTTCTATGAGGTGGGTGCAGCAAACTGTGCTTGGAAGTGCTCAAGATGAGCCTGGGGAGGGGGTGCAGGAGTCCCTTGAACGGCTGCATTAAGAGCATCCCTTGATTCAACAGCCAAGACCCTTCCTTTGTCTGAATGGGAGGACAGGAGAGACCACAGGCACAAACCGTTTTGGATTCCATCCAGAAAATGCAGATCGTACTTATTTATGTCTGGGTTATTAACTATCACGGGCTGTGAGCATGTTTAGACCTATTGGTTGATCCCCATGTCTGGTGTGCAGAGTGCAGCCAATAAGCAGGTCTTTGAGATGGGAAAAGCACATTATGAGTCCCTGTGCCTTGGCTTCCGGAGCCTGCTGGGTGTGCTCTTTGATACAGAGGAACCTGTGTATTTATCAGACTGAACAGAGATTGATATCAAGCCAGTCGAGGCGAACAGAACAAATGCACAGGCCTTTCCTTCTGTGCTTGCTCTTGGTTTTTCTCTTCCCTTAGAATCCCTGGCTTTCCTTCCAACTCTGATCTACTCAGGAATAAAGAAAACAAACAAGGATCAGGAACTAAATATTTAAACCTTGATCATCATGAATTTCTGATTTAAGGTCATAAACGTGGAGGAAGGGTCCCTGTGGGACAGACAAGATTGACAGTTATTTTAAGGGGCTGAAGATGACCCATCTAAATGAATTCATATCCAAAGTTTAAACTTGTGCTGTTTACAATGCCGTTTGTGCCTGGCTCTTCATTCAGACAAAACACTGCGCCTTCAGTGAGCTGGCATCTCACGGGGCACAGAAGGTGGGGCAGACAAGGGGCTCTCACCTCCTCCCAAATGGCCTCTTTGATCATTGTGAGCTGGTTTTCCTTCAGACACCAACAGGACAGAGGGAGGACAGGAGCGGCCACAGGCACAAACCGTTTTGGATGCTAAGCTGAATCCTATTCCAACAAGAAAAAGCTGAGCTGCGATCCAATTCACTCCAAAAAATCCCTGCAAAGGTGCTCCTCTGGCCCTCGACTCCAGCAGAATCCACAGCCCTGACTCCAGCTCCAGACCCGGGGCCACACAGCCAGGCCTCCTGGGTCTCAGTGCTGACCACAGAGGGGGACTTCCAGCCCCCTGATCCTGGGAGCATGCATGCGTGTGTGTGAATAAAATTTTAAAACAGTAAAACTGATTGAGTTATTTCAATCTGCAAAGTTGTAACTGCCCCTCTTTCAAATGCACCAGTTCATGCTGGGTTTTTCTTTTTTCATTTATTTATTTTCACGAAGAGTGGCTCTTCATAATGAAATGATGGAAACTTCTCAAAACGTTTGGTATTTCCTTCAAATAGGCTTCCTTCTTCTAGTTGAAATAATCCCTTATCCATGAATTTATGAGTTAACATATGTTGACAAAAACATAAATCATGGTTCTTGTTCTCTTAAGAATTCACAGTAACTGAGGAGAGAAATTAGGCAAACATAAAAAAAGAAAGGTAACTGCAGATCCTATGATATAAAATAAGATGGTAACTTACAATTGATGGTGTTTCAGGCTCAATGAAGTACAGTGATTATTAAAATTGAACAGCTGATTTTAACTCAGTAAGCCAAACGGTCTACACCTGATGTATGGAGAGGATGGGCGGCCCCAGGAGACTTCCTGGAGGAGGTGGATTTCACGCTTGAATGCAGGGTGATGTTTATTCCTAACTGTCCCTCCCATGTGTCCTGGGGCACCCAGTCCCTGCCCACAAGGCTGCCTCAGTGCAGGTCATCTCTGTACTTCCCAGGGGACCTGTCCTGGCCCTGTGCCCTCTCTGGGCCACCCACCCAGGTTCTCTTGGAACCAGAGGGGACTTGTCTCTGTGACCTGCTCCTGCCCTTTCCCCTCAGCTTCTGCCCCAGAAGGAGATGGGGTCCTCTGATCTGCTTTTCCACTCCCTTGGGCAGGATTCCTTTTGCAACATGCCTGGGTCAGAGTTCCCCATCTCCAGGGGAGTCTCAGCGGGTCGCATGCATTGTGCCACATCAGTCCCCAGCATAGGGCCACCGTCCAGTCCTGCTCCTCGGGCACAGCCGTCCTCTCAGCCACTCGGCTGCCCTGGATTTCCCGGTAAGCAGCCGGCACCTGCTCACTAAGCCAGCTCACTACAGGGACACGTGCCCAGGTCTGCAGGCAGAACTACCTTTCCTGGCCTGGGCTTGGGGCTGGTCCTCTGCACACCTCCTGCTGGAGGTGGGATGGAGCCGGGCGCCAGCTCTGTTCCCATGAACCCACCACCCATGCTCTGCTGCCCCACCTGGCTCCCTCCTGGCCTCCAGCAGGGAAGTGGGTCTCATTGTCATCAGGAATAGCCTTTGAAATGTCCACATGGACATCACCGCCTGTCTCAAAGCTCACTGAGGAATCCTCCAGTGATCACTTGTCGGTATCTGAACTCAGTTCGTGAAATGTGCTCGTTTGCTGCCCTTTAGTGGTAACATCTGACATTTAAGTCAGTGGAGTGCTCCTTGCTGCTCACTAGGTCCAAACACAAGGACTACCCTCAGAAGGTCATAATGAGGTAAGGCTTAGCTTGGAAGCACTAGAAATGCCACCCTCTTCAGCCGCACAGGTTGCACACTGTTCAAACAACAGGCACTCTTCCCCTGCCAGTAATTTAAAAGATGCCTCCTAGTGTTGAGGAAGCAGTGACATGAACAAGCCTCTGAGGTGGTCCTGAAGGGGTCCTGTCCCTGCAGTGTGTGGTCATTATTGCCCTTGTTCTGTCCCCCGTCCAGGTGGAATCTGGTGAATGGAAATCTAAGTTCAGCATAGCAGAGTCAGCTCACAAGTAAGAAAGTGAAGTTATAAAACTGCACGCTGTGAGCTGCTGTGATCCTCTTCCCCAGCCTCCTGGAGAGAATCCATTTCAAAACAACTTCAAGTGAGACAACGTAAACGTTTAATATCTAGATATAGAATTAATGATGTAAAACTAAAGTGCAAACTCACGAATATCCTGCAATTTAGTCTGAAAGAAGGATTCATTCATAATGGAGATGGTGTGTAGCACCCCAATTCACAAGAACCTTTAAAAGGGGGATTTATTGCTGAGTGTGGCGGATCATGCCTGTAACCCCAGGGGCTTAGGAGGCTGAGGTAGGAGGATGGCAACTTGGAGGCCAGCCTCTGCAAGTGAGTGAGGCTGTGCCTTCAAATAAAGTAAAAAGGCCTGGGGGCAGGTGGCTCAGTGGTAGAGCTCCCCTGGAATCAATCCCCAGGACCAAAAAAACAAAAAGTAAATCCATAAATAAAATCAAAGCTGATGATTAGAATTTCTGAAGAGTAAGGAGAGTCAAAGTGGGTTGAACTGTCCCTGGTCTCACTGCTGGGCAGCGGAGGGTTTGCTTTGATGTTTTTCACACTCCTCGCAAGGGAGGCTCTGCCAGGAGCTGGCATGGAGGTGGGTAGCCGGTGTTCCCTGGACGTGGTGTGGACGCCATGTCTCAGTGATGAGAGTCTCACAGCAGACCTCCTGGGCCATCCACTCCCCCAGCAGGAGCTGGGCAGCCCCAGGAAGGCAGGACGGATTCCTGGTCAGACAGCGCAGTCCTGGGTGACCACTGGAGAGCACAGGCCGGCCACCTGGACACCACTCCACACCACGGGAGGGGAGAGATGAGAAGACATTCATCCACCCAAAGCAAGCAGCACAGGAGGACAGGACAAGCCAAAGGGCGCCTGCCCAGTGCCCCTGTGTCACCCCTAGCTGCAGACGCCCCAGGGCACCTGGAGAGGCTTTGGGGTCTCCTGTGCATGTGGGCAGCCACAGAAAAGCCATCAAGCAAAGCAAAAGCCCTGTCGGCCGCTCTTCCCTGTAGGAGAGCCCCGGGATGAGACGTGTGCAAACCAGGCCACAGAAGGGCCCAAACCACCTGGGGTCCTATTTGTCCCATGAAACCCAGGGGCTGTGGCATTCTGCTTTGTGAATGTGGAACTAGGGAAAAATCCAGGATGGGGACACTGAACACGTTCCATTACGGGGGTATCGAGTGGCTTTCACTGAAGAAATGGACTCCCATCCAGGCCTGGCTGAGGTACAGACTGCGTTTCCCGTGCAGTTAACAGAGGGGTGCACTGAGCCGGGGAGGGCTGTGCTGCTGTGCTGTGGCCCTGTGCAGTGTGGTCTGTGGGTGAGCATGGGAGCCCAAGGACCCAGAGCCGCTGCCACGCCCGGCAGGTCTGCGGAGACCCTGGGACATCAACCAGGTCACAATCAGGATGACTCCCAGGTCTTGGTGGAAACTCTGGCAAAATAAAAAACAAAACCAACAAGCAAAATGTGAACCCAGTGTTGCCCAAAGTGCCTGACAGAGTGATGTCACTGAGGAGGTCCCTGTGTGGGAACAAAGGTGACCCCAGGGAGTGAGCTGGAGGGACACACCAAAACCATGAAAGGAAAAGCCCCTGGATCCAACTGTACCTGCATCCCTAACCACCACACTCCCAAGTGGCTTAGCTGCATCAGCCAACAGCCCCCCACTTTTTGTCTTAAGTCAAATATTTAACATCTTTCCTTAAAAGAGAAACCTAGCTGATGTTGCCAATGAGGTCAAGACCACATATAATTTGTCTTGGTCTTCTTGGTGCTTAGCTTGGTGTCTGACCTTCATGTAGTAGAGAAAAAAGAAATGCTCAAAGAGACACAGGGAGGACAAGAAGGAAGGATGTCCATGCCACGCCTCGGCTGAAGGCCAGCTGGGGAGGGGGCAGGTCTGGTGCTATCACTTGGACTACATCCGTGGAAAATCCTGTTCCAACCCAGATAATGCCACCTGCAGAATAAAACACACTTTCGGGGAAGCTTCTTGTTCTACCCAATAGATGCCCACTCAGCAATCAAGCCCTTCCAAACCCAGCTATGAGTGTAAATTATGTGATTCAACGATTTTGGTAGCAAAGTCTGCTCTGAACCAATGCTCTAGGCAAACCTCTAAAACCAATTAACAACGAATTAACTTCTCTGCTTTGAGAAAACACTGCGTTGAATTCTCAGATGGGCCTCAGCATGAGCAATGTTACAACCTATGTGTGCCCCCCATGATAACACAATGCATGGACTCCTCACCCCATTTTTCTAACCATAGAGGGGGGAAAAAGAAGCATTCTGCCTACACACAGAGGCAGAACTTCTTTTAGAAAACCATGAAATGCTTTGATCTTTCTTGTTCTTGGAGCAGCAGTGCCACAGTCTGGCTGGGCACAAATCATGAGCCACTCAAGCAGGAACAAACTTTATTTCCAAACTCCCCAAAAAGCCACCCACGCGGCCTTCTCCAGGACACACCACACACCAACCAGAACGTCCCCAACAAACGCAAACTCCCCAGGCAATCCTCAGACAGTAAAGGTCTAATATACAATTGAATCAATCCAGCATCATCTTAATGGCTTGCCTCTCAACCATTACTTCTGGCAAAATGCCAGGGGCCATTACAACTAGCTGTGGCTCTCAGCACAGTGGTTTTGAAGGAACAAGGCCCTGGGCATAGGCGAGTGCAGGCGCAGGTTTCCAATGTGAATAGGAGAAACACATGGCCCCGTTTGCAATTGAAAGTGTCTGGGCCATCAGTTCTCAACACAGGGCACTCTCCCAACATGTGGCTGGATGCAACAAGATGAGCTGACCTGTGGTGGTCCAGCCCAGTGCCCATCCTCCCTGGTGCACAGGTGTTCGCCACAGTTGACAGAGGCAGGTCATGGGGTTTTCCCCCTAGGTTGTGCAGATCGTGAGCACCACTTCCAGCCGTGCTCATGCACACATCCCTCAGCCCTCTCCATTCCTCATGACCCTGCAGGACCCAGCGGAGGCTCTTCAGTCCCAGGACAATGAAAGCCAGAAGAAGAAGTTTGCAACCCTGGGAGGCTGTTGGGCAGAATCCCTCCTCTGCCACTAGATCCCTCTGCACTGAACCCTGATGGAAGGTGGGTTTGGACCTGCAGCTCACACCACTTCCAACCAGAGTACCAGGCACTGTGTCTTAGAATGTGACTCAAAGCCCCATTCTTAAAAATGTCAGGCATTTTTAAAAGAATAATTGCCATCGCACCCCAGTTATGGGCTGGGAGATCTATTAGTGGTTTGTTTTCACCCCAACACACCAAATATTCATGAAAATTCCCTGCTACGTAGAGTAACTCACCCAATAAACAGGGGTCAGAACATAATAGAGTAAAACATTGAACACCGCACACCACCCAAAGTCCTTTTAAAACCTTGTAAAACCTGTGTCAAGAAAATGCACCAAACTCACTTTACGACCTGCTCTATTAGGTATGAAAATATTTGCAAATATAAAAGCTTTCATGGTGTAAGGGTCCGGCGAACGTCGGAGGAAGAGATCACCAAGAGACCGACTCATGCAAAAGCAAAAGGGGGTTTATTGAGGATCCAATCCAGCGCGCTGGGGCTCCAGGCTCACTCAAGAAGGGAGAGTGGCCAAGAGTCCCGAGCAGGGGTTGAGCAGGGCTTAGTACACTTTTTGGGGAGGGCAGGGACTTTACATACATCACAGTCTCCTTTAACAAATCACCATACCCCGAGGGAAAATCAAACAACAATTCTTAAACATGATTAGTACATTCATTGGTGGGAACAGGTCGGGTGGGAGTGATAGGTCAGTCGTAAGAAGGGGGGTACATTCAAACTGATTGGTTTGGGCCCTGAGATGCCTACATGCCAAGCTGCACAGGGTCCTAGGTTATTTAACACTAAATGGTCAGGGGGAATATCTACTGGGCAGTCCCGGGAATTGTCCTAACAGCTACAGGAATTTCAGGTTTTGAGTGCAGTTTAGAAACTTTACAATACCTAGTCCTTTACATTTTAACTCAGGCTTTGCAGCTTAGAAGCAGCTTTACAATGCCTGGTCCTTTACATTTTAACTCAGGCTTTGCAGCTTAGAAACTTTACCCTTTCAATGGTAGGAAAAAAAAATCATTTCTTTTTCTTTATGGGTCATTTACCTGTCGGCATGTTAAGTTAACTAGGAAGGGGGGATGTGATATTTACTCTGCTGTTTGATATAAATATTATAAGGCCGAGATATTCTTCCCATGCATGCAGGATGTTAGAATGCAGAGCTTCTGCCCTACCAGCCCCAGCAAGGCCTAATAGCTACACTATTGACCCTTCTTCTGGAGGAAACTTAGGTTCTGTTGTTCTCCATGAGGTCACCCAGTGTCACAGTTTGGATATGAGGCCTCTCCCAAAAGCCCTTGTGCAAGACTGTTCAGAGGTGAAATGAGTACATTATAAAAGCTCCAATCAAATCCATGGATACTGAGTGGTACCTGTGGGCAGGTAGGGTGTGGCTGGAGGAGGCGGGTCACTGGGGACGTGCCTTTGGGTTTGTGTTTTGTCTCTGGTGAGCAGAGCTTTGTCTGCCTCCTAGTGGCCACAACCTGAGCTGCGTTCCCCCAACATGCCCTGCCACCTGGTATCCTGCCTCACTCTGGCCCAGAGCTAAGGAGCCGGCTGACCAGGGACTGAAACTCTGAAACCCTGAGCCAAGATAAATCTTTTCTCTTTTCCATTGGTCTTCTCTGGTAATTTGGCTACAACAATGAAAACCTAACCAAACATCTATGTACTAATCTAGATACTAATCTCTTACTGTGTTTGAAGAACCAAAAAGAACATCTTTGTAAGGTTGGAAAAATATGAAAAAAATCATGGCGTGTAATAATGTGAATGATGATTTTATTGCTTGGATCCTTTATACACTAGGAAAAAGCTGACTAATTGTCTTTAATCTTCTACTCTCTGACCCTCTGTGCTTGGGTGGAAAGGGAAGAGGTGACATCTTAAGTCTACATGGCAGCCAGTCATTAGATAACCTCAAGCTCAAGATCTCCAGCTTGGATTTAGAAAGTTTGGGTATAAATCCTGACCTTACCACTCACTTGCCCTCAAACCAGGGAACTTCCTTGCCCTTTCCCAGCCTCAGTGCCCTTGTCTGGAAAATGGGAAAAACAAGGACCACTGAGTGGATCCCAAAGACAAGGCAGAGAGGACACTCAGTCAATATACATTTTTGTTTGATTGTGTTGGCACTGGGGGTGGGACCAGGGGCTCTTAAACACTGAGCTGTATCCCCAGGCCTTTGTATTTGGAAATGAGTGGAGAGAACCCCCTGCCTCCTCCTTCCCCAGAATAACACCTGAAGTAACCGGGACTCATTTCCTAAAAGCTGAAGGTCCATACAGTTGGAGTTGGGGGCTTCTCAGGTTTTATAATAATAAGACAAGTGAAAAAGTTGTCAACTAGTTGTCACACTCTACTGATGACAAAACAGGCAATTGGGAACGGGCTTATGAAATTGTTCTGTTTATGTCCAAAAAGACACTTTACAAGTCAGAGCCATTTTTTATCATAGGAAGGTGATTTTAGACCCCCATATTTTTTCAAATAGTGCAGTTTCTCTCAATTACAACCATCAAGTACCGAGCATCCAATGTCAGATTCCCCCACAAGAATCATCACATATGGCTTCCAGCTCATGAACTGCATGCCTCGTGATCTTAAAGACACCTAAACTGCATCCCCCAGAGAGCAGAGTTTAAAATCTGAACCCATAGAGACAAAAACAAGACAATTGAAAGAGACTGAAGTTGGATTTGCAGGCCACGTGTCAAGATGCCCATGCTGGGGACTTGTAGAACCCTGGCGTCATCTCACACTAACACCGGACAGGTGCTTCTGAGACCTGGTGATGCTATTGTGTAGAACAGGCAGGAACAGCATACACCATTATTGCCTTCTGTTTTTATGTTATGATCATTTAAATATTATTTATATGCCAACAAATAAAATTTTCCCAAGGGATGATTATCTTAAATTAGTTTAAACATCCACAATCTTCATTTCTTTGTTCAATCAAATCTTTTCCTCTCACACTTGGCAAAATTTGTATTGACCCCAGATCATATTAATTGACTAGGAATTGTGCATGAATAATGGTTGGAATTACTGCTAGTTAATTGGATTTGCAACCATTCTCAGGGCTGTGAGGATGCAGCACCATGAGTGGTCGATGCTCCTACAACTCCTTACTTCCCAGCTCTGCCTAGTCCCTGAGACTGAAGGCACAGGCTGTGTCCTTGGCCCTGCTCCACACGGCAGGACAAATGGGAGAGGCTGACTGTGCAGAGGAGACAGTTGGAGCTGGGGGTTGGGGCTGGAAGAGCAGGCACTGGCCCCACCTTCCTCACTCCTCAAGTTCAAGATCATGTGATCCTCGAACCCCCTCTTGAGTGCTCCTTCCCAGTGGGCATGAGGCAAAGTTTCCGTTTCACAACACTCTTCACACCATCAAGCCCAGAAGTGCTAGGCCTCCTCCCACCTGGGAAGTCCCCTTCCTTGGCTTCAGAGTACCCAGTGTTATTTCCATAAGGTCTTATAGCCACCATCTTGCTTCCTAGAAATCAGTGTAAGGCACCCAGACGGCAGGCTGTGAACCTGTCACTTGAATTAACTGTGGTCCTGGAGCCTCAGGGTTAGAAATCTTGCTGCTCAAGGCATTTTCCTCTAACAGCTCTGTAAAGTGGGCAGCAAAATTAATAGCTGGTAGTAAAATGGTCATTTGCAGGTTACTGGATGTAGCTAAATGAAGGCTGATGGTACCAGGGATCTGATGCCAGGAGGAAGAAAGTATTTCTCAGCAGGACCCAGTGGCTGCCCCAGAGCTCACTGCATGCAAGGAGTGACTCTTGGGCAAAGTGCAGTGAGGGGCCACATCTAAGCCTGCCTGTGAGTGACATGAGTGAGCTCCCAGCATTGTGTCAAACCCACCCTCCAGAGGTTGATGGAGAACCTGCTCTGTGCGGGGCCTTTTTCCAGACATGCAGATACAGATGAAAACCTGCCTTCCAGAGCTTGTGCTTGACAGGAGGGACACAGAAAATCTAACAGGAAGAAAAATGTATATAAACAAAGCAATAAGGCCGTTAGGAAGTCTGGGTGGTGATGGAAATGTTAAATAAGGGAAGTAGGAGACTCTTCTCCAGGAAGGAGGCTGCAGAGTGCTGAATGCTATGTCCTCCCCAGCATCTGTTGGAATCCTGGCCCCACTGTGATGGTTTGGAGTTGGGATGTGGGAGGTGAACAGATGGAGCCTTCCTGATAAGCATGGAGCCTTCATAAGGAGAGGCAGAGAGCCGGCTCACCCTCTTTCCTCCATGGGAGGACACAGCAAGAAGAAGCTTGCCACCTAGAAAAGAGCCCTCACCACGACTGAACCATGATGGCAGCCTGGCCTCGCATTTCCAGCTTCCAGAACTGTAAGAAAAGAAGTGTCCATCATTTCAGCCACCAGTCTACAGTGATTTGTCATGGCAGCATGAACTAAGACAGTATCACTTGAACAATTTAGTGTGGTAACTCTGAGAAGGAGAAAAATAAACATGATGATGGCAATGATGGTGGTGGTGGTGATGATCATGATGGTGGTGATCATGATGGTGATGGTGATGGTTATGATGGTGGTGGTGATGATGGTGGTGATGGTGATGGTTATGATGGTGATGGTGATGATGGTGATGGTTATGATGGTGGTGGTGATGATGATGGTGATGGTGATGATCATGATGATACTAGTGGTTGTAGTGGTGGTGGTGATGGTGATGGTGACAATTATGTAGTCCTTACTATGTGACAGGTATTCACAGCTGATCTCAATGATTCTTCATTTACAGGTGATAAACTAAGGGGCAAAATCGCACATCAATGAGTGATAGACAGGTATTGGCCTAGCAGTCTGCTCCAGCATCCAAGCCCAAGTACAAGGTCAGGTTTTCTTCCAAGAAGAGAGAAGGGACTATATTTGTCTGTCTGGAAATATGTGAACAGGGCTCAGGAGTCCCTCTGAGGCCTGTTGGCCATGTGACATGAGGAGTCATGAAGATTTTCCCTGCTTCTTTGTCGGTATCTGGGGGGAAACAGAATTTCTTCTTTGCAGGGCTGTTTCCATGTTAAAATGGAATGTGTAAATACAAAGCTCTTAGAGGAATTCCTGGCACATGGTAACTACTCAGTAAACTACTCATTATGAGCATTGCCTTTTAAATTATTGTCAGGATATAGGGGAGAATAAACAGAGCCATCCTTGGAGGAGAGAGGTCAGGAACCACATAAGTGTCATCTCCAAGGAAACTCTCACAAGCTCATCTACCACATTTCTCAGGTTTGCAGACAATGAATGTGTGCAGGGAAAACAGCCCTTCTCTTGCTCCCATCAGCAGGGAGTGATGGCATGCACAGACAGGGGGCAAATGAACAATAATGGAATCTTGTGGTTGTCCCAAAGAGTCCTATGGGGAGAAGCATGCGTCCCTGTGACCCACCCTGTGGGCAGGGGGAGGTAGAGGTTCAGGTGATGAATCTGCTACTGGGTCCCAGGAAGCTGTGAATGGTCACTGTCTAGACATCTCCATGAAAGTTCTTGTCATTGTCATCATCCTTCCTGATTTAATGTTCATTTTGGGTTTTTTTTAGTTCTTAATTCACTACTAAGTTATGAGGACTCTTGTGGAAGCATGGGCATGCAATGCCTGTCTTGGAAACAGCAGAGTTAATTGCACACATCCACTGGCTAATACTTAATGTTTTAGGTAAATGCAATTTCCATACTAAAGATCATTCATGTGTATGTGTTTACACATTTATGTGTAGATTCCATTTTTATTTGTAAAAGTTGTTACTTCTTCTTAACTCTGCTACGTAAGCTGAAAATTATTAAAATTCTTCATTCTATTATCGACTCTGTCTTTGTTTTTCAGTGCTAGGTATAGCTCTCAGGGCCTTACACATGCGAGGCAAGTGCTCCACTACTGAGCTTCATCTTCTGGCTCCTGCCATGACCAACTCTTTCTAGAACACATCAAAGAGTACTCCTAAGAGAAAACTTCTGAATCCATCAACAAGTAGTTAAAAGCACTGCCATTTTATCAGGGGGAACTTAGAAAAGTGCTATTTTTAAAAATGCTTTAGAATCCAATTTCCCACAATGTCCTGTGATTACTTTCAGGATCCAACCACAGGGAAAGATAAATAGGAAAAGAAAGAGAGAAATGGGACAATGAGAGAAAAGGAATGGGGTTCCGACCAACAGTATTGACTTTGCATCTTATAAGAAATAAAAGTAATTTAAAAGCACATTATTTTCGGTGATAAATTGTCAAGTTAATGCAGTCACATAAAGAGACACAGGTATCTCTGAGGACACTGACTGCGGTCAGTAAGACAGCTGTACAGACTGCAAGAGAGCTACATGCTGCAAGTCCCTGTTTTTTTTTTTGTTTGTTTGTTTGTTTGTTTGTTTTGTTTTTTAATATTTTTTAGTGTTGATGGACCTTTCTTTCTTTCTTTCTTTCTTTCTTTCTTTCTTTCTTTCTTTCTTTCTTTCTTTCTTTCTTTCTTTCTTTCTTTATATGTGGTGCTGAGAATTGAACCCAGTGCCTCACACATGTGAGGCAAGCACTCTACCACTGAGCCACAACAGCATCTCATCTTAGGGGAAAAAAAGATGTAAATTAAACATGAAAAAAGAAACTCTGCAGGAGAGGTCAAAGGAGAGCGACCTGCATTGTGTGATCAGAGGCCTCGGGTTTGGTGTTTGGGTGACTGCCCTTCATGTTTGCCTTAGCAACTTGACACAGCACGCATTCCGCTTCTTGGGTCGGTGATCAAACACAGACTGCTTTCTGGAGCTCTTCTGACTTCAGGGCTCTGGAAGCAAAGCCATGCTACTGACCGTGGGTCAAATCTCACCTGAAGGGTCACCAAAATCACTCAGTATTACAGTGGGCTCCTTTCCCACAGGCTGTTGCCCCAGGACCTCAGTTCCCCATCACCTATGGCCCGGAAACCTCCTTGGGCTCAGAGACTCTTGCTCTCTCCACGGTGCAGCTCAAAACCCGGCATCCGGATTTCCTCAGAGTGAGCAACTGAAGGAACGAGCCCTCAAAACAGAAACCACAGTATTTTTATATCCATGTCAGAAGTGATGTTCTATTACTTCCACTGTATCGCATTCATTAGAAAAAGTCAGTAAGTTCAACCCACAAGATTCAATCTAACTGCTTTGAAAAGACCTTGTTTTTGCAATGAATCTTAAGAGATTGAAAGCAATTCTCCGACACTTGAAGAAGCCTGATTTGAAGTCTGACAAAGAAGGGACTTTATTAGAGAAGAATGAGTTATCAGAGAGAACCTTGTCCCAAGTCACCTTATTGCTCAGGAACTAATTGCGGAGTGTCTCTACTAGCCACATCCTCTCTGTTCCATAAAATGCTGGCCTCGCAGTGTTGTGGAGTGTGAGCAGTTCCAGTTGCTATCACAGTTCATGACTTTTTAAAAAGTGACTCATTAGGTGATTTCCCTAGCAGCTCCCTTTCAATGACTCCTGGGACTCCAAGGAGAAAGTCTTCTGATTCCAGTGCTACCTCTGTAAAGCCTCTCTTCCACTAGAAAATCTTCAATTCAGCAAAGGGAAAGCAGGTCACAGGCTGAGGCCTTCCGCAGGCAACCAGATCTGAATAGGGTTTAGTATTATCTAAGGGAGAGATTTAATAATTTTCTGGGATGGGTTGCTTCTGTGGGTGAGATAGGAAGTTTGCTTTTCTGGTAGTGAAAGAAAGTTTCCTTTTAAATATATTTACTTAAGGGAAGCCATGAAGCATAGGCCACGATGCTTTCTTTCATTGAATCCTGCATTTATAATAGACTCGCATTATTAGGGTGAAATGAGGAGCTGCTTCTGGGTGCCGTGGTCTACCTGTAGCAGGCTGCCACCCACCTGTCCCCAGTGGGTGGCACTTCAGGACACTTCCCAAATCCTTAGCAGCAGCTCTGCATTGTCGGCCTCCCAACAACATTGGTTTCTTTCCTTGGGCTTCTGGAAGCATCAGTGTGGGCCCCATGGAGAGTCTGCCATAATGGACCTGAGTCTTAGGGACTGAGAAGATCGGGAAGCTGGACACTGAGGTAGCCGAGATCTTCCAGTTCCCTCCCTTAGGGACATGTCCTAACATCTCTGGCTTGGGAGGCTAACGGGGTCTTCCACCTGCAGCCTCCTTAGGTAATCACTTGGTAAGTGGTTGCAGAAGGAAAACACTGGTCTACAATGAAGTTGGAAATCAAAAGAATGCATGCTACAGAGTTTAACCTTTATTTTTAGCATTACAGAACCACGAGACAATCTATCATACTTCCCAGAATAATAAGACTGACCTCACCTTCTGATGCTCTCAAGTTGCCCCTGGGGGGGGCGGGGAAATCCCTTCTAGATAAACTCAAACTCCGTGGCTCTCAGGCAAATTGAGAAGTGCCTCAAGTTCCAGGGGAAATGAAGAATCCTGGCCCTGGATGAGGGAATGGGCTCTCCAGAGGGGCGGGTGGGGTCTTTGTGAACTGAAAACCATTTTTTTAACTTTACATGTTCTCATTTCCATTCTGTGTGCCTTCTAGAACCAGACTGTGTTATTTGAGCCCATTATCTATGCAGAAATCTCTCTTGGGCAAAATTCTGACTTAATTTCCACCCGGGATGACATGTGGCCATGTCCAGAGGCCTGTCAGGTCCATCACATCTGAATAATTGTGGTTGGACATATGTGAGGTGGCTCAGTCCCAGATGCTCCTCTAAGTGCTATTGTGCATGTGGAAACATTATCGATTGTACTTTTAATGTTCAGCAAATTGTCTCCAAATTTGCCCCAAGGCACACATGTGGGTCCAGTCAGTGGCTGGCAGGCATTCCAATCTTAGCACATAAGTGAAATTTTAGCCTCCTTGTAGATTAACTGGGGGACCCTGGAAATATCTCACAGTATCTGTCATCCACGTCAGTTCACCAATGACCACAAAGAAGCCCAGGACAGTTTCAATACACAAACCCAGAGGCCAGGGCATTGGGTCTACCAGTTGTCTGCCTCTAGCTCAGCACACCATAGGGTCCATTTGTAGTGTGGCTGTGATTCATGCAGATAAAACTTATGTCTTGCTCTTGGAGTCAGTTGCATTTGACTGAATCCATCGCATTATTGTTCTGAGGCTAAAATACCTCTGACTCATAACTTTGTTTTTGTTTCCCATGTTAAATGAGTGCAATGTTTATTTCTAGCCCTGTGCTGGTAGAATCCTCCCAGCAATATCAGAAGATGGAAGAAATGAGAGGCAGCCAGCCCAGCACTCCCCTGACGTCCCTTCTCATTTCACCAGCCATGCTGCAGGAGCAGAACAAACCCTGCAGCCTCGTTTCCATCTCTAACTAACCTGATAAATGATAGGAGCCTCCCATCCCCAGCAGTTCTCATTTAGGATGAGTCTCATTTCTGATACATTTCCCCCAAAATTCTTTGTGTTGTCGATCCACCAGGCAGATACCTTTAGAAGTTTGAGATGTGTCTGGTGCTGTCCTCCATTTATAGCAGAGAAATTGCCGGCTCCTGAGTGCTCCATCCTGCCCGTTCAATCCGAACATAAATACAGGTATTTGCTTCAGCAGGCAGTTATGGGAAACCACAAAACTGTCAAAACAAACCAGCAGCCCTGTCTGGGAATTCTGTCCATGTCCCTTCTTATTCAGCCTCAATTTTCTGCGTTCGCACAGCCCAGAGAAGTGCCCCAGCCAATAACCTCCTTTCTTCCCCAAAGGAGGGGAGACTCCACACCTTTTTCCCCAGAGGAAACAAAACCTAGAGAAAAGGTCAACTGGTCCTACAAACAATCATGAAAACACAGAGGCAGAGCTTCTTAAATGGTTGCTCCTCTGGGCTACACTGCTCCTGATGGTGGAAACAGATTCTGGACACATGGAGAGAGTCCGGGGTGATCACCTGCCTGCAGGTTTGGTTACCTCCATCCACAGGTCCTGATGGGTAGCTCACTTCTGTGTGCCCCTTCACCCACTGGTGGACGTTCCAGCCTGGGGAGGGACTCCTGCCTCTGAAGCCCCATTTGGAAAAGGAGCGAGGCTATAATGGAGCTGTCAGGAGACTAGGGTCACAGCTGCTGCTTCTGACCTGCCCTGTCCTTTCCTTTTCAAACTTCTTATATTCTGTGCCAACCTTGTCCAAGCCCCCTCTTAGCTGGAGCTGTTTAAATCTAATAAGACAGGCCTTTGCACAGAGAGTAGTTGTCACTTTCTTTCTTCTCCATGGGGAAAAGGGACCATCCACATCAGCAGCGGGGACAGGAATGTACAATGACAGCCTCTACAGACCATAGCATCTTTGTCTGGCTTGTAGCTGTTGTATCCCAACACCAGGTGGTGATTAGGCAGAGTAGGTGATCGGCATGTATTTTATGAATGAATGACTGTCTAAGGAGAATGAATGGAATGGAATGCAGTCATTTCCTAAGCAAGTCCTGAAGCCGTAGGTGTTTGTTTAATAAGATGTTGGAGGTGAGTTCCATATTGGTTTAGAAAGTCAGAGGTGTCACCAAAGTCCCAGGTTGTCTCCACCCTTCCAGCCCTCCAACCTCAGCAGAGTGCTTACTCAGAGTACCATGACGGCTGCCAGGACTCCAGGCATCACTTCCTTACTGTGTAGACTTAAAGAGGGTAGGAGTAAAGAAAACACAGTCTTCCTCCCATTGCCTTTGCTTTTATTCTGGAATAAAAAGCTTGCAACAACTCCCAGAGGGCCTCTCCATGTTTCTCAGTGGCCAGAGCTGGGATCTGTGCTCCATCACTACCCTGATCACTTACCCAGGGGGATGAGATCCTATGATCATTTTGGCCAATCATGACCGATTTCATGGGGCTGATGCTGCTTACCTCGTGGGAATCCAGTGATGTCAGAAACAAAGCAAGGAATGCTGTTCCTGGGGCTGCTCATGGTAAGGCAAATGGTTCTCTGTGTGCTTGAACTGAAGCTGGTAACATCAGGAGAGCAGCCATGAAGTGGCTATTTTCAGATGCACAATGGGCAAGTCTCAGTGTGCTCCTCCCAACACTCACCTCCCTTTTACTGAGAGGAAGCAGTCAGAGGTATTTTAGCCTCAGAACAGGTATTTCTGCTCTGAAGCCTCAAGCAGACAGTAAAATCTATGTTCAAAAATTTTAAATATAACTATCACATGATCCAGCAATCCCACTATGCGCATCCATACAAAGGATACGCCATCAGTACATCAAACAGACGTTTCTACCCCCATGTTTACTGTGACACTATTCAGGACAGCCAACAAATGGAATCCCCTAAATGTCCACCGACAGGTGAATGGAAGGGAAACGTGATACAGATACACAACAGAATACTAGTCACCAATAAAGGAGAGTAGAATCCTATCATCTGCAGCAATTTGGATCATAAGCTCCATGAAATAAACCAGACGCAGAGGCAAATACTGCTCGCTTTTAATCCTACTTGGACTCTGAGAAAACTGAGTCATAGAAGTCCAGGGCAGAACAGTGGTTACTACAGGCTGGGAAGGTTGTGGGTCAGGGAAAGACAGGGACACAGGAGTTAACAGCACAGAGACTCAGTTTGAACTTGGACGCCATGGTGCTTACAGTTAGCAGCACCCTACGCTACCCGTCAAAGCATCCGGAGGGTGGGATTTCCAAAGTCCTCATCACAAGCCCAGGATAAATTGGTGACGGATGACCTAAAGGTCCTGAGTCCATCGTTGCACAGAATATACACATGCCAAATTGTCACCCTGACCCCACGAATAGCTATCATTATTATTTGTCAATCAGAAAATAAATGTAAAATTTAAAATAATCAAAATACAACGCTTTTATGCCAAGGCTGCTTTTATGTCATACTTGTCCTCTTACAGAAAGTGATAATGGCAGGTAATTTGTAGCATAGATGTCATTTTTCTCTTAAAATACATGCATTTAAGCAAAGTGGGTGTGTTGGGGGAAATTTGAATTAACGTAAACATTCTATATTGTAATGTGGTATTATGATGGCTATAGCAAAAGTCATTAGTGTTGTTTAAAATGCTAACGATTACTAAATGCCACATGGAGGAAGGAGGGAGAGACAGTGTGGGGATGCAGGCTTCTAGAACGTTCTAGGGCCTACAGGAGAGACCTGAAAGCTAGCTCCAGGATAATCCCCAGGAAGCCATGGGAGGGAAGCTGGGCTCCTGGTGTGGACACTCTTCCCCCCAACATCCCCAAGCCAGTCTGAAGAAGACCCCAGAGTCCCCAGCGGTGGCAGGTCTGGCTCACAGGCCTTGGTTTGTCACCGTTGCTCAGCGTCACCTGGAACACCTCCTGGAGGCTCTGCTGCCTGCTGCGGCACTGACTTTTGTTTAGGAGACGGTTGAGATGTTGGAGGCTGTGATTAAGGACATAGGGATTTCTTGACTTTAAATTTGTTGCTAAAGGGACAGAGGACCCCACAGTGTGAGCCTGCAGCACAGGTTGGTGGCTACTAGACCTCCAGTTCACTATTTCATGGGGGTTGCAGCAACATCCCCTCAAACTTACTGTTTTGGCCTAAAACACTCATATGTCCTTGGTGTTATGAAAAAAAAATGTCAGTTCCATTCACTGTACATGATACCAGCCCAAATGTGAGGACTCCACGTGGCCATGTGCCACCAGAGTGACTTTGATTGCTCCAAAGTCCTCGGAATCCCAGGTGAGGAACTTCATTTCTTTCTCAGTTCTTTCTCAGTCCTTCCCATTAACCAGGAGAACAATTTCGTTTTGAGGAGAGGAAGTTTTGCAGTTCCAACATTTACTAATGCTCATTTTCAGCCCAGAGAAACTGGGTCTCCAGACCAGAATGGGGAGCAGCTATCAGACCTGACGGGAAACACGGGTGTGCGCTGGCTGCAGCTGTACTTGGGGCGGCAATGCTGGGAGAAGGCCACCCAAGAGCCCTAGCCACAGAGGCTCAGCTGCGCCCCTGAGGAGCAGCCTGCAGGGGCAGCTGGGGTTTTCCAGCCGGGGGACCTTGTCACGGGGGCCTCTGTTACTCTGCAGTTGTGCTGGCCTTCCCCTGGCAGCTGTGAAAAGGGGATTCAAACATCAGACCCTGAGACTTCAGCCTTCTAGGCAGGAAATGAGGTGGGCATGCTGCTTGGGCAGGGATGAGCCTCAGATGTGCGTGCACAGGATCATTCCCGCCTCCGCGCATGTGCATTCCCCCACACAGGCAGGTGCTCACAGAGGGCGCAGGGCCCCTCAGTCCCCTTGCTGTTGTGGAGGTCGAGGCTCTAAGAAAAGAGAGCCAGTCCTTTTGGAAGGGACACCAGCTCTAAGCACCTCGGAGGACAACAAGCACCAACTGACCAGGAGGAAGCCGAGTCCCTCTGCTTGCAGCCTGGCCCACGTCCTGGCCAAAGAGGTCCCGGGGGCTGGCCAGTCAGCCATGTGCTTCAGGACCCAGGGACCCAGAGCGTGTTTATTAAAGTTTGAACTATTAAATTTTGAAAAGAAATGTGATTTCCATCGTCTTGTAGCTTCAATAATTTAAATAAGATTGAGGGAGGCTAGAAGCCAAATCCCTCAGTGACTTGATAGTGAAGAACCTTCATTATCCTCTGGGTGGACACAAGTGGGGACCTGGTTTTATGTTTGTCCCTGTGTTTATTTTGCCTTAAGACTCTGTGATGTTCTGGCCCTCTACTCCTGCTCACTTGGATCTGCTCACCACATATTTAGTCAGCAAACTTACAACAGGACCCTCTTAACTGTTGTGAATTGGACATCAGGACACATGCACTGATGGGCTGATAACGTGAAGAGAGATGTGACCAGCTCCAGGATATGCTGAGACCATGGGTCATCACGACCATGAGATGGACACTGCTCCTGCTCTCTGCACAGTGGGTATCCTGGCCAGATTCTGATGCCCTTCACCCTCCAGAGCAGAACTGATGGGAATACTGGCTCCCCTACCCTTCAGGGGCCTCACCTGCAAGTCTGAGCTCAGAGCCTGAAACCCATGTTGACTCTGTCCCTGGCACAGGTTCTGGGCAGCAGCCGGGGGCCAAGGGCCACACTGTGGGGCCCTGAGTCCTCCTCAGGGAAGTGGACCTGGATCAACTTCCCCACCCCTTTGCCTCCTCATCTCTAAAATGGGGACCAGGAAGGCCCACCCACAGGGTCACAGGGATCAGTGCTGATGTCAAGGAATGTCCCAGGGCATGGCACAAATGTCACTGATGTCGATTTTGTGAGCAGTGCCACTTTCCTCCCTGGCCCAGAGACTGGAAGCTCCCCCAGTCATGGAGAGCCAGGATCCTGGCTGGGCTCCCCAGGGCCTGCTCCAAATGCCCCTCCTGCCTCCTCCTTCCTGTTCATGGAGGGTTCATCCAGCCCAGAGCTGCACCCCACAGGGAGCCAGGCCAGCCTGAGTTTCAGGACCAGGAGACGAAGGGTTGAGGAGCAGGCGTGGGTCCCCCAGAGCCCAGGCCCCACTGAACGTCCCCTGGTGCTGCCCCAGGATGCCACCCCGTCTCTGCCTCCTCTCTTTATCAAATATCAATCTGGATTATCTAATTGTGGGATTGCTCCTTATAAGTTCAAGTGAATGTTTTGAAGACCATTTTTGTACCTGCCAAGCACAGCAGGCCTGTGTGCTGGATGGGGGACAGTCTTGGGCAACAATTCTGCACCTCCTCGTCCTCCCATTCATCAGGTGAAGGGCCTGGCCTTGCACTCCCCCCACCCCTTGTTGTTTTACTGCTCCCAATCCCTTCCCCCACCCTGTCAGAACCTCAAATTCTTCCGGAAGGAAGTGGCTGGAGTAAATTCACAGCAGAGATGTTGACTGATGCAGTTTAATTGGTGATCTCTCTCCGGAGAGACCAGGATTAAAAGGTCTTTCCCAGGGCCTGCCACAGGCCCCTTCTCCTTGGTGACACATCCCACATCCCATAATAGTTGTTGAATATAGATGTCAATGACAAGTGACCCAATGTGACTAAAGAAGACACTGATGAAGGATTCTATAAAGCTTTTACACACACACACACACACACACACACACACACACAATAAAGGGAACAAAGTAAAAAATTGTCTTCATTTTCTGCCTCAGAATGTAAATAGGTGAGAAAATGATGTGAGGAGCTTTGACAGCCATCTTATGACCGTGAGGAGAGAAGACAAATACACAGGATCAACCAATACACCGTGGGTGTAGTAGAAGGATGAGAAGAGCTCAGGTCCTTGGGGACCTGGGAGACTGATGAACCAAATCAGAAACTGTCCAGCCTTCTTGGCATGTAAAGTAATAAATTTTCTTGTTGAAAACCTTCCAGTTGAATATTCTGTTATCATCAAAAGGCAGCATCAGGGGTTTCACAAAGGAGCTGAGATTTGAAATTTGAAAATTTAAAATCTTTAAGATGGTTGGAGAAGATAGACAAGGCTTAGATGAACTTCCCCAAGACCCTAAATGTGCAAAACCCAGAGCATTGCCCGCTAGGCACATTGAGTTGTCTTTCCAGGATGGGAAGGTGGACAGTTCAAATGAAAGGCCACCAGAAGCAGAAGTGACCACAGGTGAGCAAGAATGAATGGCTGACTTCTTCCCCTCCCTGTGGCAGGAGAGGTTGCTCCAGGTCACCATGGGCTGGATGTTCATATGGAGAACATACCAGAAGTGTCAGCACCTCGTTGTCAACTCAGGAATGGCCCTGTAGAAGCTCCAAGCTTCCTTCACTAAGTGTAAATACAAATAACAGTTTTCCAGCCCAGAGACATCCCTCCTTCTTTGGCACCCCTGCCAATGTCAGCGCCCAGACCATTCCCATGTTATACCCATAGCCCTGCGTGCGGAGTGGCCACTCACCTGGGGGAGCAGTGCACTGTGACGACTCCACCCCTGGTGGCTTCACTGCGTGCCCAGTGCAGGGATCGCATTAAACCATCGCTCCATGACAGACAGAGAGCAAATAATTTAGGACCATCAAATGGTCCAGACTTTACGTCCCTCTTGGGTCTAACAGAGTAGATGGGAAGGACGGGCATGGCTGACCCCAGGCATTGCTCATTGGAGCAGCTGGCAACCACCCCCACACTGCTTCCCATGTGTGTGACTCCCCCAGTCACAGGGAATTAAAATGGCACTCTGGCTTCCTCCCAGTGACGACCCAGGCCACTGCCAACAGGCACTCGGCAGGACAGAGCTTCGCTTGCTGGAGGCAGACTTGAGAACAAAACCAGCCGCCTCATTTCTCAGATGAAGTTCTAATGACGTCTTCACTCGATCGTGACAGTGCTCTCCCCGGCTCTCCCTCCTCCAGCTCGTGGCCATCTGACAAGCTGCTGGGACAGAGACTCCTGAGCGTGGGAGGGTTTCAGGACCTGCCTGGGCATCTCAGCTCCCTTCTCCCACCCAGTCCCTCTTCTCCCCCCTCCTCAGTGGGGGGCAGACATGAGGGTCTTCGCATCAACTTTCGTACTTGCACAGAAGGGTCTCGGCACTTCAGCTTTGAGTTTTGAATCAATTTTAACATTTAAAATGGCCCCAGCCCCTCCTCCAGCCAGTGTTTTGCAGGTGACATAAAGAGATGCTGAGTCGCCTGTCTCTGAACCCCATAGCACGGCAGCCCCATCCTCCATGTCCAGGTCACAGCCAGTGGTCATCGCCTTTGGGTCAGTGGAGACAGCAGCGCCTGGGGTCCAGAGGGTGGAGTGCTGGTCACGGGTCTCCACAAGCCCATGGGAGACGTGGTCCAGGCATACCTGCGTGACCCCTGCATCATCAAGCAAGTGCCAGCTGCAGCATCACCTTCCCTAGGGACTCCAGAACAGGACCAAGGAGACGGGGGAGGAGGGGTCTAAACATGCTAAACAGGAGCTGGCTCCCCCCACCTCTGACCTCCAAGGGACCCTGCTCCTGTGACTGCTCAGTTGCAGGGACACATGATAAAGTGGGGGCAACCTCAGCTGGGGATAGGAGGGGCCAGAGAGGACACATGTGACGATCACAGCCTCTCTCTGAAGGCCCCTTTCCAGGGTATCCTCATGGGGCTGTTTCTCCCTGACCTGCTGGCCTAGATTAGCGCAGTTCCTGGTCTGTTCCCAGTCACAGGCAAGATTCCAGGAGGAGCCGGAGTCAGCCCACCACAAAACTGTAGATCACAGTTGAAAACTGGGCATAAACCAAAAGCACAGAACTTTAGAGATCTCATCATATCCTTCCCGACCACCCTGTCTCTGCAGGGCTCACCAGTGGCTTCCTGAGGAGTTGGGCCTCCTGCTAGGTCACCTCAGGACATGCCCCACCTCCTGCTCCTTCCATGCCACCCACCCCCATCCACCTGGGGTCAGCACACGGAGGCCACCCAGGGCTACACACTGAATCAGAGGCCCAAGGAGGGAGATTCTGACCTGGCAAAATGAGTGTGGTCAGAAGGGACACAGGAGAGGGACCTGGGAGCCCGGCCCCTTCCTCTCAGCACAGACAGCTCAAGGTGCGCTTCCCCCCCGGCAGCCTCTCCAGGAAGACATGAAGGTCTAGCTGCTGCCCACTGTGTCTCCCACACACTGCTGTGACTAATGGACCCAAGACAGGGTGTGAGGGACACTCAGTGCCACACCTGGCACTCAGGCCAGGACAAGACAACAGGGTCTGGGGCAGTGGGGATGAGCAACCAAGCCCAGGCCCCAAAGTAAAAGGCGTGTCAAAAACTCACTCATCTACATAAACAATACCATTATATAGTAGGTTAAAAATCAAATTGGATGAACAATTATCTTGGAAGAACAAAATCTCAAAAATGTAGGCAAGGGCAGAATCTGACCCTGTTCATGGCCTCACCCTAAGCCCGGCTCTGCTTGGCCTGTACACACCCAGACACACACTGATCTGGATGACCACGGCCAGCTGGGGAGGGACCTTCTTGGGCATCACCAAGAGTAGCATTCTGCTCCTGAAGAGCAGTATGAACTTTCCATTAAAGCAAACAATGGGCTTTGCACTGCTTATCAGCCTGCATATTATTCCATTATCAGTTCATGATTAGAACTACCTGTTGGCCTAGTCATCAGGTCTACCATCAACAAGAGCCTTCCTGGAGCGGCTTTCACATCGCCCTGGTGGGAAAGAGGCAGCAGCACAGGTGGGAGAGTCTCTGAGGGGACCTAGGAGAGGTAGAACCTGGCAGCATGAAAGAGGTTGCTGATTCCTGACTGAAGACGGGAGGGGGCTTGCATTTGTACAGAGGAAGTTATGCACAATGTTGCATTCGTGGTCTCTGGGTATCTTGTAGCTATGAATTGCAATATGGTTAAAAATATACTTGTGTGTGTTTGCAACTCACCAGCATCCATTGTCGCTCTGTTGCAGACAGGGTCATCCATTTGTCTTCTGATGATGAGCATATGGGGTTTGGGTGGCTGCCGGCTGAAGTGAGGTGTTTTTGATCAATGATGGAGATGAGGTTAATATCGGGAGTTAAAAGAAAGTAGAGAAGAGTGTGGGTATTAATAGCCCTTTGTACATTTGCATTTAGTAAAATACATGTCCACACAGTGATATAGTTGGATGGCATGGTTTTGCATCATTGGAGAATATTTTTAAAGATTTAAGTATTTATTTGTGGGGGAGGAAAAAATAAGAAGCTGAAGGAAGCATAGCTGTGTTCATAAGCAGCATGAACCCCACTTGCTGTTTAAAATCCCCATTTTCCACTCCATAGGTAAAAACACAAACTTTGACTTTTCCACCTTAATTCCTAAATTCACTGTTCAAAACATGGTGTTACTGTTTTGAACAGAGAATTTAGGATTTAAGATGTGCATGCAGGCTTCGCAAAGTTGAGTGAGCAGTCAACTCTGCTTTTCAAAGCTCACCAGTGAGAGGAGGCAAATTAAACTCAGTCACAAATCTAATATAGGATGGGGACATTTGATCTAAGGCACATAGAGTGCCAGAGGAAAGAAGCAAGTGCCGAGGTTTTGTGAAAAATGGTGGCATTTGAGATAACGGTTAAGGAATGGAGGTGGTTATCAGAAAAGCTACTCTTGGAAATGAATGTGATTTAGAGAAAAAGAGCAGTTACTATTGTTGGGAGTCGCCCCAACTCCAAAGACTAATTTCCCCATCCCCCGAGAAGAGCCGTCCAATGGTGAGCCCTGCTGGCTCACATGATCCTTACCCACCAATCAGACTAGCCCTGCTGAATCACATGATCCTTACCCACCAATCAGACTAGCCCTGCTGACTCACATGTTCCTTATCCACCAATCAGACTAGCCCTGTTGGCTCACATGATCCTTACCCACCACTCAGACTAGCCCTGCTGACTCACATGATCCTTACCCACCAATCAGAAAGCACCCCATGCCAACTGTCAAACCATTAAACTGTTAAACTGTCATAACTGTCAAACCACCTCCAGCTCTATAAATAAGCAGAGCTGTTCCTCAATAAGGGCATTTTCTCTGATGACAAGCCTTGTTCATTCTTTCAACTATGGTATCTTCTTCCACTGAGGAAATGGTGACAAGATGAAGATGGTGATGGTGATGGTGATGATGGGGTTGGGGATCATGAAGGTGATAGTGACAATGGTGATGATGGTGATAGAATGGTGGTGGTGAGGATGATGATGATATTGGAGATTAAGGTGGTGATGATAATGATGGTGATGGGGATGATGGTGATATTGGAGATTAAGGTGGTGATGATAATGATGGTGATGGGGATGATGGTGGTGAGGATGATGGAATGGTGGTGATTATGATGATGCAGTTAATGGTGATGATGGTGGTGATGACAGTGAAGCTAATGATTGATTGTTAACTACCATGGGTAGTTAGATTATTTGTTCTTGGCAACAGAGAGCACATACATTTCATCCCATTGACTTTCGACTTGATGCCTTCCCTTATTGTGATTAGATGTGGCCATGAGATGCAGGTCAAGGTGTGAATGGCCACATTCCAAGCAAAACCTTTAGGGGGTTGTGTGGCTTGTTATCTTTTAGCACCTATTCGAATGTCCTTCACTGAGCAAAAAGTAGACCTCAGACCAAGATAAAGACAAGTTGTTGCTAAGCAACCACCAAAAAGGCAAGGGAGGGTTGTCCCTACTTTTGAAATGTTAATTTTTGCCCTTTATACCCCACTTCCCACACGAAATAAAAGAAGAAAGCATTAAATAGTATGTCTACAAAGGACTTTCATAAAAGCTGATATATTTTTTGCTAGTGAATTTGGGTAAAAAGAGATGAACCCAATCCAGATTAAATACTGAGTGATCCCACCCTGCTTGACATCCTTCCTTGGTTTTGATCTTCAAGAGATGCCCCAGCTCTCTGCCCAGACCCCCATGGAATGGTGGGGCAGGAAGACATCTAGCCCAAGCTTACATTGGAACTCCACTGGGCTCCCTTGTGCCTGCCTAGCTTTCTTGTCCCTTTAAGTCACTGAGCCTTCTCCAGGGGACAGAAGTAACAACCTATTTTCCCAATTCTTTTCCTTCTTTGTTCTTATAGGCAACAATCTGGTTTCCTTAAGGGAGACTGTTCTTAGTTTGGTTCTGCTGTCTGTTCCCCCTGCTCCTCCTCCAGCCCTTTAGCTTTTGGTCTCAGCTCAAGATCAACATGCTGAAGTTTTCA
This sequence comes from Urocitellus parryii, assembly GCF_045843805.1. NCBI lineage: Eukaryota > Metazoa > Chordata > Mammalia > Rodentia > Sciuridae > Urocitellus > Urocitellus parryii. The sequence continues at coordinate 133,128,884 of NC_135533.1, forward strand.
GGTGCTTTGGGCAGTGTCTCCTCCATTCAATCCTGGCCAGTCTCTGCATTCGGTGGATTTCTGGGGGTTTCACACATGCTGCTAGCAGAGGATAGCATCCCCAAATTTTCTAGTAAATTTTACATCTCATTTTCAAAACAGAACTTTTCTGATTGTAAAATTCTACCTTGGGTTAGATATTTTATTGGGAAATCTAAGTGTTTTGTTTCAAGCAAAATATAACAATAGTTAATGTACACACAGATATATCTGATGTACATGTACATAGATGTCTATCTATTAACATATAATAATATGTCTATTAATATATAATAATATAACATAATAGAAAATGTAATACAATCTCCTATCATTCTGTTACAGAACATTGCTTTTTGTTATTGATTCTTGTGCTCTTGCATGAAAAAAATTTAGGCAAGACCCAAAACTTAGAAAAGTCTAGCAAAGTTTATCTCAAGGGTGAGAGTGGATCCTCTCAGAGAGGAAGGTGAACATGTGGCCTTAGTTTTCCAGTTGTATTGAGGGTCTGAGGGAAGTTTCCAGAGAGTCCTACCCAGGTATAACCTCTTTTGGTTGACAGCAGGACTGCATCCAATTTTAGGGTCAATGGTCTTTGCTTTTAATTATCCTGTCTTCTGAGTCCTGGAGTCTTTGGCCTGTGTAAAGTCAGAAAAACCCCACTTCAGGGTAACTTGGGTTCTTCTCATGGGCATGGAGGCCCTGGGGATAGCCCTGCAGAAAACAGGGGGTTTGGGCAAGGAAGGTAGCACATCCTGTTGATGTTAGCCAGGAGAGGGACAGAGTGGCCTTAGGGAAATTGCTTGCTTTTTTTTTTTTTTTCAGAGAAAGCATGAAAAGGGGGCAATGCAGTTGGTCCAGGACAGCATCCTGTCTCAGTGTCCAATGGCTAGTGTCCATCTGCTACTATCCTTTCTGCTTCCACTATTTTTAAACAAGTTGTTCACCTTAGCAACAGAAATCAGCTTTTCCAAAGCTGCACTTGACTGATTATCCAGCTACTGGACATTTTCTGATCCACTCTTTGTATTCAGTTCTTAGTTTCGACCCAGGCTCCGCATTGATACTGGTATTAAAAATGAGAATCAGGTCCTCATTTCCCTGGTGTTGAGGATTAAATACCCAAGGCATGCCGAGGCAAGAGAAAAAGGTAAATTTTATTTAAGAAACAGAACAGGTTGGGGGCGGAGAACTCCTCCTAAGAGGAGGAAACCCACAGAGCTGGTGCTCAGGGGAGTGGGGGTATCTTATCCATTTATAGATTTTAGGTTTCCTTTCTTCTATTCCTACATGACCATAAGTGACCAGAAGCAGGAAGAGAGCCATGCTCGGTGTGATTGCTCGTGTTGAGTGGTGGGGAGTGTTATCTACCATTCCCTTTTCTTCAGTCATCAGCTACCTGTCTTTTGCCCTGGTCTCAGTTTTACTTGCTGAAAGACGGGGGCAAACCTGTCACTCCAGCAAGGTTTCCAAGAGGGACGCTAACCCTTCAAGAAGCAGAGTTCTTTCCTGGGAGCATGGGAGTGGTGAGGAGTCCCCCTTCTGCTCATTCGGGCCCTTGGGGGCTCCCCCATTCTTTAGCTCTTAGGCTCATTCTGGGATTTCCCTAAATGAAAGCCTTCCACACAACCCTTTCCTGGGGACCCTGCCCTTGTTTTCCTTCCTGCCTCTTGACACTTTTAATGGATTTGGGGCTCTATGCACTCAGAATTAGAGAGCTCTATTTTTCTTAATCCTCTAATGACTGGGTCACACTTTGAATGTAAGACATAAGAGCACCTTGAACAGAAGTCTAACTCTCTGGAGGGACCTCGTGGAGCTTCTGACTTCTTGAGATACAGAAGGCTCTGTGCAGGCAACCTGAGGCCTCCTTGCATCTCTGTGGCCATGATAAATAAGCTGGTGTAAATCTCACAGTGTTCTCCACCCAGGCAGAAAATTGTTGGGCTGCCTCTTTTTCACATCTTAAATCATATTTACCTCTTAGTATAAAAACAATCATATCATCACCTACAGCTGTCTCCCAAGGAAAGCCAGAAACTTGGCTCAAGTCCCCGCTAACCCAACCCAATTCCTGCCTGTTTCCCTGGGATGAACCAGGAGAGCAACTTTAGACCTGAAGCCCCCCTGCAGGCCCACCTTGGGTGCCAGGCCTCTGTGAGTCACAACAGACTGTGAGGATGCTGGTGGAATGTTCTACTTGGAGCCAGCACAGGAGCCTGGCAACCAGGGAGGACCCTCAGTGGGGCCAGGAGGGAGGAGTCCAGCTTCGCTAAGAAAGGGTCATGCAATTCTTCTCTGTCTAGCCACATGAAAATAGTACTGGTATGGCAAATGGGAAAAGGGGCATGAAGCCATTTTCAGCCAGATGTAGCAACCCAGGAACTGGGTCTGGCCACCCCTGCCCCAGCTGGCCCCATGTGAAACCAAGGGTACCAAAGCCACAGCTTTCCCCATGCCTGGTATGTAAGCCTGCCAACACCTCAACCGTGGACACCCTGCAATGGCAGGAATGGAATCCATGCCAGCATCTGGCCCTGCTCCTCCTGCATTAAACCCATTCTCTTAGGCTGTCACCACCCACCTGGCCTGCAGTGGTCATTGGACTCCCCTCTCCACAAAGCTGGCCTGTTTCTAGTTCAGGTACAGAGAAAGATAAGTTCCTCCTGATATTACCTTTCTATTTGAGAATTGGAGGATATAATTGTGTAGTGAGAGACAGGGACCTTTTCATAGTGTTCAGTGAATGTTGGAAGGGTGTGTGGTCTAACTCACACCTTATCCCACCATGGCTATTGTCATGCCCAGCAAGGTGAAACTATGCCAGCGGATCCTTGCACAGGATTCTCTTCCTCTAATAGCAGCTGATTCCTGTCTATCACGTGGGAGTCACTCTTGGCCATCTGCTGGTGCTCAACAGTAGCAACACTGCATGAGTCTTGTGAGCAGGTCTCCGAAGGCCTCCGCTTTCTGCCTGACTCTCTGGGATTGTTCATTCTGGGGAGAGCCAACTGCTTTGGGGTGAGCATGCACCAACATCCCCCTGGGGAGGAACTGGGGCCTCCCACAACATTGCCAGTTTGGAAGTATATTCTTCAGCTTTAGATCCAACTTCAGTGACTGCAGCCTTGGTTGAAAATATCCCTGCAGCCTTGTGTGTGGCAACCAGGGAGAGATGCTTCCAAATCCCTGGACCATGAAAGCAACCATTTATTTTGTGGTTATTCTTAGAAGTCACTTGAATGTTGCAAAATATCTTGGAGTCATTTGTTATGCAGCAGGAGATAACTGATACATCTTATCAGCAGCCAGTCTGTTTCCTTAATGTTTAGCACTATACTCCATGTTGGTTCTATGCCATGGTTATTTATTACTTGATTCTGTCATGATTGCTTGGGCTCTTCTTTCTTGGGGTGTTACAAATGTAGCTGATCTGAACATTCTTGCATAGGTCTTCCAATAAACGTGCTTTCATTTTTTGAGGGGTAAATATCTGGGAATACAATTATAGGATCAGAAACTCATTGTATATTTAATATTGTAAGAAACTGTTCAGGGCTTTCTTCAAACCAGGGATGCCCTGTTACCCCTGGTTTCAGGTACTAGACATCTCACTGGCTTTCTGATTCTATCTATCCTCATCTTATTCACCCTGGAGGGTGTGCAGTGCCATTTCATATCTTCAGTACAGATTTTTTCTAATGAATAATGTTGAAACATTTTCTTCTGTTTCCTACAATTTTATATCTTTCTTTTGGGCAACATTTTTTCTAAACATTGGATGGTTAATATTTTGTTATTGGGTTAAAAAAGTTAATTTGTGTCTGAATAGAATCCCTTTGTTTGGAATATGCCTTGCAAATAAATTCTCCACATCAGTGCCTTGCCTGCTTATTTGCATAATATTGTACTTCATGGAGCAGAATATTTAAAGATTTTATGAAATTCAATGTATTTTTTTCTTTTATAGTTACTGATTTTGTGTGCTGGCAGAACCTCTTTGCTAGCCCGGGAATTTCAGAGAGAACCCCCATATTTTGCTCTAGGAACTTTATTCTAGTTTCATATTTTACCTTTATCTCTTGCATCATCTCAAATTAATATTTTGGTAAATGAGACGTGCAGTATGGTTGCCATTGAGTCCTATGGATACTGTGATCCTAGTACCATTTTGTGATAATATGTCCCCTTTCTGCACCAAATGGCTTCCATGCCACTTTTCTTTTAAATCAACCATGTTGTTGTGGGTCTATTCCAAGATGCTCAATCCAGTGTCATTTCTCCATTTGATTTTTACCATACACAGCAGGTTGGATTGTTACCCTGTTTATCTCAACATCAGCTCACTTCCAATTTTTTCTTCCTTGATATTGTTTAGGTTACTCTAGTTCTACTACATTTGGTGTTGGGGCTGAGTGTAGCTCAGTGGCAGAGTATTTGGTGAGTGTGTACAAGGCCCCGGGATTGGTGCCCAATGCATGTGTGTGCATGCATGCACACACACACACACACACACACACACACAAAGTGTATGCTTCTTAATCAGCTTGTTCATCACTATGAAATAAAAGTATAGCAGCCCCCTAACCCTCACCCCATAAAAGGTACTTCCAGGTATTGCCAAGGTCCCCTGGGAGGCAAAACATCTGAAGTCAGACAGCTGCTCTGGGCCAACTGAAAATGCATTAGTTTTCTCCACCTCAGTTTCCATCCCAGTGGTGATACTGCAGGACCAAAGGAACACAAGGCCACACCCGATTTTTACCCAACTCCCACATGGTAATTCCACAAACCTTAGAAAGAGAAAGAACTTCTTGTCTTTTTAGTACAATAAAACTCAGGAGGGTGCTAAGGGCTGGAAGGTAAGAGGGTGGCTGAGCTTCTCTGAATGGCCCTTGGCCACGTGGAATCACAGGACAGTGACGCCACCCCATCTGTTTGCTTGGCACTGACACCTCCCCTTGCTTCCTCATACTCTGCTTCTCTGAGCTACCAGAGCCCCTGATGAGCTGCTCTCAGCCAGAACTGGTTTGAGAGACTCCCTAATTGTAAGTCATGGGTATGTTTTACCACCTCCTTAATCTGGAATCCCTTGCTGTGTTTCAGACCACCTAGGCTATTCTTGCATAAATAATTTTACTTTGTTACAGGCACCCTGAGTTTTCTCTTCCTCTTGCACTCTGACTTTTCATTCTTTCAATTTTCCGCAACAGCTACACCTTGCCTTTTAAAGGAGGCATTTCTGTTTTGTGACTTTCCAAAATATCCATCAGTTTTATCCCTTGGTGTGCACCTGACCAGGTTTTGTCTTTTCTGGAATCATCATGGTGATCATTTGACAGATGGATTACTACATGAAGGGAAATGGAAATCATCATTCTTTGTTTCTGGGATGTTGACAACGTTGACATGAAGTTTTTCCAAGGCAATTTCTCTTTCATGCCCATCAATGGTAATTTCCAGGTTTGGTTTGGGTAATAAGATCCGTTGACTATAAAGCTGTTGCATAAATTCCTCTGTTTCAGCAGAAGATCTTTACTCCTCTCAGGAAAAGGCTCTACTATTTCCTTAAGCTCCTAACTGTCAGAGGAAAAAAATAAGCCAACAGGTGGTTCAGAGCCATTCTCCAGACAGACCAAAAGGATTTGCAAAAAGACTGTCCTAATTAACAATTAATGATTAGACTAATTATTTGTTTAAGAGAATCCCCCCAGAGATGTAAGAGGCACAGACTCTAGCAAATAATCTTCTATTTTTATAAGCCACTGATACCTGTTTACTGGGAATTCTTTGCATATGATTATCTTGTGACTACGCTCCAAGCATCCCATGCTAGCGTGAGAGACATGCTAGTCACACGTGCCAGCATGAGGTAGAATGAGCAGAGACTTCTGCTAAGACTTTGCACAAGCTTCTGACTCACTAAATCTCTATGATGTTAATTTTACAATTTCTACAAGTGATGTTTAAAATTATACCTCTTTTGTACTTAACAATGGCTGAAAAGTGCTTAAAGAATTCTATGTACTTCCCAGTTTGACCCATGGATGATTGTTTGACAGAATCTGCTCCCACGCTCTGCCATCTGTGTCCCCGGCCATGGGCAGCTAGGCGAGGCATCCCGAGACCATTAATTACTGCAGCAACACTGTCCTGAAAATATGTTGCAATTTTATTTATGATTAAATATGAAGACTTTTTTTTTAATGCCACAGTCCAGTGACTCAAGAGACTCTCCAGGGGAAAAGAAGACAAGTTCCTCTTGAAGACAAGCTTTCTAGATCTAGTCCCCAAACATTGGAGTGTTAAAAAGAGGGGCATCCTACATGGTAAATTCCACAGGACAAGCTACATAAGTTAATTAAAGCAATGGCTGAGAAAAAGCTTGTTATTTTCCCCCTTTGTATTTAAAAAGGTGTTAGAGTCTGTAAACAAATCAGGATGGTGCCTGGCATTTTGCCAGAGGGAGTGGTTTATGAAGTAACACCAGCAAGCCATTAAGTGTGGAGATTCCTTATTGGTTGACTGCTGTATCTAGTTTATGTTAATTAGATAAACTGTGTGGAATGTATAAATACCCCTCCTGTCCTACAATAAACGGCTCCTACTCCCGCTGTATCAATCTACACAAGTTCCTCGTCACCCCCCAGCTAGTTTGCCCAGCCAGCCGGGCTACGGCAAAAAGGGATGCCAGAGCCCCAAAGAGCCAGGGTTTGCCACCAGATAAGACAATAGAGAGCTGCTTGGCACTCAAGGCATTCCAGGAAGCGCATAATGACAAACAGTTATGCTCCAAGACACAGGGACCAGCAGGTTTTCTGTAATTGTTTCTCTAATTTTTATAGATAGAGAAAATTTGGGTGTTAACAATTATGACACTAAACCTATAGCCATTTGGAGCCTATTAGTTATGCTTGTTCAAGCAGGTGAAATTGAATTTTCCCAGTATCAAAAATACTTGCTTTGACAAAAGTGGAAAACTGTAATCCTTTGGTCACAGCCCAGCAGCAGATCGAGCCTCGCTTAGAAAGTCCTGCTAGAAACCCAATGATGTGGTGGCCTATGGTTGGTGGATGAGAGCATGGGAAAGGGGAGCTTCCCGTACCACTGTGTCACCTCTCTGGTCAGCACGGGCTGGGAAGAAGCAAGAAGGTTCTGGAATCACCATCCCTACCCGAAAGAGCTCAGCTCCACCCGTCTTAAGCTGCTATAACCAAGGGAGAGAAAATAGTGTTTTCTCAATTATTCAGAGACAAAGAGCTTTGGAGAGGGGCTGCAGGTGGCCCCAGGGAGCCTCCTGAGTAATGGACAACTTCAGAAAATTTGAAAGGACAAGTAAATAACATTTTCTCTATTGGTTTGGAGAGCCCAGTCCAGAGGCAAAGCTCTGCCAGGAGAAATGGTGTCAGAGCTGGGAAGGCAAATAAAAATCTCTGCAAGACCAGGAGCAAGGAATAGTGCCTGCCCTCCCTGGGAATTGCCATCACCAAGAGATGCAGCAATCTCCCGCCAAGCCGCTTGGGTTCACGTCCAGTTCCACACCTTGCAACCGAGGAACTGGGCCAAATATTTGAGAGATCATGCCCCAGATCATGCCTCATCTGGAAAATGAGGCTAATGCAATAGTTACTGCCTATGTTTGCCAACTGTGTTTATAATTATAAACAAGGACATGATTTTTTTTTTAATGTCACCGTCCAGTGATTCAAAAGACTAGTGATCAATAGGTTAAGACAAATAGAATACTAGAAAGAGGCCCATGGTCAGCCTTGGGGAAGTCCCAGATTTCTCACTCCTGGTCTCATAGCACTCCCAAAGGTGACAGAATCACCCCAGAAAAAAGGCAGGAAGCCCATTGCGGAAGACTTGGGGAGGCCTGATAGGTGAGCCCATCTCTTCTGTTTTTGTAATCTGAGCAGCTGCTGAGCTGGGAGATGAATAGAGGGCCATTAGCAGCAAACTCCATCTTCTCAGATAATGCCAACCCAATGTGGAGTCAGAAGACATTATTCAACATAAATGCTTCCCATCTAATCTGCTGAGCAGCTGCACCGCGGGAGAAGGGATTCGGCCCTGGTCCCCACTTGTGTCTGCCTTGAAATTCACCCCCAAGGCAGCCAGCCATCCTCCCTCATGGTGCCCCCATGCTGGGGATTCATCCCATCAAGACACTTGATTTCCTGAGCAAATAATGGTTCCCAAAACTCAGGAGAGAAACCACTTCACTTCTGCCGTGTTTGTGGACTTCTCTGTTTTACTCCTGAAGTGTTTACAGGCACCTCTCTTTTATAGATTCTCTGATAGCACTAGTTGTGGAAATGGTGTCATCAAAGTGAATCGCAGTTGCTGCAAACGGCTTCATCACAAGTCTGGAAACCACAAATCTCGAGTCTCGCTTCTGGATGGGAGTGATGCTCCTGGCTGACTGCTCCCTGCAGCTCAGCTTCGTCTTTCCCTGTGCCTGGCTCTTTTGGTTTCAGGCACAGTCATCACGTTCCCTAAGCCCTTCCATTGGCAGGAAACACAACGACTGCGTGGGTCTCCTTTCTGAGGCTCTATCCACCTCCCTCTGCATTGGTGTCCATCCCAACCCACTTCCTTCCAGGTGGGGAATGGGAACCTTTTGCATAAACTCTTGGGAGCAAATGCAGCGATGGGTGCAGACCAGCAAATCCATGCCTAGGGCTGAAGGTGTATTGGAAAAGAACATTGCTGACACTGGTGAGGGCATTATTAGTGACGCATTTCCCTTGTAGAAGTCACAGACAGGCCCTGGTGCCTGGAGCAGAGGAGGAGGCCGTAGTTATTCACTGGTTATTCCTAGGGACGTAGGTTTGCTCTTAGAAATAGAGGACTATATTTATTGCTGGACGGATGAGAGAAAGGATGCAGGAAAAGAAAAAGGAAAATAAAAATAAAGACGGCGTGAGCTAGAGCACAGGAATGGCAGCCACAGGGAAATAGGACTGTAACACATCAAAAAAAAAGGGGGGGGGGAGGCATTCATTTCTTTTCTAAAAGCTGTGAAAGAAGCTGTTGGCCCTGGAGACAGTATTCTGTGGTGGAGATGGAGACAGTTCCCTCATTCAAAATGCAGCTGCAGGCAGATTATGGATAATTTCATATGGATAATATTATGGATGATTTCCAAGCTTATCATCACCAGGGGATGTTCCAAAAAAACTATTCGTGTCCAGGGTTTCACCTCTGACTAATTAATTCACACTCACTAGGGATGCATCTAATTTAATTATAATAAAATTTCTCAAACAAAAAGTGCTTTCTGGTGGCTGCAATTCAGAAGGCTGGTCTAGTTGGTACAACCTAAGATTCGGAAACGAAGAACATGTTTGGGTTCGTGTGTCCATCACGGAGTCCTGGAAGGCCTGGTTGAAGGGGGCCAGAGAGTGCACCCCCTGAAACTGCAATTTCTATGTCTTCTTGAAGAAGAGATCATGAGGATTGCCCCTTGCCCATTTCACACCTGTCACCTGGAGGGAATAAGTCACAGTGTGTGAAGTCTCTTGGTGAATTGCAAATGGAAGGAGAGCACTGCAGTCATTGGTATGGGGGGTAGGGTGGGGACAAGTCTTAGTCACACAGGATTCAGCCCTGTCATGCTCTAGTGGCCGGTGGATGGAGGAGAGGGAAGAGAATGTCCACAGGGAGGGCCATTCCCCTCAGGGAAGCTCTGGTTTGATTGTGCAGTTGCTCTTGGCTCCTCCATCGTAGGCTCTAGTGAGCAGCAGTCACCTCCCCTCAAGCCAGGCACGTGCTCAGCCGGCAGCTCTGTCTCCTGCCCGGAGCCCTTCTGCTTGCCTTTCTTCCGACTCCATCACTTTCCACCATATCCTTCTGTTTGTGGTCTTCTGAGTCGGCCTAAACACCCCCTGGAGTGTTCCCTCTTTCTGGGGGACAATTTTCCTTAAACTAAGGCAGGACTGGCCAGGGCCTCTGTCCAGTATTACAGAAACCCTGGATTCGTGAATCTTCTCAGGGTTGTCCCTACCTTCTGTTCCACTGAGTCGTGTTTTAGCTCTAGAGAAATAGCCGCCTCTGACCTGACCTTTCAGTTCTTAAACGTCACAAATCACATCACATTCCATCTTAAAATTCTCCCCTGGAAATGACTGGAAGCTGTCCCTGGCGTCCAGCCTCCTCCTTCGGCCTGGAGAGGCGGCCTCCTCCCACCCCAGGAGGATTGCCACCCTCCCCTCAGCCCACAGTAACCTCTGTTCTCCTCTTCTGGACACTAACTGTACAGGTATCCCCTCCACATGTGCCTGACCAGCATGCCCCCCACAGGCCCTTGTCTGCTGACTGGCTGATCTGATGATGGCAGTGGCTCCCGATTCACACCTGAGATAAAAAGGCCACAGCCACTTGGTGTCTTACAAACTAGATCCCATCTATGCTACGTGTCACACTGAGAACATTGATTGACCACAGACTGTGAACCAGCTAAAGTGCTCAGCTCATCTGACATTTACCCAGGGTGTAATTAAGTAGGTACCATCAATACCCTGCCTGTACAGAAGAGGAATCCAAGGCACAGAGAGGTGGGGTGGCTCCCCAGAGGCCACACAGTGTTCTGCAGAGGAGGGATCCAAGTCCAGGCTGTCTTTCCCACTTTGTCACCTCCCTTTCCATGGCTTTTCTGTCTTGATCACCTCGATGTCCCTGAAGTGCATATCATCCTCTCACCACATGAGAAACAGACTCAAGTGGTAAATGGGGTGAGCCATCTGGCATGTTGGACTTTCAAACCCACCTGCTTTATGTCACAAGACTCTGAAAGGACTCACAGCCACTCACACCTTCACACAGCACCTGGTCAAGACAGGAATGGCATCCGGGGTCCCCTACTTGGGGGACAATAAGTGCTGACATGAGGACCCACAGTATTGGTCACTCCTGTTTCTATTTTCCTTCCATCCACCTGGTTTTCAGGACCACTCTTGGGTTCCAGGGTCCTTGGGTGCCTCCCTGGCTCTTGGTTCTTAGGGGGTACCTGTAGCCATAGGGACCATAGTATACAGAGGGAGTCTAATCGGGGGTGGGCTTCTTTGTTTCAGCTTTGTGTTAGCTTCTTGCTCATTCATGGAAAAAATCAGACTGGTGTCAATTGGTGGTTATCAGAATATTTCCTTTGAATATATTTATTAAAATTAGAGAAGTCACAAAGTATTTCAGAACACAGGTGAATCTGCGTATGGCAACATCCCACCAGTGAGTTCAAGAACATTTGGAGATGCGGTGTGGATGGGTATAGGACAGGGTGAGTGTCACTGATCTTTGAATCTTTGGTGTGGCCACAGATGATGGCAAGTGTCAGCCCTTTAACATGCCACCAAGTCCAGGACAAACACTGCCTGGTATCTGAGAGGTGCTCAAAATTGTGTCCAATTTATTAATTAACTAACCTGCATTGCTTGTGTATTGAGATCTCAAAGGCAAGTAGCAGGTCCCACCAGCACTTGAAGCAGGTTAAGAAGCTGCCACCACCCAGGAGCTGAGGTGCCTGGAAGCCCAACCCCCATGTCCCCAAGAACAGGGCACAGCATAGCTCCACGGGAGTCTCCATCATGTCGGTGCCACATGGTGGAGTGGACGTGGCCATTGGCACTTATCTTTACAGAGTTGCTGCAAGCTGCCAAGCAGGGGACCTTGGAAAGTGTGAATTGTTGAACACACATCCAGCACATTCTGCTTGGAGCATGGAAACCAGGATCAGGTTGTGTTGACATAAGAGTATCAACACTCCAGGAGTCAGCCCTGCCACACCCGACCCCTAGACACTGTGGCCTTGGTGAGAACAAAGACTTCCTGGGTACACTGGGAATGAAACCAGAAAAGTGGAGAAGAGGGCACAGGCTGCCACATCTTATATAATAACTAGGGTTGGGATTTAAGATCATATATACTCCTGTTTATTTATTTTATTATTTTTGGGTGCTGGGATTAAACCCTGGGGTACTTAATCACTGAGCCACATCACCATTTTTAAAATATTTTTTATTTTGAGACAGGGTCTCACTATGTTGCTCAGGGCCTTGCTAAGTTGCGGAGCCTGGCTTGGAAGTTGTAATCTTCCTGCCTCTACCTTCCAAGCTGCAGGCATTACAGGTCTGTTCCACTGGGCCTATTTTTATTTGCAAAAGGACCATTTGGAAATTGATGCATTTATTTTATTTTGAATGATAATTTAAGTCCAGCCTTAAAATCTTTGAGAATTTTTCTAATCCCTTCCTTTCCTCCTCTAGGCCACAGATCATGTTCTAAAACATTGCAGTGTCAGGACACACTGCAGAGAATTATTGCAGAGAGAATTTACTCTCCTGGCCTCATTAGGATTAAAGGAAATAAAGACGACTCTTTTCTAATGAGATGGAGCCTGTTTACCTAAGCACTCTGCTGAAGGTTTCTCTTCAAGGAGAAAATGCATGCATCTCTGGTTCAAGTAACAGGCATATTTTCTTGAGGCTCTTTGAAGCACTTTGCCTGAGGCGGAGCTGCTGGGCAATTCCGAGTGCCCTGGAGACTCTACCTGGCACCTCCCTTTCTTCCTCTCCTCCCTGGCCCTGCAGTTTGCAGGTGATTCTTACACCTGGCCACCAGGAGCATGCTGTACTTTCTTTTGGTTTTTGGTTTCCTATCCCTCTAGGAAAAAGGACAGCTAAAAACATTCCAATAGTCTCTGCACACATGGAAGGGCTTTGCAGCCATGCGCTCCAGGGGGTTTGTGGCCCTTTGAGGTGTTCTAAGTCGTAGCTTGGAGGTTGGCTTAGCTTATCTGTCCCAGAAGCTCATTGGACCAGAAGAGGTCTTGGAGCACTGGTCGCGTCCCCATGGCCCAACACAGCAGCACAGTTTTCCAATAACAACCATCTCTTCTTAGAATCATGGATAAGGAAGGGAATGGTGGAAGAGACCAGCTCTCTACCAGAGTCACGACCCACCCTGCAGAATGGCCAGCAGGGGCTAAGCTCTAAGTGGCAATAGGAATGCAAAGGTCTTTGGAGGCCCAACCCATATCCAAGATCTCTGTCTGTAGGGGAGTCTGAGCAGCCAACAGTGACCCCCACCTTGAAAGAGAAATGCTGGTGGGTGAAGTTCACTGTCATGCCCACTTTGCTCATCACAAAGGTGGATTCCCAAACCTCTAGAGAGGAGGCAGAACCTTGAGATATATCCAAGAAAATCCACAAGTGCACATAGATAAACTTCAGCCTATTTCTTGTTTTTTTCCTTAACATACCTGCTCAGATAGCCATGTTCAGAAACTTATGTGCATCACATCTTATTCAATCATATTTAAAGTGGCATAAACGTTGACCCTATAATCCTAAAAATTTGCTTTATTCCAAACATACACACAAATCTTAAAAATATGCAGAACTCTCAGGCTTTGAGAGGGATTCACATCCTGATAGGCAAAGTGCTAAGAGATGCACAAAAACATGGGTGTAATTATAGCTATCGCCTCGAATTGTGATTTTGCAAAACAGAAGGGAGACTATATTGCTCTCACTGTGATCTTTTGCTTCTTCTCGGGGGAAGGGCTAAGAAGAGAAGTCGAACAGGTTCAGACTGGACAACAGAAGCCCTCTTTCTGAAGTCATATCACTTCATGTATAGGAGACACAAGACCAACATCAGCTAGGTGTACAGTCCCCAGACTGCAGGTGCCCACATCCTTGTGCACAGAGAAGAAACCAGGACGAGCTCAGCTGGTGGCTGAACCAAGGACACACAACATCTTCAGTGGCCTGGGCTGCAGGTAGGGATCCTCATCTTAGGGAATACACCACACAGCCCATTTTGCAAGCACAAACCCCTGGATGCGCCCTCTCACTCACCATGATTCATACGTGGAGAACAGTCTTCCCTGACTCCTGATGGGAGAGGCCAACACTCTCAACTTTGCAACATCTCCAATCTAGCTGGTGACTTGCACGCCAGACACCAGCGCTGCATTCCCAGTTCCTCCCTGTCATTGGTCCCCCACACCCAGTCCCCTCCAGTCCTCTTGATTTTACTCTAGGTCCCTCTTTCTATCTTCAATTATACCAGGCACAGCTCCAGCCACTGCACCAGATCCCACTAAATTGATCAGAAAATTTATGTAGAATATTGACATTGACAGCTAACTCCTCACAAAAATGATGTTCAAGTCACAAAGATGTGCTCCCTAGGGGAACACACGCACATTTGGTGGGCATTGAGACATCCCACTTTTTGCCAAATAAAAACGTTTAATCTCTTGATAACCAAAGGGATGCACTTTGGAAGCTCTTGACATGCTATTTATGAAATTGATGATACAATTATTTTTTAATAAAAGAGAGATTAGAGACAGTGGGGGAAAAAACTGGATGAACAGGCAAAAAATAATTTGGAGGAAAATTTAGCAGCTTATTTCAAAAGCCTGATAGACAAACTTATCCTTTTAGCCTAATTCCACACATAAAAAACAATCCTAAAATTTCCTTTGGAAATGAAGAATATCTATGTACAATAAACAGGGGCCACGGGGCAGCTTCCACAGTGCCAATAACGTACTCAGTCAACCCAAGGGGTGTGCCCACAGGCATATCAAAATTGTGATAATTTATCAAGTTATGTCCTTAAAATTCTAGCAGTTTCAAAAAGAATGTAATAAAAACACATTGACAGAGGTGCAAAGAGTGCCACCTAAGGAAACAGAAATGGATTTGTGCAAAATGGAGCGACAGGGACATTTATCAAGGCATTGTTTTCAGTGAGAAAAAAATAAACTGGAAACAACCTAAATGTCGAGCATATTGAGAGCTGATGAAAGCACCTAAATAATATTTTAAAATAGGCTCACAGTAAATAATCTAAGTCACAGAAATATATTTTTATTAAAATATATTTTAATTGTTGATGGACCTTTATTTTATTTATTTGTATGCAGTGCTGAGAATCGAACCCAGTGCCTCACACATGCTAGACAAGTGCTTTTGTGCTGAGCTACAACCCCAGCTCCAGAAATATATTCTTGATGTTTCTCTTGAGGTAGGGTCCCAGGTAAGGTTTATTATAAATGCAGGATGCTTTATTTATTATCATCTTAATGATAATAAATAATCAGAGTTTTCTCCCCTGGAACTCTGCCCAACCCTCCAGGTAGCCAAGCCCTCTGTGATCCCAGAGGTATTTTGTAGGGTAGCCCTTTCCCACTTTGATGCTTCCCTGGTTTACTATTCTACTTCCCTAAGAGAGTTTTGCAAGTAGAGCTTTATCTACAACATACTCCAGCAGACCCTGGAAGAAGGCAGGTGCTAGGTCCTGTGTTGAATGCAAAGCTAAATGGAGAACCCGAGTCATTGGGTCCACTCTGTTCACAGCCTCCTCCTACGTGGAAGACTTCTCCAATCTTACCTCGGGGAACCTCACCTTGAGGCTGGGGGATCCCAAAAGCAAGTCCGCTGGGTCCTGAGCCCATTGCAGACTCCAGGTCCAGCCCACTCCAGTCAGGTGCTGGGAAGGCCATCCGGGAGTGGTCCAATGTGACAGAGGTGATTATCCTGCCCTGGCTTCCTAGCCCAGGCTCTCCAAAAATGCAGAGCATCTAATCACTCAGTAATAATAATGAGGGCAGAAGGAAACTTAGGGAGCCTGGGACGATTCAAGGCACAGACTGCAATGATGGTCTCATGACCGCCATGCTGACTAGGTGGAACACATTACACAGGTGTGGCTCTTTATATGTTAATGGTACCTCAATAAGATGGTTTTTAATGAATGGAAGCAATTCCTTGGCGATTCAGTGTCTCTGAATATTACCAGAGGTTACTGTTAAGGTTTGGATCCAGAATGTCCCCCCAAAGCCTCAGATGATAGAATATGACCCTTGCAACACAGCAAGGTTCCAAGGCGGGGCTTTTAGGCAATGAGTGCCTCCTAAGGGCTCTGATCTCCTCCATGGATAATCCAGAATGGATTGATCCATTGATAGCTGAATGGAATCCTGAAGGTGGGACCTAATTAGAGGAGGTAGGTCACTGAGCTGTTCTGGAGGCTCAGTGTCGTCTCTCTCATTCTCTGCTTCCCAGCTACATTGAGATGACAGCCTTCCTCTGCCAAGTCCCTATACCAAGTCCTTCTGCCATGCCCCCCCGCCCCCCCACCACACCCATCTGCCACGCCCCTGCCTCCACCTTCTGCCTCACCCAGGCCCAGAGCCTCAGAGCTGGCTGGCCCTGGACTGAGACCCCTGAACCATGAGCCAAAATAAGTCCACGCCCTTCCAAGCTGTCCTCATTGGGTGTTTTGGTCACGGTGACATAAAGCCGGCTACCACAGCCACCCAAGGGAGAACTCAATCCCCTCTCGAGGAAGAAGGGCTCCAAGGTAGAGGACAGGATCCAGCCCCGCAGCCCTGTGGAGACCACATAGAGCCTTGTCTGGTCATTTAACAGCTGTCCAGTGGGCGCCGAGGGCCCCCGGGGCTCCCCATTCCTCTCTCTGAAGGCTGTTATTTACAAAGGGAGAAGAAAAACGACCGAGCCCCTAAATCACACGGAGCTGAAAATGTCACACCAACAGGGCCCCTGGCTGCCTTTTGCTGCGTGCATGAAGGATTTAAAACCCCATTACTGTGCCCAGGATCCTAAAGGGGGAAACGAAAGCAGGAATCACGGTAAGATCTTAAAAGAGAAGCGCCCGCGCCGCCTCCTTACATAAGTCTTTGATGCAGCCCGGGTCCTCTGTAGAGGGACAGTGGACACCGCGACCAGGAGCCCCCTCCAGAGCCCTGATCCAAGGGGGCGCTGGAAACAAGAGCCAACCGAGGCTAGGGCGGTACTAGAGCCAACACTTGCCTGCAGGTGGAAAAGGTAGGTGGGTGCTCATGCAAACGCTGAAATACAATGTGCCACGCAGGTTCTGCACTGTTCCCCCTCGATTTCTGCTGGTTTTCCCTTCTACAGCCCCGAGAGACACTCTCAGCTTGCTCTGTTCCAAGAGGGCTCTGATTCTTGTTCTCTACCACGTGTCCCTGTCTGCTTGAGCCCCTGAATTCCCAGTTCAAGACACTGTAGTCTCAGCTCACCACGAGGATTGGAACCAGAGCTGGAACTCTTCTGACTCCATGTATAAGGACATGGAAAACCTTGTTGTAAGATGTTATGTTGAACATCTTTGGCCTTGAGAAAGACTGGAGTAGCATCCAGACTCAAAATTCTTGTTCTGAACGGCCCAAGGAGTCACCCTCCCAGGAGGAAACTTAAGCATCCCTTAATTCAAAATGTTCCCATATGGAAAAACCTAGATTTTCATAAGAAAAAAATTATCATAATTTTATCCAATATATCCATAACACAATCTAGTCTACATAATGCCATTTTTATGTGATTTTTTTTCCATAATGACTTTCTAGGAATATTTCATGAACTACTATCAGAATCAAGGAGCAGGAGCCAAAGTTTTAAAATTAAATGTATGAAATTCTGCAGGTGGAGGCAGGTAAGGTGGATGACTGAAGTATGGCATATACACGATCATCCCTCCATGTCCACAGGCCACCCAGCCACCAACCTCACCCAACAATATTTGGAGAAAATACCAAGAGTGTCCGGAACATGTTGGAGCCCCTTTCCCTGCTGTGACTCCCTGGACAGTGCAGTCTAACAGCGTGCACATAGCCAGGACACTGTGCTCGGTGTCGTGGGACCTGTAGAGAGGATCTCAAGCTTCAGAGGAAGTGCCTAAGGTCTATGAAAATGTAGTCTTTTGCATTCAGGGCTTGATCACTGAGAGCTCTGGTTCCAGATGGGTTCCCGAGACCTATCCCCAGGGACACCAAGGAGGGACTGTGACAGGAATACCATCAGCTGTGGCCAACCCCAGTGAACGTTCCCCAGCCAGACGAGCAGCCACTGGTCAGGTGGGCTTGACTGCTGCCAGTGGGAATGTCGACACAGTGTTCAGGGGTTTCCAGATTTGCCAAGAAGCTTATGTAGAATCTCTTATTTTTTTTTTTTAATGTGGGTAAATAATTAAGCATTTTAAAGGCAAACAAAGCATGTCTGAGAGCTTTATTAGGCCCCAAGAGCCAACACTTTTTAACCTCCAGCCTGAGGCACCCTGATCACATGATTCCGGTCTCTCTGGAAAGACAAAAGTGGCTGTATTTTGTTTAAATGTAAAGAGTATTGTGAAACAGATCTTGGCCTCATTAGCATCATGTTCTGACCCTCACTAAAACCTCTTCCAGTTCCCCCGACTCTGCTAGAAGTAGGAAATGTCGCCTCAATGACTATTTCTAAGCAGTCCAACTAGGCAGCAAGAGAGAGCTGAGAAGAAAGAGGCTTGAGCAGGAAGAAGTGCTGGGATCGACTAGTAATGTCTGCCATGGGCACATACAGCTGGGTGGTAATGCGTGTTTCTCATCTCTACCATCTGGAGTCCATATTCCAGTCTACATGTCAAAGTTTCTGCAGACCCTGCTCATACTTACAGCCTCATTCACGGCCACCTCCTTTTCCCCAGTAGGCCCTTTATAAGACCCCCTTCCCTGAGTAAATCTGCAAGGAGGCACCTCTTGCACATCATGTTCTTGCATCTCCAATCTCTCCACAAGTCCCACTGCCTGACCTGCCATCCTTGCTGTCATCTGGCTAGTGAACTCTCACTAAATCCAACATCCATCTCCAACATCACCTCCTCTATGTTTTTTCCTGAATCTCAGGCCTCAAATCTTTTATGTTCCTTTAGACTTTGTATCCACATTTATGGGAAAGATTTTCAAACTGTGTTGACTCCCCTGACACCATAGGAGCCGTTCCAGGTCACAGATTATGCCTTACCCATCAGTGCCTCCCCCAGAATGTGGCCAGGAGCAGATCTTGTGTTGGATGAATGAAAGTCAGGTGAACAGAGCCCTTGCCTTCCACTACACAGAAATTAAATCAGCAGCATCTCTTGGGTCACATTTCCCCAAGCATCAGTTACTCCTGTGAAACTTTCACTGTTTCTGTCATGTCCACATTTCAAAAATGACTTAAGATTTTTTTTCTAGGAGTCACTAAAACGAACACAGCCTAGCAAGGCACTTTAAAATCAGAAACTCAGAAACGGTCTTGGTGATTTGTCTGATCTGACCTCTCCATCCTTCTAGCCCCCAGGCAATGTTCCCTTGCTAAATCTTTCTATTCCCAGGCATGGCTGACCACACAGCTATCACTCAAACAACAATCCCTGCTCTCACTGGCTTCTTGTCATTCTTACATTATTTTCCAGTGCACCTTCAACTAAATTTATAAGTGTTCATACAATTTTTAAAAAGTTTGTTCTCTACAACCAGAAACTGATCTATAAATCTTGAGGCACCTGGGCTACCCTTGAGGAACTGTAATTTAAGAGATGTTCTTCCTGAAAACTCACAATGTGTTCATTTGCAAAGCTTTGTGGCACATCCCCTGAGAGGAGGCTGTTGACTCGAGGATTTCTGTCTTCCAGATGATCAAACAGAGCCCCAGGAACACAGCAGTGCATCATGAAGGCCCTCAGATGGATGTCCTGGCACACATTGCTGTGTCTGAAATCCCTTTCACCAACACTCCACCCCTGCAGGTCTACTTCAACCAGTCCACAGCCTGTAGAAGACTCCCTGTGTCCTTTACAATGGAATTAGATATTGATTCTCCTCTTTCTGACAGAGAAGTGTAAAAGAAAATCAGAACAATCATTTTCAACACACAGACGCTATGCCCAGTGCTCCCTGACACTAATATTGCTGCCACAGAGGAACCAGTTGCCCAACTAAATGCTGGGCCGGCAGGTGGGCTGGACACTTGAAGATCAGAAGAGGCCTAACAGCACACAGGGCAGTGTGTGCCTGGGAAGCCAGGGGCTGGTCCTCAGCCTGGACTTCATGCACACAGATTCCAAGGGTCACCACGGACCACTTCATTTACCCAGCAGAACGCATGTCACAGTTCCAAAAGGCACCCAAGGAAACACAGCCAGGAAGGGCAAACGTTCTGCAACTTCATAGACTTCCTCAGTCCCAACCCTGAGTTCACCCCTCAATCCCCAGACTACTGCCACGTGCTGAGACCTCGGTGGCCTTGCTCATTTATTTTTCCTTATCTCTATATAAGGAGTGTAATTAAGACAATATGGAAATGCCATCCTCCACACAAGTTGTCACATTTCCTCCCATAAAGTTATGTCAGAGATTCCCAATCCTTGGCCACTCAGGCACTATATCCAAGGTGGCGGCCAAATCCACATACCAGGGTTAATCTTAGTTAATGCTTTTAGGAAGCTCTTTTAAATTAGCTTTACCCTTTTCTATTTGACAAAATATTAATGCAGTCTATGAATGTGCACATTTTATATGATTGCTTTATAGTTTCCACATATAGATATATACATAATAGTTGATATATAGACTATATATTAACTTTATATAGATATATACACAGACATATCTGAATATATGTAAACTATAGGGAAATTATAAAATATGTGAGTGTATATAAAATATATGAAATATATCCATATAAGATATATGAATATATATAGCTGCAACAGGGGATTGGAGTCATATATATGACTTACAATTAAGAAAGATTTACAATTAAGAAAGCTTATCTTGGAGCCTTCTAAATTAAATTTCACCTCACTTGAGAGAATATTGAATTATCTAATTGAACTATGAGAGAGATGTTTGACACTTATGTAATTCATTTCCTCTCATCTTCAGATTCACCCTTTATCACCTGCATTGAAAAAATGGATATGGGCTCCTTTCTATGATTTTCCAATACTGAACTTCGTCAGTAGAGGGCACTAGAGAGCCAGGCATTCCACTCCCTGGCTCAGTTTCCTACCTGCAGACTCCAGGCCTCTGAGCTCAGCTCCTGAGCAGCCTGCAGCTTCTCCAGCACCCAACCCCCTGCAGGGTAGACAACTTCTGCAGCCCCAGTATTGCAGGGCGCATGGTGGCCAGTAACACCTGGCAGCTGCAGCTTCTCCCACTAAACCCTACAGGGTCGTTTGCAGTAGACTGCCCCTGATGGGACCTTCCCCAAGAGCAGGTTTCTGTGGCCCTAGAGATGATTTCCAGCAATCTTCCCATGGTGGATTCTGGGTCCAGTACTACGGTGACTTCTCTGTTATCTACTGAGTTATAGCCACTTTCTCTCAAGCAAGGACGTAGGGTCCAAGCTCAGGGCAATCTGTCTTCACCCTGAAGACACTGGCTGCTCCATGTATCTGCTGATCTGATATTCTGTGATGCTCTCCTTAGTAACTAAGCGCTCATGACTCCAATCCCCTGTTGCAGCTAATAATCTTGCTGAACTTTCCCTGTTTAAATCCCTGTGATTGTGCTCTTCTGATGGGACCCTGGCTCACACAAGGAGAAACAATTAACTGTAAGCCTGGATGTGGAGGAATGCGTAGGTGGGGCCAGGTGCCTTCAGCCAGAGATGCCCAGTGTCCATCCAAGGGCTCAGAAGGCTCCCTGATGTTCCCACAGGAGTCCGCCCCTCTTGGGCACCCTGTGGGTATCTGCAAGCCAACTCCAGATACAGGGTAGTAATCAAGTGTCTCCAATCAGTCAGCACATCCCTCCTCCTGACCACACGATCAGTCCAAAGACAGCCAGGAGGTGAAACATACGATGCCGAGACTCTCGAGGACTGAGCTGAGCTGAGCCTCTGGGTGCCGAGGAGCCGTTTAGGATAAGCCCGAAGGCGAGGAGCAGCAGGCCCCTCTCTGCAAGGAAACAAGCAAGAGGCTAAATCTCAGGGTGCTCTTGCACACCACTCTCTGTGACTCTGTGGAAAGGTGGTCAGCACAGGTGGGTGGTCACCTCACTGCCTGGAGGCCCTGGGCAAAAAGCTTCTGGGGGTGGGGGTGAGTGGAGCTCTGAGCACTGATGAAAAAAGAGTGTCTCCTGCACCCCCCGCCCCCAGGAGGCCATGGGAGAGCTGCCTGATGAGGAGGCTCCTGCCTGGGAGGACAGTGGATGTGCTTGGTCACAACAGAAATACCAAGTCAAGAGGGAAGCCCTGTACACAGCCCGCAGTGTCCTGGCTGTGACCACAGCTACCATGGGAAGACAGCTGTCCCCCATGGGTCCATCAGGGAGAGCTCTGAAGTTGCCTGTGGTCAGGCCAGAAAGCAAGCATGTGAGCTTTTTTTCAGACTCCAGAGATGTCCCCGTCTCCGAGGGCATCAGGAAAGGGAGCTCCCTCTGCATCCTTCAATGGGGAGGACCCTGAGATGTCCCTGTTGACCTGTCCTGAGGCCTGCAGCAAACTGAATAAGTCCTAGGGAAGAAAAGAGCCAATTCTGCAGGGAAAGTGCCTAATACAAAGACTTAGTCCTGATGGAACCCACCTCGTTGCACTAGTTGGAGAATCTTCAGTGAATTCATTTTATAATTACATTTATTGTTTAAGCCACTTGATTGAAGCATTTTAATAACTTGCATCTGAAATTAATGTGTGCAATAGCAATTCATTCTTTTGTAAAATAAACATGGAGCCAAAATAAAATAAAGACCAAAACACACATAGAAGCACATCTGTCTTAATTGATGCAGGTGCTGTAATAAAATACTGTTAAATGAGTGGCTTATAAACAACAAAAATCCCTCACTCTCCTAGAAGCTGGGAAGTTGGAGATGAAGGTGCAGACAGATGGGGCATCTGGTGAGGGTGCTTTCTGGGTCCTACGTGACGTTATCATGCTGGTCACACAGTAAAAGGAAGTTCTCCAGGGCCTTTTTGTAAGGCCACTAAGGCATTTATGAGGTTTCACCCTCATGAGCTAAGTCACCTCTGAAAGTCCCCACCTCTAAAACCATGGCCTTGATGGTTAGGTTTCAATATAAAGATACTGGAGAACAAAACGTTAAGACCACAACATGTGTGCACACACAGACACACACCAATTAAGAAGAAAAAACACACCTTACCAATAACAACAAAGTCTACAAAACAACCTATGGAACTGGTCAGCATCTTTTATCTTCAAAGACACGAGGTTGTCCTCTATTTGGTAAAAAAAAAAAAGTCCACAACAACTTTATAAGACTACAAGGACTTCTCTGCAAACCTATTGATCATGAAGCTGTTTATAAATTCTTAATCTATATGCCATAGGAAAGAACAGAAGGCACCAGATTGGATTGTTTCTGGTCATAAGCAACTTCCCCCAAGTCCAGCATTAGCACTATCATTAGAGATGCTAGAACATTCCTCCCAAAGTTCTAACATTAAAGTCCTCCTGACCTCTAACACGGACCTTCAACTGGTCTTTAATGCCCTGTATCCCTGACTCTTCTCTAGGGAAAATGCTTCTCCCTGCTCCAATCATGTGGCTTTTGGGGGGCTGCCAATAACAAAAAGTTCTAGCAACAGGTAAAGGCACCTTGGCAGGTGTTCAACTCAAGAGCAGAGTTGTCAGTGGAATTAATCCATTTGATGGGTTAATACTTTGAATGGACTACAGGGTGGTAACTGAGGCAGATGGGGGCTGGCAGAGGAAAAGTGTCACTCAGACATGGGGCATGGCCTCAGGGGCTACATCTATCCTTGTCCCCCTCCTGTCTGTCTCTGCTTCCTGGCTGAGCTGGGCAGCCTCCTCTACCATGTCCTTCCACCATGGTAACCTGCCTTACTTCAGGCCCAGAGCAATGGAGCTGGCTGAACGTGGACTAAGACCTCTAAAATCATGAGCCAAAATAAGTTTTTTCTCCTCTAAGTTGTCATTGTTGCATCTTTTGGTCACAGCAGCACAAAACTGACTCACCCACCAAGTCTTTATGTGCTCACAGCTCTAGGTACACACAGGTACCCACACACCATCTTTCTGCATTTAAAGGGCAAAATATAATTCTTTCTTCTTTGCTGATGCTAGTTGAATTTCTAATCTGTACAACAATAACAAAAAAATCTCATTGCCCCCTTCTTTCTTTTTATTCAGAAATCAGCTACTTGCATACTTTATTTTCTGATAGACAAATTCTTGTAGTAACGACTTCTCTAGAATTGGTTCAGAATCTGCACATTCCCCATTGCACACTGGGCAATGGCCCTTGGTCACTGTATTTTCCTCAGTTGTCCACTTTCTTCCCTCCCAGTGCAGGTCAGAAACTATGACATTTGAGAGGTACTGTCCTCACTGACTTATCTGTGTCCCCTGCCTTAACTCCCAAGGAAGGTCCAGGGATCTCAGAACACAGAGCCATCCATGCATGCGTGGTCCCCCTCTGTGAGCCCTGGTTTGTCTGGCTGCGTCCTGCCTAGTGGAGAATTGCCCTGGGGAATGGAAACATTCAAAACATAAAACCAGCAGCTTGTCTCCTGGCTTAGTCTGGTAATCCTGAACCCCACCTTTTGGAATTTGCTTTGGCCTGGATGGATTCCCCCATGCCTGCTTATTTGGGAGGAATGTGGGTTAGGGCAAATTTGCCACTTAGTGCCTGGAAACAACACTTGTCCCTTTGCCTCTAGGTCATACCCTGAGGCCACACACCATGGCTGGGCTCTCTGCTCTACCTGCTGAGGGAAATAAACATTGAACAGAAAATGTGTGGACACCAAAGGAGTCCATGCTTCCTGGGGGAGGTGCTGCAGGTGTCCTGACTTTGGCCACGCCCACCCTGGAGTAGATGTCAAATGCACTCCCTGGGCTCTCACGCTTACAGCCCTTGCAGCCCCGTCTTTATAGCTCAATCTTAGCACCACAGGGGCCATTAGACCTGACTGGAGGGCATAACTCTATTAAGATCCATGTTTTATTCAGGCTAGAAATGTGGGCCCATTGATTTAACTTAAGTAGCACATCATTGGATTAGAGACGATGTTTACTTTTCTCTAATTTGCAGCAGTGTGGGTCTAAGAGGCCTTGTGCACCAGAGTGCTATAGATTGGTGCAAATCACTGATTTTTTTCAGTGAACTGGTGAGCAGGGCAGAACAGACTTGGCCTGGTGGATTATCTTCTTCAGCAAGGAAAAAAAAAACTAAAGGGTTTTGTTGTTGGGTTTGTTTTGCCTATATGCTACTTCAACTTCAGAAAAACAGTAAAATATGGGGAAAAGCAGAGGATTGGGAACAATTAAGCAAATCAGCCTTAATAAGGAAACAGATTGCCACAGGAATCATATGTTTCCAAATGTACCACAGGGCCCTTGCTCTTTGCTACAGGGGGTGGGAGGGTTGGTGAGATCCTCCTCTGGTCAGAGGATGCTGCCCCAGGGATGTGCCAATGTAATGGCCTCTCTGCAACCACACAAAGCCATCTATGCATGCATGGTGACATGAGTCCTCCTGGGAGTTCTGAATGTGATTCCAGGTCACAGAATCCATGGAAGTTGGACCACAAGCTGCGACAGCTCATGACAGAAAACTGAAGGCAGAGCTGCTAAGTGGTTTGCTAATCACATGTAGCACCAAAGGGGCAAAGCTCCTGACACCCTGTTGTCCATTCCTCCATCTCTTTAGGAAGAAAAGCCGTATTTAACTACAATTACGATGATCAACACTTACTAATGGCTCGCCACCATCTAGACCCTGTCATAGGGTTTATATAGGCTGCTTTCTTTTCACTACCCCATTATATAGTCAGAAACCTCCTGTACAGACCCCTGTGCTGGTTGAAAGGGCCATCTGGCCCAGCTGGGAGATGGTAAAAGCGCAGAGAACCAGGGCTTGCAGACCTGCAGGTTTTCTAAACATTGTTATCACCAACCCTCAGGCTGTCAAGAAACAGTGCAGGGAAATACACAAACCCACAAGTGAATTTTAAGAAAGCTCAGCCAATGGACATGTAATATGTGTTTACACATATGGACCCCAAAGAAATGAGATCAAGTCTGTGACCTATATATTCGAAATTGATGCAGTTCAAAGGAGGTTAGGTAACATTTGATTGACAGGGGTCTCTCCTTCTCTGTGGTTTCACTTTCTGCAGTTGCAGTTACCCTTGATCAATTTCTGAAAATTCTAAATGGAAAATTTCAGAAATACTAATTCTTAAATCTTCAATTGTGCTATATTTTGAACAGAGTGATTCGTTATGTGTGTCCCATTAAGTCTTGCTGAGATGTAAATCATTTCTTTGTATCCACACTGTATAAGCTACCTGCCCATTAGTCCAGGGTATTAGAGCTACTGCTGCAGGGTAATGGTGCTTCTGTTCAAGTTACCTTATTTTAATTAATAGTGACCCCAAAATGCAAGAATTGTGATGTCAGCAATTGAGATAATCCAAAGGGAAGCCATAAAGTCCTTCCTTTAAGTAAAAAAAATGCATTAGTTAAGATAATAGGAGGAAAATCAGTAGACAAGAGCAAGCAGATCAGGGAGAGGGAGGAGGGAAGAGAAAGGGAGACCCTGGGAAATTAGGTGGATCAGTGAAGCCCTGGGGAATTAGATGGGTTAGTTATGTTCTGTGCATGTGCAAATATGGATAATGAGCCCACTATCATGTAAAATTATAATGCACCCACAAAAGCACAAAGAAAAGAAGAAAGATAAATTTTATCACATATATAAGAAAGAACTTAGTACATACACCCATACTGTACTGCCCTGAGTTCCAAGTACCAACGAGGGGTCCGGGAACACAGCCCCATGGTTGTAGGAGAATGTGTATTTGTCCTTCTGGGTTTGGTAACATCTTCACCAGGAAATTAGGAGGTTGAAGCCCTTGGTTTAATAAGAAGGGCAGCTGGCAGACTGAAGCCTCCCCAGTTGATTTTTATTAGCCCGTGCTTGGGCTCTGCTGCTTTCATTTGAAAAGTAAAATCTCATGGGACTTGGAACACTGGGCTTTAGAAGTAGTCAATAACATAAAGGCACTTTACTAGTTAACTTATTTATCCGAGATGGGTGCTCTTTAAGGAGGTTAACACAATACTTCAGAGAGGCAGAGAACCTAAAGCTGCTCACTGGAATCCTTGTTATTTTCTTATCACGGTAGCTTTGTCCGTAAGTGGTGGTGCTTTTTCAATAGCAAATTAAATCCAAACAGCAGTTTAGAAGATGTAATTAGGAAAGAAAAAAAGAAAGGGTGGGAAGAGAATACAGCAATCATTTTCTGCTGGTGGCCTGCTCACTGACAATAGAACTGACAGAATTTCCTCCCTGTTTGATGAGCGCACTTTATGATCCCACCATTTCTCCCTCAGCTCTGATTTACATTTCCTCCAGCTTCCAAAGCCAGGAAAACCTTCTGAGTGCCCACATTACCTAAGCCACAGGCATCATTAAAAAGACAGGAAATCACTAAATTCCCTGGGTATTTTTCCAAATAGCATGACTTACTCAGAAGAGTTCTCCCTCGTCTCTGTCTCTATTGATGCAAATGTATTTGGGCCAAAAAACAAAAAGGATTTTAGGTTTTTCTTTTTCATCATTTCTTAGTGGAATCCTTAATTCTTAATATAAGCAGATTTATAGTCAGCCATTTGCAATGTGTTAACAAAAAAAAAAAAAAGGACACATCTTCACCTCTGACAGGCGATAACTGTAAACTCTTGGGTCTTACAACAAGTCACAACCAACGAACGATCAAGAGCAGAGAATAAAAAATAAATAAATAAAAGTGTCCCTGAAATAGCCAAGCTCACTGTTCACACACTGGAGCACTCTATTCACTTGGCAGAGAGAGCACAGTTTCTGGGGTTCAAACCCCAGCCCTGCCCCCCACCCTCCTGCTTCCCAGGGATAAACCACTTCCCTGGACTTTCCATTTCCCCACCTGTAAATGGGATCACATCAGGATTCACTTCCAGGTATTGTCACGAGGATGAAGCATGGCAGGTAGGGACTGGCCCGTTGGCCCCCGAGTGCCCAATCCATTCTAGCCAGCAGGGGCACATCAGACACAAAGACTGACCTGCAGCTCACCAGGCTCAGAACATCACACAAGGTCGCTCAGAGAGGGGTCACAGAGCCAGCTCCAGAGCTGAAGTCAACCTAACTCAAAACCTCACCCTCTTCTGGCACCTAAGGGGTCACGTCCCGGGGATAAACATTCTTCCCCAGAGTATAACATTGACTCTTCAGGGCAGGGACCTGATCTGCACCTGGACCTGATTCAGACCCCAATATTCTGATGCTATAAAAGGAGGAGGTCTTCAGGAGATCTGGGGACAGGGTCAGTATGTTTTATGTATGGGTAGAACAGGCAAACTATGTGACCCCCAGGAGGGTAGGGTGGATTTACAACCAGCTGACCAGAAGTAGAATATGTCAGAAATTGTAGCACCCTTGAAATAGGATATAAAGTCATTGCATAGCGCTTGCGTTCTCTCTCTCTCTCTCTCTCTCTCTCTCTCGCCCCCCACCCTTTCTCTTTCCACTTCTTTAGGGAACACAAGCTCCCATGTCATGCACACTCCCAAGTAGCCCTGTGGAGGCCAATTGGTGAGGAGCTGTGGCCTGCAGATGGTGTGAACTTACCTCTGGGACTGAGCTACGTGGAAAGTGGATTTTTCCAGCCCCAGACAAGTTGTGACAGTGGCAGCCTCCGGAGCATCTTAACTGCACCCTCGTGAGCTATCCAAGCCAGAGTCTGCGGTCGAACCTTCCTTCAATTCCTGACTCAGGGAAACTCTCTCTTCATAAATGCTTATTTTTCACAGTTGCCACACTGTGGGTGATTTGTTACGTGGCCACAGGTAACTAAGACATTTAGATCCTCAGAAGATACCTGGTGTCATACGAGCTCCTTGAGATTTGCCGTGGTGGCCCCATGTGGTAGATTTTCTATGAATACTCAGGGACTGGTCATGCTCTTCCTTGTTTTCTCAGTTTTCCTGAGAATGAGGAGGCCTGGCCACTGGCCTGTTCCCCTTTATGTTCTCAGAAATGGGCACTTGACCCAGGTCTGTTTCCTCAAGGGTCCCTGGGGAAGGGAGAAAAGCAAACATCAGCTTCCCACTGGCCTGTGATCTCTGAGCCTGCTGGACACCACACTGACAGAGGCTGCCTGGGAGTGCAGGTGACACCAAGAGCTCGGTCTGAGAAATGCCAAGGTCCCAGAGTCCCAGAGAAGTCCTCAATTCAACCTTGCAACAAACTTTAAATGCCCTTCTCAAGTGCATGCCCCAGTTGCTGCTCTCTCTGGCCTTTGAGTTTTTATCACTTGTAAACAGGGAAGTCTACTTGTGGCAGAGAGGCTTGTTAGACCAGCCTGACCTCCTACCCGACCCGTCCACATCGTCTCTGCCTGGATCTTCCCAGCTGAATTTGGCTTGGCTGGTGTAACTTAGTGTCCTCTCCCGAGGACCCCCCTTAAGGAAACACACCAACTTCCGTCTCTCCCTCTCTTCCAGGGTGACCCTTTAGGAGATCTTGGTCAGTTGAGCTCTGGGGGCCCTGCAGACGCTGTTTCAAAGCCAGTGTTTTTCTCTTCTAAGCAAGCAGCAAGGCAGCTTTAAAATGTCACGTGACAGCTTATCCATCAGGAGACACAGGGCCCTGAGCACTCCTAGTCAGGTTCCAAAACAAAGTGCTTCCCTGGGGCAGGACAGATGTAAACATACTAGCATCTTTTTATTAGCTCTTTAGCATCTCATTATTGCCCACTCCAGCTTCCGCCAGAAGTCTGGACATTTAATTACTGCCCAGAGAAGTCAGTGGGCACTCCTCCAGGCCAGCATAAATTTATTTATATTTCTTTTTCAAAGAAAAAAAAGTACCTGCTAATGATGTGTAACAGGCTTCTGGGCCCTGGAGGCCACAATTCATGGACAAACAATAGAATTACCCACCCATAAAACCGTCAATCCATCCCTCCATCCAGAAGAGAGTCATGAAAAGATCACCCATCAGGAAATTGGCTCTGTCATATGAAAAGAAGACCCTCTGCCTATGAAAGAAGACCCTCAAAGAAACTCAGCAAAGAGAAGACACCTGCCTTCAGGGGATGTGGAAGAAAACAGTAGCGTGAGATGGACTTTGGACAGGCTCCTTGTCAACCAGCTGCCCACCCCCATATGAGTCGGTAGCATGGCCACTTGTGGCTGCTCATGAGACCCACCACCCCCTTCTGTACAGCCGAAAAGACAGCTGAGAAGTTGGGCTCAGGGTGGAGAGTGGGGCTCAGAGCCACCTGCTGGGTGGGCACCCTCCTCCTATGCCCACCAGCTGGGTGAGTTTGCAGGTCCTTACCCTCTTTACACCTCTCATTCCTTTCCTATAAAAATGAGGTAATGACATTGCATATCTAAGGTTTGTACAGGCATAAACCAGTCCATCCTGCTAATATACCAAAATGTTAACTATCGCATTCATTATCTCTATCATAAAACCACAAAGGGCAGAAGCTACAGACATTTCATTTCTGTAACTTTATCAGCATTACCCTGGACAAAAGTCAATGTTCAGCAAATATGTGTGTAAAAAAAAATACATTTGAGAACAGAAAAAACTTAGATAATAGCGTCTGAGTACTCAAGTCAAAGTCTCCACCTAATAAAACCCACTTTAACTGTAGAAGGTCCCTCTACCTTTGATTACCTCCAGTGTAAGGGAGTCTACAGGAGAGTTTCCAGAAGACATCAAGCAAGGACCCACTGTGAAGCCACGTATCCCACTGCACCCCTACAGCATTCCAGGTGCTCCCCTAGGCAATGGGAAACCCATTGTCTACTGAGACAGTCCTAGGGCCCTCGAAGCTGTCAATCATATGTGCACAGAGAGGTACATAGAAATGCTAACTTAGGTATACTAAAAGAGTGAGAAAAAGACAAAACCACTCTGTCATGGCTTTGATACCTCTTTCAAACTAGACTCTGACCTATAAGGACCCAGAGAATTTAGCAAGGACCAAATTCCAGGAGGAAAAAAAAAACTAATTAATTCTTGAATTTTGAGATCTTAAAAACTCACATTCTTACGATTTAAGATTAAGCGAAAGAATTTCAAAGGGTCATTTGTATCATTGACAATTTTTGCCTTAGACTCTCTGATTTAGACATAGCCTTTGCATAAGGCAAATCCCCCAGACCCTTACCATCTCCGTATTCCACATGGAAGAAACAGGGAAAGGAAGGTGACTCAGTCATCTTTTCAGTCCCTGTGACCAAAGGACCTGAAAAGAATAACATAGGAGAGGAGATATGTGTCTTGACTCATGGTTCCAGAGGTTCAGTCGGCCGACTTCATTGCTCTGGGCCCAAGTTGAGGCAGGACATCCTGCTGCAAGAGTGTTGCTGAGGAAAGCAGCTCAGGACATCGCGACCAGGAAGGAAAGAGAGCTCTGCTCACCAGGGACAGAATATAAACATCAGAGGCAAGTCCCCAGTGACCCACCTCCTCCTGCCACACCTTACCTGCCCACAGTAACCACCCACTGAATCCACACCTCTGGGTGAATCTACCAATTAGATTGAGGCTCTCATAACCTAATCATGTCACTTCTGAGCATTTTTGCATCGTCTCATACATGAGTTTTTGGGGTACACCTCGTATCTAAGCTATAACAACAGGTTGCCATAACTCACCCAAGTTCAAAGAACTAAAAACGGATGCAGCCACATTTGGATTAAAGTCTGAAAAACTTGGCACTGACTCTGAAATCTCGCTGTCTTCACGTGAGCTGCAGTTTCCACTTTAGAGGTTGAGATATAAGAAACAAATCCATTCACTGACCCTCGCAGTGGCCCTTTTGGTACTTTAAGAAAAGCTGCCATCCCTGCCCCCAGCCCTCACATCAAGCCTGGGCCCTCTTTCTGTCTCATCCTGCGACTGAGCCCTGGAATTTTCTTCAATTGTCCCTTCTGTAATGTGATTTCAAGGGCCCTCGGCACCCAGAACACTCATTCTCTGGCAGAACATGTGCCAGTTCCCAGTGTTACCCCTTGGCCTTGAGTGCAACAGAATTTGGGGACATGGTGACAGGGTCAGGTCCATCATTCGTTGCCTGATTTTCATACAGACCAGCAGACACTAATCTTCCACTTCTTAAGTGAACGCTAGTAGAAAGCAGTGGCATAATGGGGTGAGAACCAGCCCATGCCCCGAACTCAGGAGAGGAGGGGACCCAGGCTGATTGGAGATCCCAGATGCATCCAGGTTTCCGACAATCAGTAGCTGCTTGGGCCCAGATGATGTTCCCAGACAGGAGCCTGGCTCTCTCTTCAAGAGAAAGAGAAACCCAATTTCCTACTTGAAATGGTGCATTTAAAAATACTTTATGCCAGCCTCTCATTTAATTTTGATATTTAGTTTCCAACATCAAAGTAAATCAAACAAAGCATAGGCCAACATTATCGTCAATCAAACTGCCTGCTGTATTTTGACATCTTTCTGGAAAACACGCCCCATTGGATGTAGTTGAGTGTTGTATGAGCCCTGCGGAGCCTCCTTGAACAGTGGACATAGGTTGTTATGGGTTAGATCTGGAACATACCCCGAAGACCTGGTGCTGAAGGCTTGGTCCATGAAGCAGCTGTGTCCAGAGGTTGGAGAAGCGAGTGGACCATGAGGGCTCTTACCTCATCGGTGCATTGGAGATTCGATGGCAGTACTTGGAAGTGGGATATAGTTGAAGGAGTAGGTCCTTAGGGTGTGCTGGGGGACTCTATCCTGTCCCTGGCCAGCTCCTCCCTCTGTGCTTCCTGACTCCTATGAAGTCAGCAGCTTCACTCTCCACACGCTTCCACTTGGAGTCAGCTGACCCTGGACTGAAACTTCTAGAAGCATAAGCCAAAATCAATCTTTCTTCCTAAGTATTTTTTTCTCAGATATTTTGTCCCAGGGACTAAAAAGTGACTAAGGCACAGGTGGAGTGGCTCTTGGTGAAGATGGCCAGGGCCCTTCACCTAGACACACTGTCCACTTGTGATTGCTAGGCCTTGCCTTTGTAAAGGGGATTTGTCTGTTTATTGTTTATTCCTGTGTGTGACTGCATTTTTTTTTTTTTTGTTGAGAACGAAATATAGAACTTTGCACTTATTTCTTCTACTTTTGTTGGATGAGCTCCAAAGTTCCAGCCCACTAACTCACTTTCCCCCTCCAGGTGCCATGGTCATCCCCCACAGCGTGCGCAAACCCGGGACACAAAGAAGGGAGCCCGTGTTATGGTGGGATTGTCCTAGTTCACAGTTTCCTCCAGTTCACACCTTCCCCCAGGTAAGTGAGGGTCCCTGACACACAGGTGTCTTCATGGGATACGCACTTTGCAGAGGTCCCTTGAGAGTCTTGACTGTCCCCTGCACGTCCCTCTCTGTGGATCACATGGCTTTCCCCATCCCCGTGGGAGCAGGGTCTTCACAGGCTGTGGTCTGTCTGCTGGGCATCATGAGACTTTTGCACCTTTGGAGAACCAAGGTGACACTCCTTGTGGTAGGAGTTGAGAACAGTCATGCCGAGAACCACTCATCTCAGGCTGTCAGGATGTGGGACACTAATGTGGAAACTGAACTGTGACCTTGGTGATATCCCTCACTTGACACAGGTCCCTGGGCTGGCTGTGCAGTCCTGCTCTCCCTAGAAAAGGGTTAGAACTGCTGTAAGCTTGGTGAGCTGGGTCCGCCTGTACCTGACCGCGGCTTTCCTGGAGGAAAGGCTCTACCTTCACTCACAAGAGTAACCAGGGAACATCTAAGTGTCACCTCGCAGAGGGATCTAGCTCTGGAGCTGGGCCCAGGAGAGCTTCGGCACATTTCTGTCATGGATTGTGTCCCTCTGTGGGTATGCACCTGCCTTTCTGCCTTTCGGGGGTGGCCTCTCCAGGGCAGGTGGTGGATGGTTCCGGTCGGCTGGGCTCCACTCCAGGTGCATGGAAGGGAAACAAAGGGCACAGGGCACCTCAGAGGTGAGTGTTCCTTGGGGCACTTCGGCTCCAGCACACAGGTGCTATCTCTCTGGAAACCATGGGTACCCATCGGTACCCATGATGTGGGAATGACAAGTGACATCAATTGCCAGACAGCCAGCCAGCCCCTGTAAGATATCATCACTGGTTCTGGTTTCTTTGCAAATGAGCTTCCACATTTGGGTTCAGATCTTTCTGAAGAGCGAATACTTAAGAAATTTTGATTTATTTAAAGAATTTGATTTATTTAAATTTTGATTTATTTAAAATTTGATTTATTTATTTAAAGAATGTATGAATTTCAAGTAGGTTGGCCAGAGTTAGGAAAGAAAACACAGAAGGTCCCTGTTAAATGTGACTTGCATAAAAAAACAACAAATGGTTTTTTAGTGTAAGTACATCTCATGCAGTATTGGTAATGAAAAGGAAAAAAAAATAAAACAAGAAATAAACACCATCAACAACAACAACATCGTTTCGTGAAATTCAAACTTAACCTGGCCCCGGGTGCCCTGTGCTTTTCCTGGAGATCCTAGTTGGTAGGAAGCTGCCTCCACACCGTGATGCTATGCAGGTTACACGCTAGCTCTCCTTTGGTCTTTAGCAAAATTTAATTTCCAAAGCCCAAACCATAGACCCTATCAAATTGTGTTTTCTCTAAAACTTTTCTATTTTAAAGTGAGGCTTCAAAAACTGTAATTTCTTTTTTATCAAAGCCATCTCGGGATTATGACTATAGTCAAAAATCTCCACCCTGAACAGAAGGCTGAAACAAGAAGGGAGTACTCGGCCCAGCCTCATCTGCCACCAGAGAAACTGGGATTTCGGCTTCCACCTTAAAGACCCTGTGACTGACACAGACCTCAGCTTGGCCCCGGGGCTGGGGAAACAGCTGTGGTGACGGAACACAGCCTCATCACTCCTTTCCCCTTAAATGAATTGATAATTGCACTTTTGAGATTCTCTGAGTGACTTAGAGGAGGACAGAGGATGCTTGAGATTGAGCACTGTCTCCCACGTCTCTCAAGAGTTCTGCAACAAAGCACAGCTCAAATTAGTACATTAAACATGCAGAACTAGAGGACTTGGAGCCCCACAGAGAGGGCGACAGAGGGGACGGGTCCTGCTGAGCTTATAGACTCAAATAGAATTAGAGGAAAAAACAGAAATCAAAACAAAGAACAGGAAAGATGCCCTTTAGAAGGTTTTCCCAACTGTGCAATATGTAGCACCAGCAATAGGTGATTGCAGTTGGTATACAGATGGGTTTTATTTTAAAAAATGAAAATGTTTTAATGCATATTAAGAAATATAATACACATGAAACTCTTAATTTCCTGGATTATAGACTTTGAGTGTAAAGACTATAACAGAACAGAGTGAAATTTTAATTTTTTAAGTCTGAGAGATGAATTAATTTAAAGAAAAATAAAAAATACATAAAAGCAAAATTTTTATGTTCCTTTTGCTAAAAAATGCCAAAGGGGTGTGTGTGTACATGTTAGAAAATGCCCCATGAGCAGGTTATTTTTGCTGAAGATCAGAAGCAAGATGCCTTCTCTAAGGAGAGGGAATTGGCATCACCTGCTCAGACCCTGGCTGCTCCAGGTGACCCTGCTCTGTTGTGGCCTCCCTAGTGGGTGCCACCCCTTTGCAGTGTCAGATGCTCAGACAGGACATGGCCTGCTTTAACTGTAAAAGCAACAATGGCAAAGTCTCTTAATGATCAGACTACTGCTTCCAGACAGCCTTCAGACTGAAATTATGTATATCTACGTGGGCACTATGCCTACTCGGTCCTGTGTTGTACAATTTTAAACTTTTACACACACCCAAGAGAATCCCAGAGTAATCTTATGAAAGTTTAAACATGATGGCTCTCACCTGCCTAGGATAGACTAACATCAAAATGTTAACTAATGCCAGAATTTGTCCCCAAACAGTGCCAGGCCTCTCTAGCACCCAGTTTCCCACCAGCTTGCCCCTCTGTAAGGTAAGTAGCACTGTTCTTGACGTCATCGGTGGGTGAGCTGTTCTGCTCAGGTGTGACTCACCTCTGCAACAGTGGTCCTTGGTCCTCACTCATCCCAGTGACCCCCAGGCTCCTTGCTTTTTTATTTCAGCAGAAAGTTATTGACCTAGGAAGTGTTCTTTTTAACATTTTGCCTTCTAGCTAAATATCCCTAACTCTCTCTCCCTATCCATCTATATTGCAAGCACGATTCACTGCATTTTAATGAACTTTGGGAATGCTTTTATTTTTTTCCTGGTTAAAAATATTTCTAAATTTAATCTCCTCGATTAAATTGGAAAAAGCAAGATTGAATGGAAAACGCAAGAGTCAATTTACCAAAGTTTTAGCTCTGGCGACTCCCAGCAATAGATTTAAAATAGCACTAAGGATACCTTATTACTGCTGGTGCTGGGCTCATTAGTATTTGCTGGGGAAAAGAACACTTTGACATCATTACTTAAGTAAGAATGAGACCGTGTCCACATGGTCAACCTCATTAAAATCGGTCAATTTCAAAAGGTTGAATAGACTCCTATTTTATGGGGGAAAGGCCCTGGGAAATGACGAAGGTGTGGAAAAGTCCCAAATAAGATTTCTAGACCCTGAGCCAGCATAGTCCAGGGATGAGGTCACCCAGAGAACAGGCCAAAGACAGCCACACACTGAAGACCCTCAACTGCCATGATAGAGACCCTGTGTGGATTTCCCCAAAGGGATCCTTTTCCTCCTGTGCTGGTGTTGAACCCAGGGCCTCTGGCATGCAGGCAGTCACCCTGCCACTAAGGTTCACTCCAGTCTCAAAAGTAGTCTAGAAGGAGGGAGACTTTATGCTGTGAATATTAACAAAGTCTGGTCCAAGTCGTGCTTTTCTGACGTTTTTCTTTCCCACCGAGACTGTGACCTTGAGCTCCTGCACTCTTATGTCCACCTGCCTTTTTGCATCTTCCACCAAACCTCCCCCAGATCCCAAGGACAGCTCCTGTGTACCTTGGGCACCAACAGAGTCCTGTCTCCAAATTGGTTTCCATCTACATAGGCTGTTGTGCCTGAGACCTGTCCTGCATCCACGGATGTTGTTCATGCAGCTCTTTATTTGCACCAGTCTAAGTTTGATGCTCTCAAACATGTTTATGTTCATTTATGGAGACCAGCTGCCACCAAGCCTTCTTGTCAGTCGGAGTGGGACCAGATGCACCTTCGGATCTCCAAGGCCTCTGCAGCCCCAGGCAGAGAGCAGCAGGAAAGCGATTCCTTGGTTTAAACCTTGAGTTCAGGTCTATACAGAGCAGACAGGGAGCAAGCAACATGGCAATGGGATAAAATAGAGGGATTTTTCAGAATTAAAATGATCAGAGCTATTTGGCAGAATGACTTGAGCCACATCTATGACCCGCTCAAATTTTACCAAGGAAGCAATCGATGTCCTCCTTTATGAACACCAGGGTCCTGAGATGTGACCTCCAGCAACACTGAGGGTGAAGGTAGTGAAGTGATCGTAGTGAAGAATTCAGTGTTGCCCAAGAGAGATCTGGTCAGCCTCGGCCTCTGGGAGGTAACCCACTTGCTCTCATGGAAATGCCCACTGGTTGCCTGGCAGCCATAGTGAGCTCAGGACCCTGCTCACTGGCTTCACTCTTTTGGTGACAGACAGCTGTTGGCCCTTACTCCACCACCTGCAGGATGCAAGGACTGGCTGTGAAGGTGGGCTGGAGGCTCGAGTCCTAGTTATGCCATCAACTTTCTGGTGGCAAGGGACCAACAACCCATTAGTTCTATTTCTCATCCATTAAAGTAGAAATAGTAACAAGGAGTCCACCAGCTCCTGAAAATGATATTATGGAAATACCGTGATTAATAGAAAAAACACGGCATCCATGGTGTGCTCAAGGGAGGGGAAGGCCAGTTTGAAGGTCCGAGGAAGGGGGGCCACCAATATAGTTTTCACATGAGCCAAGCAGGTGAAGAAGAGGATGAGACGGGTGGAAGAAGCCAAAGTGAAGACCTTGAGGTAGAACTGCCATTGGGGAAGCTATATTTTCAGAGGAGGGCACCGAGGTACAGTCATGTGCCCAAGATCACTCCCTGAGCAAGACCACACACAGTCACAGATGCCAGATCTGAAGAAAACTTTCCCAGGGGATGTCCAGAAAGCCTGGGGGGGGGGGATGTGTTCAGAGGAGACGTGAGCTACAGCCATGAGCTCAGGGGTGAACTGAGAGCTCTTGGTGTGGGCCTCTGAACAGAACCTTCTTGTTTGCAGGTGGAGAGAGAAGCCAAGGACACACGCAAACCACATTCATGGCCCCATCTCAGTCTTTGATAAAGTCGAGGACCAGGGGAAGGAACAGCAATGGTCTCAGCACTCTGGTCTCCATCTTGAGACCGAGTCGAGGATCTTGAGTAGAGGTTGTTTAGGTGTGAGGTGTCTCCCAAAGCTCATGTGTGGGATGATGCAAGAAATTTCAGAGATGAGAGGATTAGATGATGAGAGCTGCAGTCTGGTGCTGCTATAAACATTGATGTGGTTATGTCACTGTAGCATGCTGTTTTAAATCCTGTGAATATCAGCTGAGGAGTAGAATAACCAGGTCTAATGGTGGTTCCATTCCCAGTGTGTTGAGGAACTTTCCCTAGTGAGCAGAGCTCTCTCTCTGCTCGCTGATAATTCTATTCTGAGCTGCTTTTCTCTGCCACATCCTTCCACCATGATGTTCCGCCTCGTGTTGGGCCTGGCTAGGAGTTTGCCATCTATGAAACCATGAGTTGAAATAAGCTTTTCCTTCTCTAAGTTGTTCTTGTCAGCTATTTTGGTCATGGTGATAAAAAAAAAAAATCTGAGTGAAACAGACGCTATCTGAAGTTCCTGTCCACCCGTTAGAGATAGAAATGGCAGCTTTGTTCAAGATTAAGAGGGATAGATAAGGGTCCCTTGGCTGAGTTAGAAAGAGAGAAAAAACGGAGAGAGAGAGGCTGAGTAAGTCAGAAAGACCCACGAGCACAGGAGAGGACACACAGACCTCATGACACAGAGCCAACGGGCGGAGAGAGGCGGCAGAGTGGGAAAGAGAGGAAAGAAGATCATCTTCCCCAGAGACGTCCAGGGAGCTGGAGGTCGAGGAAGCACGGCTCGGGACAGAGACGGGAGCAGAGACAGGAATGGGAAGGAGAGACAGAGGCACCGAGCAAGGCAAGGAACATGCAGGATTCGATAAAAACAGGCAGAAAAAGACGAGATCCTCACACAGACAGGCAGACAGCTCCCGGGGAGCAGGAGGGAGGAGACGGAGGGATGGAGAGAAGGAGAGGGGAGCAAGGAGTTGGACTGCTCAAGGCGGAGGCCCAGTGTGGGGCTGGGGGCAGAGGTGGGTGCTGCAGGCTCAGACCTGGCTGGGACCCTGTGATGGCCTGTCTGTGCTCCTCGCAGCTCCTTGCTTGATGACCATGACGGAGTGTTCTCAGCTCCCACTCAGCGCTGCACCTGTCTCCCTGGAACCTCATCAACAGCTCCCCTTTGTTTTCTGGAGAAACCTCCTGCAGCTTGGACCAGATGAAGGTCTAATAAACCTCCGTTTTCCACCAGACCAACAAGCAAGTGGCAGCTGTTCCACTAAGACTCAGACTTGGCCCAACAGCACTCCAGAGAGAGCCACTTCAGAGGAGGACGTGGAGCTGTTAACCATCCAGCCTGCGAGAAAGGCTTCACGTGAAGAGGAATGAACCCTCCTGCACAGTGGAAATGCTGCCCAAAGCTCTGTCCTTATCCCTGATGCCAGTCCAATAACGAGGAAAGGGTTTTGAGAGGAAGGAAAAAGATGGTCCATTGCTTTGCTAGCAAAGGAGAGACACTGAGACTCCTGTCCCAGAGGCTGGGATTCTGCCCATCAGCAGGAACAGGGGGCTTTATAGAAGTGATTCAGAGAAGATGAGATTGGGGAGGAGAGAGCACGAAGGAGAGGATCAGGGAGGAGGAGAAGGTTGGGAAAAATAAAAAAAGAAACATGCAAGTTTCAAAGCCACAAGGGACATAGTCAAAGCATCAAGTGAAACCCGGATTCAGAAACTGCAGTCCCAGCCGTTCTAGCCACACAGGATCCAAGAGCTGCAGTCTTGGGTTGAATCTTCTGTCCCTCACACAGGTCCCAACTCTGCCTGCCTCTTGGCTGGCCTGGGAGTTCCTCTGAGGTACAGAGCTGGTCTAGAACAATTCCCTATATCTAAATTGAGTATGAAACAGAGTATTTGTCAAAACAAAACCTGAAATAATACAGTGAGCTCTCCCCTCTCACAGAATCAGCCCTTGTGGTGCGAGGAGAAGATGACTTGGGGAAGGATGGTGTAGGCTGGACCCCCTTCTTTAACCCTGTGGTCTGAGATGCATCTTACGGAGCACATCTAGTTAAGACATATTGAAGAAATTTCCTACAGTTAAGAAAGGAAAAGAAAAAATGTCCAGGCAAAATTCCTAGAGACCTATGACGCCCCTCCCAACCTCCCAAATCAATTTTATTTTGGATGAGAAAATAAAAAGCGTCAGAATTTATAAAAATTATATATGCAAATACATATATAATTACATATATTTCTATATTATAGATTTTATTTTTATTTTTTCCACATTAGATTCATCAAAAGGAAGCATGATATCCAGAGAAATTTGGGAGAAGGAATCAGAAGGAATCTGGATGAATTCTTCCAAGGTCTCACTTACAAAATAAAAATTATGAGGCCATTAGAACAAGATTATTTTTTCATTTGACAAATTATTCACCACCTTTATGTTCAGATAGAAAACAGATTAATAAATTTAAAAGCAATATTAATTCATTAGCCTAGTAAAATGTATAAATCTGATGCTTTGCTAAATTATTATAATCCAAAGCAATCTTGATGGGCCTTTCTAGCATTTATGCATAATATTTCAGGCCGTGAATATGTATTAATGGAACTGCTTGCTGCAAAACTCTTCTTGTTTTCCTGCATTACATCAAGCCCAGCTCCGTTATTTATCCACCTGGGTGTTAGAGCGGCACTGTGCCCTGGAACTTTCTGCAATGACGAGAACATTCTGGAATCTGTGCTGGTCCACGCAGCCCACCTGGGCTGGTGAGCACTTGACACATTGTCAGTACAAGTGAGAGGAAGAAATTTAAATTGTGCACATCTGAAGTCCCACCTGTGGCCAGCAATTGTGCCCCTGCACGGTCCAGTTTCACATGAGGAGTTCATCCCCTAGGCTACGCAGAACAACACTGGACTTTGACGTCTTTAGGAAAGCACAAAAAGATATCTCATCACTATTATTGTTGAAAGGAAAACTCAGCTTGCAGCTGGCTGAGCTCTAGTTCCATTTGCAAAAGCAAAAGGAGTCACCCACATTGGATGACCCACTTGACCTTCAGATTCCTTGCACAGGTTCTTTCTAAATACCGGGTCTCTGACTCAGACTTCTCTCGTCCTCTTTCTCTCTCTCTCCTTTTTACCATTAAGGATGTAAATGTCAAGGAAGTAAACTGTCCTTTGAAAGGTCATAAATACAGAAACCACAATAGGATTGGAATTTATGCTGATATCTGGAGGCTCAAGTGACTCTCAAAGCCTCCTCTGGTCACTAACATAGGAGCATCTGACTGTCAGGACATCTCCTCACCAATGCAGTAATAAAGAACTTTGCATGTTGTTATTTTACAGATTGTGGTAATTACATCTCAGCACACCGAGTCTCCTTTGTAATGCTATGAATCTCACTTTGAACATTTTAAACTAATGAGGTGAGCCAGGTGTGGTGGTGCAAGCTTCTAATCCCAGCTTCTCAGGAGGTTGAGGCAGAAGGATCACAAGTTTGTGACCAGCCTCAGCAACTTACAAGACCTTGTCTCAAAAAAAAAAAAAAATACAAAGGGCTAGAAATGTGGCTCA
The DNA here is from genome assembly GCF_045843805.1 of Urocitellus parryii. NCBI lineage: Eukaryota > Metazoa > Chordata > Mammalia > Rodentia > Sciuridae > Urocitellus > Urocitellus parryii. The sequence continues at coordinate 133,170,650 of NC_135533.1, forward strand.
GTAGCTCGGTGGTTAAGCACCTCTGAGTTCAATCTCTGGTTCCAAAAGAAAAAAAAAGAGTAATGAGGTGAGGTTAAATAACTTCCTAACAATCAGGCAGATGAATCTAAAGTGGAAGGCAAGACATTGGTCAGAACCACAGGAGCCAGCTACGTTGGATAAACTAAAAAGGGAACAAGGATTGCCATCTACCAGGGTAATGGATGGGCTGCTGGTTCACATGAAGCAATATCAGGGGATCTTCAGCATGTGCCATTATCATAGGCTGGAAAAAAGAAATGAGCAGCTGACCTTAAAAGGAATCATTGGGAAAAGTCCATGAGAGTCCCATCACCACCATCAGCAACACCAACCCCATCATCATCAATGCTGAGGTCATCACCACTGCACCACCCTCACCATCGTCACCTTGTGACCATCATCACCATCATCACATCACAACATTGTCTTTGTCAGAGTCCTTATCAATCTCTTCATCACATAAACCTAACCCCTGTCCATGGTTCTGTTTGAAGATCACCACGTCCATGATCTACCGAGTCCTCACCAACGCCTTGAGTAGGACTGCAGTTTGCTGAAATTTTCAGAATGCACAGATAGTGAGCTGTCCAGGTCACACAGGGGAGCTGGAATTTGAACCCAATTCTGTTCAGCTTAACCTTCTGTGGTCTCTAATATTCTGCTTGAAGGACGCTTGGCACAGGGCTGATCTCCATTCGCTGTCCCGAAACCAGCAACCCCCAAAGTGCATGCCATAGTTAGAGGAAGAGGAGATGGGCAATAAAACAACCACAAAATGAAAAAAATGTGTGTGTGTGTGTGTGTGTAGCAGGGAAGAAAAAATAGGGAAAGAAAGATCACCCTTATTTAGAAAGCTATGAATTGAAACTAAATCTGTAAGAGATACAATTCCTCCCCTTCTTCCTGATATATTATATCTCCAAATACTTGCCCCCACCTGCACCTGAAAATTAAACAGGGGGTAGAGCACCATTGCATGGGCGTACACACAAACACACACATGCGCACGCACACACACGTGCACACACACACAGACACACACACTTGCACACACTTCATTGCCTGGACACTCAGGTTGGTCCTGAGCACCACACCCCAACTTCTCCGTGTACTCATCTCCTCCTTGTTCTTCCACACGCCACCCCCCTGCTCCTCTCCTAGGACCCCATCAGGACTCCTCCCTGCAGAGTCACCAAGACTCCTCTGTGCTCTTCCCACGGAGCTTGGCTCCTCCTTTCTGCCAGTGTTTCTAATCCTGGATTGAAACCTTCACTTTTTAAGCTGCTGCCAGCAACTGCCCTGGAGACTCCAGCCAGGAACAACCTGTCCAGCTTGCTTTCCCGAATGGCTCCACCTCAGGGGAGGCACCCTACACCTGGTCACCACAGCCACCTGCCCCCAAGGGATTACAGCCTTCTCCAGGAGACACAAGGGCCTCCCCAGAGGGACTGCTGGTCCCCTCAGAGAAGCAGCATGTCCCCAGACCAAGGCCACCTCCCCTCCCATCCCCTAGAACCCAGCAAGCCAAAGACTTGCCAAAGCTGAGAGCCTTAAGAGTCAAGGGAGACCCAAGATGCTCTAAGGTGGCCAGAAGGGTCCTCCTCCCTCTGTGCACAGATGCTTCCCCACAAATACAGAATGTCCACCATTGGCTTAGTTTGCACCCAGGGTCTGTGAAGAGAGAGTGTTAAATTCATGCAAGATCCACAACTTCATGGAGGACACAGCTGGAGAAAGACAGATGTACATAAGCAGATAAACAGGTAATAGGATCATTTTAAAACTGTTGAGTAAAGGACAGAATGGAGTTTTGAGGTACAGAGAATAACTAAAAGGCAGAATAGCTAACAGGCTACGGGTGAGAAATTAATGATGTGTATTGACTCCAGGATGACTGCAAGCCGAAGCCAGGCCTGGGGAGAAGGGCTTTGCTGGCAAGTGCAAAAGCCCTGAGGTGGGAGCAAAACTGGGCTGTTCCTGGAAAAAAAAAAAAGGAGGCTGGAGCACCACGAGGTAGAGAGAGAGCAGCGAGAAGTGAGGGCAGCGGGTGGCAGCGGCACATCAGTAGAGATTTAGAGGATCGGACGACAAATGCTGGTTTACTTCTAATTGCTGGAAGTCAAAGGAGAATCTTCAGCAGGAGACTCAAAACATCTGGTGTCTAGCTTAAAAGAGTGACTGTGGCCACCTCTGGGGACCAGATCATCAGGAAGCTGGAAGGTGGCAGGAGTTGAAAGGTCCTGGAGTTGAGACGGGCCACCTGGGGAGGTGAGGCGGCTGGGGAAGGCAAGGGAGGTGAGTCCTGCCGGTACTACAAGCACTGGAGACTCCAGGACCTGTGGGCAGGCCAGACGTGGTGGGAGGTGGGAGGAGAGCCTGAGAGAAGCCCTGGTCTGTGTGTCCAGGGCATTTGCATGGATGGTGGTGCCATTTGCAATCATGGGGGAGATGAAGGAGGAGCACTGTCCACCCAGGGAGGGGACCTCCTGGACGTCCTCTGGAGGCCACAAAGCAGACCCGTTAAGGTGAAGCGCAGCCCCCACTCCAAGATGAACTCCTCCCTGCACTTCCCTGGGGTCAGGTGGCTGGAGTCTCCTTGCACAGAGGTTCATTGTTACAGTTACAGACGATGCCCTTGGAACCGCAGGAATCACGGGGTCATCAGCTGCGGTTTGGGGGCAGAAGGGCTGAATTAATTGGCAGTGAAATGAGAAGGAGCCCTGGTGGGGACAAAGCAGGTTCCATGGAAATGACTCCCTAATTGTTAATAAATTGCAATCGACTTCTGGTCCTTCACTAAGAATGGGCTGCGGGTCCTGCCTGAGCCTGGGCCAGCCGTCGGCCATTTCACGCAAGCCAGCAAGGGCTTCTGAACCAAGTTCACGTCCTCCGCTCCGGGAAGACAATTCCCAGGAAAGAGCAAAACTCGGAAGATGTGGGCACTCAAGTCAGCTCCATCCAAGAAATCTCTCCCTCCCTGAACCAGGGAACATGGAGCAGGCTAAGTGACCCCAGAAACATGGCTCCCCACAGCCAAGCATCCCCGGAAGGAGGAGCTCCAGGTGCCACCAAAATGAGCACAGTCTGCAAGACGGCAGTATGCAAGGCTCAACTGCTGCAGCCAGAGGCCAAGGCCTGGTGCCAGCAAGAACCAAGCCGCCTCAGGAGGACATCAGGTCTCCTGATGGCTTCTAGGAGGCGCTGGAGAAGGGATGGCCCGAGCCTTAAAAGGGGGGTACCCTCAGACGCCCAAAGACCACCATCCTGTCCTAAGAGGCTCCTGCTCCCTAACCTGCCTCCCTCTGCTCAGGAGGTCGCTGTGGTCCATAATTAATGTTCAACATGTGTCCTTGTTGGCGTCACTGTCACTGTGAGCAAAGGGTGCACACCCAGCAGCGTCTCTGCTCCAGTTGGCTGTGGCAGGGGCTCTACCTGATGAGGCTGCACAGCTTCTAAACCCTCAAGTTGGAAATTTCCAGGTCAAGTGAAATCCCCAAGTTTTAATCTTGAGAATGAATTGGCTAGATTCAGAGATGTTGGGTGAACTGAATAAGCACCTCTGCTGAGCACACCCTGCAGGCTGCACCTGCATCACGTCACCTGGGTGGGGTAGGCATGGGGTCTCAGAGCTCAGGGAGGCAGCAGATGTGTCCTTCTCCTGCCACTGTGCTAACTGAGCACCAGGCACTGTGACAGACCCCAGAGACAGTGCCCTGCCCCATCACAGAAGAGGACACGGAAGCTCCGGGGGATAGATGGACTTGCCTGGTGCTCACAGCCTGTCAGAGGCACATCAGGGACCCAAGGCTAGTGTCCCTGGGATCCCCAGACAGGGTTCTGAGCTGCTGTGCCCTGTGCCTTCTGCTCTCCTCCATCACACATTTCCAACCGTTTCCCTGCTCAAAGGCAGTGGCCGGCCACTGCGGCAACTGGACCAGACGCCTCCATCCAGTTCTGCCCAGCTCCAGGCAGGAGTGTGGGCTCCCCATCATGCCTACCTCCACCTTCAGCATGAGGCAAAGGCCAGGGAAGAAGCAGCTGACCCTGTGACAACTGGCACTGGCCACGCACTGGCTCAGCATCCAGGAGAAGCCACTGGTCCTCCCAGGACACCTGGGTTTGTAGACATCCACGTGTGGCCTACAGGGCTTACCTGTAAGTACCCAGTGAGCTGGCTGCAAGCCTCCCAGGGGACTGCAGTGTGACAGTCCCCATCATCTCCTGTCCTCCCATGGGAACTTACCAGGAAAGTGCTTTCAGGGGAAGATCGTACTCATCCAAAGATGCGGTTAGATTTGGAAGGTACCAGGGCACCACCCCCCTCTCTCTGTCCTTCATCGAGATTCCAACACAATCTGTGATCATGAGCATCATAAGACTCAAGGTCCCTAATACAGGTCTCCGTTCCTGAGCTCATGACAAGGGCAGGATGTCGGGGTGGTAGCCAGGGCTGCACTGGGGCACTGGGGTCTTCAGAGAGGCAGGATAAGCAGTGGAGATGGAATGGATTCTGAGACAGAGGTGCAGGTCCCGATGACGTTTCTGCCATGATGTGATTTGGGGGGTTAAATCATATGGATTTGGATTCCTGCTTTGGTTTTGGTTTAAGGGATTTGACTGCTAAAATTCCACCTACAGATGTCTTTTAAACTTCAGACTTTTTTCTTCCAGTAAACCGTGCACATGATAAATAAATTCAAAGAGAACTTAAAATTTTCCAGCATGATTAAGCTCATGTGTGCGGGAGGGATAATAACGAACCATCTGTGTCCCTTCAACATAGATTCAGAAGCAGAACACCAACGTGAAGCATCCTGCTTTGAATCCCATTGTCACACTTGAACCCATTTCTCAGGTTTCTCTGTCTGCTCACAGATGAGGAGATGCCACAGAACACACGTGTCAACCCAGCCCTTTTACACAAGGTGGTGTCTATGATACATGGGATTCTGCGTCGTGCCTTTCATATTGAACAGCGGAAAAGCTGGTCTCTGAGTCTGATTTCAGGGTCTGTATGAAACTTCTGCTCAAAAAAGAAAAGGTCTGATCTTCACCAGGTGGATGAAGGATGTGTGGTGACGGTGTTGGCAGATAAGATCCAGCAGGACCACTGAGGCCACCACCTGACACCTGGGCCACCTTCCTGGAGAACAGGGGTAATCCAGAGTGTCCACAATATCCTGTGGCCATGGGTCACACGGAGCAGGCTCCCTCCACATTGTCTCTGTGGAGGTCATTCTCTGCACTGCAGGATGTCACGCAGCCTGGCGTCTTCACTGAAAGCCAGTAGCAACACCTCCACCCTCAACTGAGAAAGCAAAAGTCATTGCCTTGTGTCCCCTGCGTGCCCGTCACCCTATTGAGAATCACTGATTAAGGTTATTGAAGTTTAACAAACTGAAGATTTACAGTTGGAGGAATTGTTGAAATCTGAAACCAGGGACCCCTCTCCACACCTTGGGTCCCTCTTGTGACTTCCCACAACCAGGCTCAATGCCGAGCCACATGCCTGATGGGCAGGAAAGAAGCAGCCCTGTTGACCAACCTTCTGTCAGCATCTCCTGAAGGACATTCCGGGATTCACGCCCGTCCCTTCCTTAGATTAAGAGATAGGTTTATGCTTCCTGGCCAGGAGAATGTGGGTCAGCCCGGCTGCCCTGTTTAATGTCTCAGTCAGTGAGGAAGACGGACTCAGGTCCCACCCGCACAAGGTTCCAAAAGCAACATGACAGGATCACGCAATACAAACACTAACACTGCAAGAGCTCTGCCCCATCCCATGGGGGCACTTCACCACCCCCACCTGACCCCTCACCTAGGTGTTACCATGGCTGCATTGGAGTCTGCTCTGAGCTTGACACGAGGGTCACTATCAACCAAGACCCCCCGCCCCATGAAGGCTGCAGATCTTCATTTTGTTTGTTTTTTCCTTTGAACTAGTTTTATGTTATTTTTGAGACCACACCACTGACATATGATTGGCATATAAAAACTGTAATATAGAATGTACACTTTGGAGGCTGTGGCAATGGAGTGTGCACCCATGAAATTGCTGCTACAGTGTGGAGAGCCGTTACAGTGACTGGGGTCCCTGATGACTTCATGGCTCTGGCATATTTGCTGGCTGGGAAAGTTTTTGTGCAAAGGCACAGGATGCCCGGTTGCTATGGAGATGTCCTCCATGCTAGAGTCTTATCAGCCTCGACCTTATTCTCAGGCAGGGCAGCTCCTGGGAAAGAAGGAACTTCCTTGCTGAGATAGCCACAATGTTGACCAGCTCTGCTGCTCCTGAATCTACCTGTGAATCAGTAACTTTAAACAGTGTTGAGCTGCACAAGCTCCTAACACTGCACAGTGCAACTCTAGGATGTAACTGGGGAAATAGCTGCATACTGTGGCTAACTCTGTAACTTTCATGAATACAAAGAATAATGCTTGCACAGTCTTTAATCTGATTGAGGGACATATATAATAAAGATTGCTGGTGTAATTCTTTAGACCTGCCTCTCCACTAGAGAGCAGTGCTCCACTGGACCCCAGCTGTTTTGTCTTCAAGATCTACGTGTGTTGACTATTTCTTCCAATCTCCCATCGTTCCTTGCTGGAACCTGCTAGTTTGGCCTCGCTGGTTATGGCACTACTGGCAATGTCCAGAGCATACCCATCACCCCCAAAATCCCTTTCCTGCCAGTCTTCTGTATCTATCATGATGAGGACCCTCTGGCACTTTTTCTAGTGCAGCCCAGTGGTGCTTAACTACAGAAGACGTTTCAAAAAATGCACCCTCAGGCAGTTTTTTTTTTGTTTTTTTTTTTTTGTTTTTTGTTTTTTTTTTTGGTCAATGCGCAAACAGCATGGAGTGTACCTGTGAGATCAGAGACGGATGCCCAGTCTCCAGGCAGAATAACCTCAGGGATCTCCATTGTATACTGCATGTTGTCCCCCACAGCCACTGGGTGACTCCAGATCCCTTCCTCCTTGTGGGACTGAGCTTCTGTACCACCGTCTCCCCATCGCCCCTGCCCGCAGCTACTGGCGGCCACCTTTCCACTCTACTTCTATGAGGTTGACTCTTCCAGGTCCCTCACGTAATGGAATGAGGCAGTATTTCCCCTCCTTACCGGGCTTACTTCCCTTTATCCATGTTATCACTGATGGTTGGTGGGATCCACATGAACAAATTTCTAAAATAGCACAAGACATACCCAATAGATCTGAGGTTGTTTTGAAATAATTGGGGGTTCTGGCCATTCAGATGCCCAGTCCCACAGGCATCTGAATGAGCTGGAGCCAGGGCCAGGGCTCCTATGTTCATGCACGATGGGGTTCTGCAGTTGCCTTGAGTTCCCTTCCACCTGACCCTGTCCAGTGGTCTACACGCTTGGTTCTCGCTCCTGGATCTTGTGCTGAGCACCTTGCTGGGCTCACGTGCTCCCTCTCCTCCACAAGCTGGATAGCAGGAAAAGGAACCTTGACCCTCAGCAATCTGTGCTGTGTGCAGGAAACCTCACCCAGAATCCAAACACGGGAGGTCTCCCTTTCAGAGTCCATCTGTGCTCTGTAGGCACCTGGTGTGAGAGGCTGTCTCTGTGCACTGCCCTGTGTTTTGTCCTATAAGTGTTATACTCTAAACCCCCCTCACCATGATGGTCACTGATGTTTTTTGGGAGTCTAATACTGAGTAGAGACTGGGGCAGCTGACTTATACACGTTTTCCACTCACTGCAATCCTGAAAAGGTGACTTATTGACTCAATTGTATAAATGGGGAAACTGAGGCACAGAGATGTTAAGTAACAATGAAACTTTCCTTGACCCACCTGTTCACTGTGGTAATGCCACCTGAGCCAGCACTTAAGTTCATGCTGCATTATATTAAAACAGTCTGCACCTGCCTCCACTCCCTCAGGCCTCTACTCCCTCAGGCCTCCACTCCCTCAGGCCTCCACTCCCTCAGGCCTCCACTCCCTCAGGCCTCTGTCTCTCTCAGGCCTCTGTCTCCCTCAGGCCTCTGTCTCCCTCTGGACCTCGGTCCTGTGAGAGCATAGACTCGGTTGGTTCCAGCCCTGTCACTGTAGACCCTGAAGCTTGGAAAGAGTTGGTTACAAGGGAACAATTACTGAAGGGGACACCATGGGTCTGAGCTAAGTGTAAACTTCAGCTTTGTTTTGAGGCGAATTTGCTCCACTGTCTCCTTAATTAAAATCCTGGAGCCCCAGGTACAGAGCAGCCAGGTGCTCCCACCCTGAGTCTGCAGAAGGTGAGCATCGTGAAGTCTGGGGATTCTGTGAACCTGGTCGGGAAGAACATCTTTTTTTTTTTTTTTTTTTGGTACCTGGGATTGAGCTCAGGGGCACCCGACCACTGAGCCCCATCCCCAGCCCTATTTTGTCTTTTGTTTAGAGACAGAGTCTCACTGAGTTGCTTAGGACCTTGCTGTTGCTGAGACTGGCTTTGATCTCTGGATCCTCTTGCCTCAGCCTCCAGTACCACTGGGATGACAGGCCTGTGCCACTGCGCCCAGTGAGAACATTTGTACCTTGATTTTACTAAACTCTAACTGTGATTTAGCATTGTTCTTTAGTAATGAATGAAGACAAGCACACACACACACACACACACACACACACACACTCACACACACATACACACAGTAATAATAGTCCCCGTGCCCGTTCCTGGTGATGCAGACACCCTGGAAAGCCATTTGCAGGCACCACAGGTCCCAAGCGTGGGGCAGTGGTGGGGGCACCAGATCTGGGCTGAGTCTTGCCCTTTAAAGCTGCATGCACTACTGTACCACAGGCTGCTTTTAAGGAATATTCTGATGTCATTATAATTGTTTTCTTGGCAAGACTATAATTTTAGCAAGGCTATAATTTTACTTTACTCAGAGAAGTTTCCACAGGCCTCACCAGACTTCCACGGCACTCATGCTCAGAGATGCTGGTCAGGCTGAGGGAACTGATGTGGACTCTCTGGCCAGGACTTAGGCTCCCACGTGGAATTTCAGGCATAACTTTGGGCACGCTGCCCATCCTGTCTGTGCCTCGGTTTCCCAAACTATAACATCAGGGTACAGACAGCACCTAGATTTAGGTTGATTGGCAGATTTCCCTGGAGCCTACATAAATGGGCTTGGCTACTTGGAAGGTCCCATGGATACAGCTCCATTCAGTGTCCTGGGCGGCCTCGTGTAATTGAAGAAAAGCCAAGTAGAGAGGGAAGGAAGAGGAGGAGGAGTTCGATACGAGGACAGCATCAGATAACTTGCCAACAGTGGGCAGAGTCACAGAAAGACGGCTGCAGGGGTTTATAGGCTCCAGAGGAAAACACGCTTTTACCCTGGATTAGCTGCGCAGGATTTCGGGGCTCACAGCTAGTTACAGTGATCCACAGAACAGAAATACCAGGCCCCTGGGTTACAGAAGTGCTGGTGACTTCACCCCTCCTGTCGCCATTAAATCAATTTATCACTCTCCATTTACCGCAGAGCAGGGGCTGGTACCCGTGGACACTAAATAGATGCCACAGCTGGACAAGAAGGGGGGACCACTCAAGGACTGACCGGTGAGTACAGGAGGGCTTCCTCTTTTGTCTTATTTATTTTTCTAATTGCGCTAAAATACACATAACATGAAATTCACCCTCTTAACCGTTTACCGGGGTCACGTGGTATCACGGAGGACACCCAACCATCTAGTTCCAGAAGAGTTTCATCGCCCCAAAGGAAACCCCGTACCTGGGGTCCTCTCTCCCCGCTGCCCTGCTCCCTGGAAGTGGCCCAGACACTCTCCCTCTGAGGACTGACTGTCCTGCTGCTTCCGCTCAGCGAGCCCAGTGCCGTGTGGACAGCTGGGGCCGGCCCCGTCCCACGGCCACCCCTGGCTGCTGGCTGTGGATCTCCTCACGCCCACCCTTCAGCTCCACGATGGTGCACCTGTTCCCAGGGCGGGAATTGCCACCTTCCCCCAGTGCTGTGGTCGGCGTCCAGCAAGGCCGGAGGTCCCCCGTCCCTGTGGGAAGCCATAGTGCGGGAATTCAGGAGATGCTGTCAGCTCTGAAAGAGGAGAGTAAACAATTTTAGGCAGAGCTGACTGACCCTCTGCTGCCATTCTCTCCCTCTCTTTCTTCTACAAGAGCTCACCTCGCAGCCTCCTGGGAGCAGGGACACCAGATGAGAGCAAAGAGCCTGGTGGATTACCATGGTGTCACCCACTGCTGGCCAATGAGATGCCAGGGCCATTCCCTGGCAGCCCCCAGGTGGTCCTCTGTCACCTGAGCTGAGGACCAACACCACCTCTTCCCTTCTGGTTGCCGGCCACACCTGAGTGCAGACATGGTACCTGGACTGCTGACCGCCATCTTGCATCATGAGGTGTTAAGTGTGAGGTCAAGAGAAAAAGCCCTGAGGATGGTGGGTGCCAGGAGAGGGCGCCAGCTTCTCCCCTGCTCCTGTCCACATGGGGGATGGGGGACAGCAGTTTCCTCCTGGCTCCTATTCCCAGCATTCCCTTCTCAACTCTGCCCCCGACAGTGCTGGCCTCCAAATACAGAATGGCAGTCTGGGGACACAGGGACTAGCCCAATCCCCAGCTGCTGTTCTCTGTGCTGTGCTTTTAATTCAGGACGTGGGTAAATCTGCAAATATTTTTTAAAAATATCTCAGCACAATTCACAATTGCCCAGTTATGGAGCCAGTCCAGGTAGGTGCCCATCGGCAGACGAAGGGATAAAGAAATCGTGGCCACATCCCTGATGGAGTTGGCTCTCGGGAAAAGCAGAGTCCCATCATTTGTGGCTAAATGGATGGGACAGAAGAACAACCTGGTAAGTGAAGTAAGCCAGACTCAGAAAGTCCAGTGTCTTCGCTCATTAGTGAAAGTTCGAGAGAGAGAAAGGAACATAAAGGCGAGAGCTCATGAAAAATAGGAGGAAAATGGAGTAGAGGAGGGGACTGAGGGAGGAAGGGAGGAGGGCCGTGGGGAAGCAGCAGGGAATGGAATCTGCCAAATTATGCCATGTCCACCGCAAGTCAGCCGCAATGAGCACACCTGCATGTTTATTTATTATAATGCAATAATAATAATAATAGGAATAGGAAATCAACAGAGCAGAGCAAGCAGATCAGGTAAATGCAAGGGGTGGGGGAAGGGAAGGTGCGGGGGAATGAGATTGGAAAACTATGTTCTGTGCATGTGCAGATGTGGCAGAGTGGTCCCACCCACTGTGTGTGTGATCACAATCCACTAATTTTAAGATTTGAAAATAGAGATATTCCAAAGGATGCCACTAGTGCATTGATGGAGAACAGGGATATTCTGGAGGATAACGTGTGCTGCCCTGTTCTGAATAAGCAACATGGTTTAAAGACAAAAAAAAAAAAATGTGGCTCAACTACTGATCTCCTGGTTCTTGATTTATAAGAAAGAGGTGCCTTGGAAGCCCTATGTGAGCTGGGACATGTGACATCTTCCTTTGAGAACAGACTTTTTTTTTTCCTTCAGAAAGAAACAGGGCAGTGTGTGGGGTTTAGAGGGAGATGAAAGAGTTGATTAAAAAAAAAAACTCGAAAACAACATTGTCACCTGTCAACCTTCATCTCCCATAATTAGTGCCTGAAAATCGCTTCAGAGCCAGTTAGTTTCCAAGGTAAACCAAGAAGCACATTAGAGCAAACGAGCACCCAGCCTGGCCTGCTTCCTGGATGGCAATCAAGTCATCAGTGTGTTCTAGAATGTTCCTAGCCTTAGGTAGACTGGGGTGGCATGGGTTCTAATGGCCATGGGGATCTGAGAAGACCCGGGTGTGACTCTTAACGGGATGTTACCCAGACATCAACTGTCTGCTTCTAGGAAGAGCCTGGGGACACTCATCTGTCCACCTTCTTCTCTGGCCCAAGCACTGTCACTGTCCACCTGGGTTATTGCCACATCTTTCCAAAAGGCCTCCTGCTTCTGCCTTTGCCTCCATGACCACCTTCTCCCTGTGCAGAGCCTAGTGACCCTGTTACCCTCTGCCTGCTGCTCCTCGACCAAGAACCCTCCACCCACTCACACCTGGCCCAGCTGAGTCGAGGCCCCTCCTGCCTGTCCAGTCTTGACACCCCGAGCCCCTTTCCTGCACTGCCCAGGCCCCTCTGCAGTCCCCTGTGGGCCTTCCTCTGTTCACACTGCCCCAGCTACTCTGGCCTCCCTCCTGTGTCCCCCACTACCAGCACCCACTGGTTTCTGAGCCAGGCCTTGGCCCAAGCTCACTTGTGCCCATGGGCTCCCTTCCCTCCTCCAGGTCTCCTGGTCAACCCCCCTTCCTGGGTCAGGCCTTGCTGATGGCTCTGCTAAGACCCCTCCACCCAGCCTGGTCTCGCTGTCCTCCACTGTGCCTTGTTTTTCACCAGAGAACCGAGCACCTAACACACTAGGTATTCCACCCATTTTACCGTGTGCCTCCCCCTGGGGGACAGTTTCACAAGGGCGGGGACTTTGTCCTGTTCAGAGCTGCTGTTCTAGTAGTGATTGGCACCTGGTAGGCATTCTGCAAATATGCCATGGAAGGACGGGCCGATGGATGGACGGACAGATGGACACGTGGAGGGAGACACTGATGGATGGATGGATGGACAGGTGAACAGATGGATGGATAGAGGATGGACAGATAGCACCACTGTGAATCTGCAGCAGACTAAGATCACTTAGGTACTTTCGTCTTCTAGGAGGCTGATTTTGGGTCCTACCCTGTGAACCCCAACTTCACACTCCTCTCTCTTGCTCTCATTGCCCATCAACTGCCTTCCAATATTTTACTGTTTGAATTTTAGCATCTTGGCAGCCAAGTACATCCCTGTCAAATCCCACTTCCTCCACAACAGAGGCAGACCTTCCTTTGCCTCAGAGGAAATTAACAAATCCAGGCCACCCTGGACCCTTGAGTGTAGGTTGGGCTCTGCACGTGGACAGTCCTCACGTGTCTTCTGGGGCGCTGGGTGAGTGCCTCAGGGTGCGCAGCTCTCGTCCCTGCCCGTGCATCAGCTTCCCCCGTCCTGAGGTCTGAACCGTGGTGAGACTCAAGTCTTTGGAGACTGTGTGTTCCACTTCTTGGATACGAAAACCACATCTAGTTTATTGCTGAATCCCCCAGTGCTTTGTGAGGGAACCAGAGCTTAATAAATATTTGTTAATTTCAAAATTGGAGCAATCCATTCAGATAACAAGGGAAAGATCATCACGGCTGAGGGAAAATGGCTCAGGGTAATGTCCCTCGGCAAGGCAGGCAGAGAAATGCTGAGATTTCTAAAGGAGCTCTTGTTACAACTGACTCAGTACTGACAGGGACAGTCAAGGTGACCTTCCCCATGGAGTGTGGATAGTGACAGGGATCACCATCTCTCTCCAAGAAAATCACAGCTCCCAGTGACCTGGGGACTCTCGTGATTATTTAAATGCCAACACAACAAAGAAGTTAAAGCTAGTCCAAAATTACACACCACACACATGCACACACACACACACACACTTACACATGTGCCTGTGTGTGTCTGAGAGGATACAAGGAAGGCAACAGAAACCGAGGTTAATGGTATATATTCCCAGCATCCTCCAAATGCAAGGGCACTGGGTTGCACAGACACACAGACACACCTCCAGCCCCAGAAGCTGAAGAATCCAGTGAGGGAGCAACAATTAGCTCCCTTCTGAGTAGAAGGGTACGCTGTATGCCATTTAGGTCAAAAACCAAATCAGAATTCTTATAATGTTCAATTAACCCGAGGTCTCTCCAACACTTCTCACCTGGGCAGCAGATCAATGGAAGGGATTTGCAGACTCTCCTAAACCTGAAGTGTGTAAATATCTCAGAGTGAGGCACTCTTCTGCCGCAGAAATTAAATCCTCCGTCTCCCACTAATGGGAATCCAATAATTTGGTCCTATCACCTGGTTGGTTCATCATGTTAATTACAAAAGCCTCCAACTCCTTCTTATAGGATCAGGGCTGTCAATCTGGGCACTGACATTTTAGACCAGATCATTGTTCTTTTTGTCAAGGGCTGATAGAAGTATGTCTGATGTTGAAGCACCTTTTCTGGCTTCCCTGATAGATACCGGTAACATCCCAGGGTGACACTGCTCCATGTCCCCTTGGAGACAGGACGCTGCCAGTTAAAACCATCACTGCAGGATAATTAGTCTAAGGTAACTTGCTCTAGCTGCACGTGTATTTGTGTGGATGTGGTTTCTAACTTCCTCACAGCTGGCTGATGCTGCCCACTCAGGAAGTCTTGAATCACAGTGTGAGGCTCTGCCCATGCCCACACCTGCAGGGGTTTGGTTAGGAAAGGTTGATTTCTTCTGAGCAATTACAAGTCGAGATGCTTATATGACATGATAGCAAATAAAAAGAAAGTTGCTTCCAATCATTCCTGAAGACTTGCTCGGTTTGGAGAATTGGGAAAGGCTGCTCAGGATAGGGAAGGGAAGCTACTCAATGCCTGAGTAGCTGTTTTTCTGGAGGGGAAGTGAGTTTACCATGTTCAGGACACAGCAGAGCAGGATGCACCACAGTGCAGTTTACGGCACGATGGGGTTCCCAGTAATGTTGAGGTTTGCATGGGAGTTGGTGCCTAAAGGATGGAGACAACAGATGGAAGTTGATGTTCCTTCCAGTGGCTGAGCTGGTGTGACTGCATCCATGCTGTGCTCATGAGGCGCTGCAGGGCTTCTGAGGTCCACTGGGGAGCATTTTCCAGAGGGAAGTCTGCAGAGACTTAACCCCATCTGACTCACCATTAGCCTGTATTAAAATCAAAATGCACTTCACGGTTTAACTTGTTAGAAAGCAGGAGAGTGATGTGCAGGCTTCCCCATCGGGTTTGCTTTATGATTCTGCCATGGTCCTGAAACAGAGTGTTTTAGATTGAGTGAAACACAATCCGAGTCTCTGTGACCAGTGGTCTTGGTGGCAGCCCATATTCTCATGATCGATCATTGATCCTCATGTGGATGGATGGACACAGACAGATGGATGGACACAGACAGTGACCTAACTCCAGGCTTAATGTGTTTAGTTGCCTTCACTCATGCAACCACAAGGAATCACAACCCCAAATAGCCGGTGGGTGGAGAGGTACATGTTCATGTCTCTAGGAGTTAACAACACATTTTGCAGAGCTCCAAGCCAGGGACAATTCACCTTCCCAGGACCTTGGCCGGCAGGCCCATGTTGCTGAAATGTCTTCACAGCACCAGGACTGGACCTCAGAGTCAAGTGGCCCCTGCAGGCCCTGGAAGGCAGCAGTGGCAAGGGACTGCCCGTGACTTCTCTCCTGAGGCAATCACCCCTGAGACACTGGCATCCATCTGAACTCGGCCAAAACCTGAGCAGTAGCCACGGCCCTCCTTCACCTGGGACCAGAGAGGCTGCCTTCTAAATCACGGGGTAAGAAGGCATCGCATACAGATGGCCTAACCTCATGCGTCTCTCTGTTGGAAAGTCACGCCACTTATTCCTAATACACGCTGAGAATCACATTCAAAATGTGATTAAACACCACCAGCCAAGGACGGCTATTATGCTTAGCAGCTGATTAGCAAAGGAGGGGGGCGCACATGGTGTGCAGGGTAAATGGATCTTCTAAATGACACTGTTGGTCTGTCTGCATTTTGTTGTTAGTGAAATGGTTGGGAACACACATAACTAACAATGCTAAAGAGCAGAATGTCGAGATTCAAATCTTAATAGCCTCATTTAAATTAAATTTGTATTGATTGTCCTTCTAATTATTTTCCCAGCCTCCCACCAGGACACTCTCCTCCACCTTGGTGGAAGGCCTGTCCCTGCCCCAGGGCTCCGTGAGATGCACCAATTCTGAGAAGTCAAAGGCCTGCTAAAGCGAACCTGCAAAGACTTGTAGCTGAAGACTTTGGTCTTTCTTTCTAAGATCTCATCTGGAAAACATTGTAGAAACTTCAGGCCAGACCCTCAGACTACATTTGCTATCAGAAGAACAGTCTCCAATGGGCAGCATCGTGGAGGTCTCCCACCACATGTCAGTCCTGACTCATGTAAGCGCTCCCATCTGTGAGGTATGCAGAGAGCTTGAAGACACTCTGATTAGCTCATTCACATTTACAAGCGGTCCCTGGGCACCTGGAGACAGATTTCCCAGCCTGGAGTCAGGTTCTTTGAACAAACCTGCCCTACGCTAGAAGCATGTCCATTTATAAACTGGCCAGGCATGGCAGTTAGGATGGCCACGTGAGCTAACTCCTAAGCCAACGCAGCCCTCTGTGCACACGCAGGGACAACAGGGGCCCAGAGCCTCTTTGGAGCATTCCACCCACCTGGACAGACATGCCCAGGAGACCCTCAGGGGCAGAACATCTCCTTTAGGAACCACAGGTTACAAGTACAACTCTCAGCCAGGCTCCGTGGCCCACACCTATAATCCCAGTGGCTCAGGAGGCTTGTGTAGGAAGATCCCAAGTTCAAAGCCAGCCTCAGCCACTTAGCCAGGCCTTAAGCAACTTAGCAAGACCCTGTCTCAAAGTAAAAAAAAATAAAAAGGGGCTGGGGATGTGGCTCAGTGGTTAAGCACCCCCGGGGTTCAACCCCTGATACAAAAACAAAACAAAAACAGTACCTCTCTCTTCTGGGATTTAGAGCTTTAGGGATGGGGCCCTGGAAGGGCCAGAGTATGTACGAGAATAGAGTCTGCCTGTGAGGAAAGCCCAGCCAGGGGCAGGCAGGGTGGAGAGAGAGGCTGGCCAGGACGCAGACACCATGGCCCCTGGGTTCAGTCACACCAGCTGTTTATTCATTTTAACACAGGCTTTATTTTGTAGAGTATGTTTTAGTCAGATTTTTCGTTGATGTGACAAAATACCTGTCGAGAACAATTACAGGAGGAACAGTCTATCTGGGGCTCATGGTTTCAGAGGTCTCCGTCCGTAGAGGGCCAGCTCCATTGCTCTGGGCCTCAAGGAGGCAGAATATCATGGTGGAAGGGTGTGGAGGAGAAGAGCAGCTCTGGACATGGCACCAGGTAAGAAAGAGAGAGAGAGAGAGAGAGAGAGAGAGAGAGAGAGAGAGAGAGAGAGCACGTGAGCTCCCCTCACCATGGACAAATATAAACCCCAAAGCCACATCCCCAATGACCACCTCCTCCAGCCCCACCCCACCTGCCTACAGTGATGCCCAGCTAATCCCTGCAGGGACTAATGAATCTCTAACCCATTCCTCTACCTCTGAACCCTCTTGCATCTTCTCACACAGGACCTCTCGGGACACCTTGTGGCTCACAGAAGAGCTGAGTGGAAGAAGCCACGTTTCCACTGTGCCCTGCTCACCCACCTCCAGGTGCAGTGTGACCCCACAGCAGCGACAGCACCTGTGGCATGTGGGTACCCAGGGAGCCTGCTCAGATGCAGCCCTCACAGGCTCCAGGGTTTACAGGGGGCTTCTCAGCACTGAGTGCTCTGTGGGTCTTGCCAAATGCATGAGGACAGATGGCATCACTCGCAGGGTCCCTACGCCCTCAAAATCCTGCATCTCCCCACTCCTCCCTGCGCCCCCATCAATCCCACAGGTCTTTTCAATGTCCCTGTCACTCTGGCTTCTTCAGAACATCACAGACTTGGGGGCATGGAGTTCGTCATTATTTTCAAGTGGTTCCTTACAGAAGATGCAAAGTTGTTGTTAATCCGTCCTGTGAGCTCTGTGTTCTGACGGGTGAGTGAGACCATTAGATCCCACATGTTGAGGAGTCACATTTAGGATTACTATTTTGTCGTTTGTTTGGGTGTTGCCTAATTTGGACTGCTTAAGACCATCAGTGACAAAATCCACTGTTGTCATGTGTCTGGAGGGCAGACGCTGAGGAACTGAGCTGCCTTGGGCTGGGCAGACTCCGGGGCCATTCTGCTCAGCGCGGTCTCTTAGGCTCCTGATGGGCATCACAGAAGCTGTCCCTTGAGCCTCTCAGAGAGTGGACGGCAGTTCAGAACACGCAGGGATTCCCAACCTGGGCTCCACACAGGCAAAGTAACACCCGTGCCTGTTCTGTTGGCAAAGCAAGGAGCAGAGGTGTCCCTGGAATCGAGGGGCATGGATGTACCCCTGGCTTTTCACGGAGGAGTGGATGAGTCAGAGGACAAGGTGTTGACCTCTGATAGGACAAGGTGTTGACCTCTGACCACAGATAGGTGAAGAGACACTAGGTGTACCCCTGGCTTTTCACGGAGGAGTGGATGAGTCAGAGGACAAGGTGTTGACCTCTGATAGGACAAGGTGTTGACCTCTGACCACAGATAGGTGAAGAGACACTAGGTGGACACCTACAGTCTACACACATAGGAAAGTCTAATTTAGAAAGGAAGGTCAGCCAGGTGCAGTGGCACACTCCTGTAATCCCAGTGGCTGTGGAGGCTGAGGCAGGAGGATCACGAGTTCAAAGCCAGTCTCATCAACAGTAAGGCACTAAGCAACTCAGTGAGGCCCTGTCTCTAAATAAATACAAAATAGGGCTGGGGATGGGGTCAGTGGTTGAGTGCCCCTGAGTTCAACCCCTGGTAGCCCACCAAAAAAAGAGAAAAATAGGCTTCCATTAGAAAGGAAGGGTATATTGAGGACTGAGCTCAAAGTTCCCACCACAATGTGGTCATTATCGTTTGTACCATTACAGAGAGTAACTAGTTAACGTCACCCAGGGTAACATGTTCCCACCCCATGTTGGTCATTCCCAGAAGAGACACGGAGGTGTGCTGTGTACGCCTTTCTTGGGATGATAGAATTTTTCATTTTTTTTCCTTCTGCACCAGGCGAGTGGGTAGATGTAAAAGTCTCCAGAGCCCTGCTGTCCAACTGGCACCCACAAGTGACATGTAGATGCTCAAACTGAAATTATGAAATAAAATAAAAATCCAGCTCCCTGGTGGCTCCAGCCACATTTCCCTTGCTGGACAGCCCCACGCAGCTGCTGAGGGACACGGCACAGACGAAGGTCTGGCCAGCCAGGAGGCTCTTTGTTGGACAGCTCTGCTCCGCAGCAGGGAGCTTCCTTATGTCACCTCTGTGCCCTGTGGGGACACAGGTTGTCATAACACGCCGTGCTGGTTTGGGGTTGGCATGTTGGCATCAGACACTAACGTAACCTGGTCGTCTGGTCCACATGCTGAGGTTTAAGTCAATATGTGGGGAGAGATCACGAAAACCAGAGGTGTCCAGAAATGAGAAAAAACACAGTGTGTCATGTGAAAGTACGAAAGAAAGAGCTTTTTAAAATAGTGAGGAAAAGGCTTCATACAGAAGGCTGGGAGCAGGCTGGGACGTCTCCCTCCAGGACTCTGTGCAGCGTGGTTTTCTCAGGCAGGTGACTCCATAGAACCAAGTCTGCAAACTTACTCTGATTTTAAATGTCGTGTTGAGACTTAGTCAAAATAGCGAGAAATAATTTGTGCTGAACATCATAAACCCGTCTCCCTCGCCACGCGCATTTTTATTTGTGGGTTGATGGGAACATGCCGTATATGGAGGGTGGAAGGAGTGAGAGGAGAGGACGCCTGGGTACTTAAATCCAGACTCGGGGAACATTGCTGTAATTCTGATTTAATGTCAGCTCTGTCAGAGCCAAGCTCTCATCTTCTCCATGCAAATGATAATTTATGTCTTAATGGCGTGAACACTTTACCTCCCACTGTTTTTTAAATCAAATTCAAGCCCATATCCCTCTTTTTAGAATACAATATGTTTCACTTTCACTTAGAGGTGGCTGTGTGAATTATAAAGTGTCTCAAGCTCAAAAGCAATCATATCTTAATTTTTAAAGTTTATCAGACAAAAAAGCAGAGCTGACCAGCTGCAGAGTGGTGAAATTATCCTGACTTATGGGATGGATGTCTGTCTTCTTTAACCCTCCCCCGCCTCAGGAGAGAGACAAGGACCCGGTCCTCAGCTGGGGGAGATCACCTCTCATTCCCCCTTTTCTTTCTGAAACATTTCATTTTGGTGGGGGCTAATTATAGTTCTTTCTGAATTTGATTTTTACTTGACTTTGAAAAACGTAAATTGTTTTTGTTAATATCTAACAGCTCTGGAGGTGTTTGGTAAAATTTAAGCACAAACCACTGGTATTTGGGGCTTTAATTTGCTTTGTGTGGGATGCAGACTGTGGGTCTGAGTGTGGTTTCGTCTCTGACCTAGGTGGGAGCTGGGATCTTGAGGAGGAGAGCCCCCAGTCCCAACCACAGAAGCTACTGTAACACACAGATCCATGGGTGAAGCCCCAGTGATAGAAATGAGGCCCCAGGTCTGTCCCCAGAGCCCAAGGGGAGGAATTGCTGGGGCCAAAGTGGAAACTGCTCTTTCTGACTCGGGGCCTGGTTCTCACTACAGCCTGAACGCCCCTCATCAAAGTCTGGAAAGAGACTTCCCCCCACAAGGCCATTTCAGATAAAGCAAATATCTGAAGCAGAGAGCTTTTAGGCTCCTAGACAGCAAGGTTCTTTCCCAGGGAAACCGTTGAACTAAAGGAAAAGTGCATCTGCAGTCTGGTGCAATAAGAGTGACTTTTCCCCTGTCTCCTACCTTTGGATGGAAATGTGGCCTTCAGAGGACCCTGGAGGGGCTGGGAGGGTGGCTCAAGGTGCTTGAAACTCTGTTGCTAGACCCGGGTCACAGGCTGTGCCTGGATGGATTGCAATATTAACACCAGGGCTTTATGATAGATTCTCCCACAAGAGTCACACACAGAGGTGGGACCTGTGGGCCAGAGACTCCCTCAAGTCAGGTTAGCAGGCAGGTTGGCTCTCAGGGCCCCTTGGTTCTCTGAGCTGCAGAACAAGCTCAGAGACGGTAACCCCCTCTTGGTGCATTCAGATTCCTCCTCACACCTGCTGCGTTCCCGTTCCCTCAAACACTCCTCCCTCTGTGCCTGTTTCTCTTCTGTGTGGATACATTCCTGTTCTCTCATGCGAGTTCCTGGGCTTTGGTTCCTTTGGTCTTTCCATGGAAGTATGATAAAATAGTTACTTGGCTTTAAATTCTGTCCCACAGATCTTTGTAAGAAGAAGCATGTCCTCAATGCTACGGGGTGCCATTATGTTTGGCTCTAACAAACTGCTCGTTATGGTTTAGCGATTAGGTGTCCCCAAAAGCTCACATGTGAGACAACGCGAGAATGTTTGAGGTGCAACGACTGGATTGTGAGCGCTGTAGCCTAGTGGGTGGATCACCCCGATGTGCATTCTCAGGGTGATGAGTGTGGGCAGATAGGGTGGGACTGGAGGAGGTGGCTGATGGGGTGTCCCTGATGAGTGGAGCTCTGTCTCCTGGTGTCATGCCTGAGCGTCCTTCCTCTGGGGTCCTCTGGGCAATGGAGTTGGCCAACCATGGACTGACCCCTCTGAAACAATGAGCCAAAGTGAACTTTTCTTCCCGTATGTTGTTCTTGTCAGGCCTTTGGATCACAGCAGGGAAGAAGCTGCCTCGCACCCTGCCAGACACTGGTCCAGAGTGTGGTGCCACCTCCTATTCCCATCAGCAGTGCTGGGCGGGCAGCGCCTGCACTGTGGCCAGTGCTGGGGAGGCCCGTCCCGAGCACCAGGCCTTCTGAGAGTGCGCAGAGCCTCACACCCGGCTCTGACCCACGTTTCCTAGAACTCGCGGTGCTGAGCGTCTTGGCTCTGTGCTTGTTTGCCATCTGTTTATCTCCATCAGTGAAATGTCTGATCACATAATTTTCCCATGTTTAGTTGAAGTTGGAGGGTTTTCACGAACTCTGGACACGGGTTATTTCTAGATCTTTTCCAGTCTTGGACTTTCCCCTTTTATTCTGTTTTAGGAGCGTTGCTGCCAAGACCTCCCTAACTGATGGCTGGTGGAGAGCAGGGAGCGGGTGAAACCACGTCGAGGCCTTTGGTTGGTGGTGGGCTCTGGGGGGGGTACAAACCCATCATGCCTGTGTTTTCTTCAAGTCATTAGTGGATATTTTCTGCAATATTTGACTTAGGCTATAATTTAAAACCATCGGCCCTTCACAGCTGGCCTGTGAACAGCTGCAATGGCAGGTCAGTGGACGATATCCCTTCCCACAAATAGGCACAGGGTGACTCAATATTCACCCCCAGAAAAATGAGCTTTGCTCTGTGTTCTGTGCCATAGACAAACAATGAATCTGAAACGCAAGTGTGAAAACTCAATAACAGTTCATGAAAAAAATGTATGAGAATCTTTGTAATCCTGAATTAGATACAGTCTAGATACAGTTTAGATCCTGTCTTAGATACAGTATAAAAGATACTTAAAATCTGGGTAACATTGATTTTTTTAAATTAAAAATTTTTGCTCTTTAAATGGCAGTTCTCCGCATGGAAGGATAAGTTGTACTCCAAGAAAGTAGTCTATGCTTTTTAATTTATTTCTTGACATAAAATTCTATAAAGTGAAAACTTATCTATAGACAGGAAGCAGATTTGGGGCTTTCTGGGATTGTGAGAAATGGGCACTTGGGTGAGGGTCAGATTTACAAAGGAATGTGGGGAATTTGGGGGTGTGAAAAATATGTTTACTACATTGATTGTGATATGGTTTCACAGATACAGATATATACATATGTATAATACATGTATATACATATATATGTATACATGTATAGGTATATACACGCACTTACATATATAAGTATATATACATACATACTCATATATACATGTATACATGTAGATAGGTATATATGAGTATGTATGCACATATATTACCAAATTGTACTTTTAAAAGTTTGCTCTAGTTAATTATACCTTAATAAAAATGTTGGGGAAAAGGCATTGTGCCAAATGGAAAAGCCACCGATGAAAGGCTTCAAGCTGAGTAACTTTACCTGTGTGTCTCTTGGGTCAAGTCCATGCTACTGGGAAGGAAAGAAGGGGGGGTGCTTGTCCAAGGCCACAGGTTGGGGGAGACTGTGAAGGGACAAGGGGATATTTTAAAGCATGGGAAATCTTTGTTACTTTGATTTTGGTGTTACTTGTGTGACTATATCCATTTGTCAAAATTAATCAGATGCCAAATTTTTCCTTGTGTCATTTGTAAATCACCAAACTTTATTAAACAGAGACTGAAAACATCCACAGCTGCTCCAATGATTGAGATGCATGAGAAGAATTTAGGCTGCTTGGGGACAGGTTCAGGCGGATATCACATGACCTGGGCTGTGGTTCACAGTCCCCAGGGTGAGGACCACACAGATCTGCAGGTCCCAGGTGAGGGGTGGGGGGCACTCACCTAGACCATGCAAACCTGCCTTCCTCAGGTGTTCACCTGCACAAGTGTGTTTGGCATCCTGCACGGGAGCCTTTGTTGGGATAAATGAGGAAAGAAACAGCCATCCTAAATCCCTTG
Source organism: Urocitellus parryii (assembly GCF_045843805.1). Classification (NCBI taxonomy): domain Eukaryota; kingdom Metazoa; phylum Chordata; class Mammalia; order Rodentia; family Sciuridae; genus Urocitellus; species Urocitellus parryii. Next base: position 133,194,057 of record NC_135533.1, read on the forward strand.
TGCTGGGCTGCAGGTGGGGTTCAACTTTGGGTCTTCCTGCCATGAAGAGTCTGGGAAGATTGAACAACCCACTTCCTTCTTTGGATCTCAGTTTTACCATCTATAAATATGAAGAGGATGGGTGAAAGGTAGACTCCAAGGACCCCTTAAACTAGCTGGTCCTTCGAGGCAGTAGAAATCTGGGGGCTCAGAATTGTGAGACTCATAAGCAGCATCACCACCTGCCGTGGGCACTGTGGCTGCCATAGCCAGTGCTCACCAGCAGAGCAAGCGGAAGGTGGAGAACTGACCGTTGTCTAGATACGCAACCTGAGAGTGGGAGGGCCTCTCCAAGAGTCTCCCAAGCTTCCCACGATACAGAATGACCAGAGGTGTCAGCAACACACTGAGCAGGGCAGGAGGACCCAGAGCCGACCAGCCCAGGAGTCGAGGGGGTGGCTCCCCTAGCACACTCCTGGAAGCAGCTGTTTAGTTGCCCATCAGAAGATGAGGGGGCCCACAGGGTCACCCTCCACTCAAGGGAAGAGCTGTGGACGCAGCCACTCAGCTGCCTTCCCCAGAAGACCACGTTGGACCTCGGAGATGCTGCTCACTTGATGGCCACTGCCTACAGAACTCCCCCGTGGCTCAGGCTAAGTGACAGCAGATGCAGAGACCATTGCAACTCTCACATCATCTCTGTTGCCCAGAGAGGGCATGGGGGCGCTTCAAGTCAAAATATACCAGAACTGGCTGACGAAAGCACGACTTGTCTGGGGGAAAATTTCACAACAGTTATACATGTGAATGACTCAAATCCACCCCTAGATGTCACATTCAGTCCTGTATAGAGGGCTTCACACTCAGTTCCTTCTCTAGGGGCGACAAGAGCCACGTCCACTCCATATGGAAAGAAGACGTCCATTTCCTCCGAGAGAGGCTCCATTTGAAAAAGTTTCCCAGTTTCAAAAGAACCAAGGAAGGGGAGGGAAGAAGTGACAATGACTGTCACCCTCAGACATTTCCATGTCAATCAAACCTCACTTCTATGTACAAACAGAATCAAAGTCTTCAACATGGCTCAGCCAACCAAGGCTCACAGCTGTGGCTTTCTCCTTCCAACCAGACCTATGAGAAAACAGTAAGGGTGACAGCGAGTGGGGTGGAGGGAGGGGGGACTTGCCCTGCATTGGCACCCAAGCTGGGCAGGAATGTGTCTTCCTCCCTCCACGTATTCGACATGAGGACAAGCAGTTCCAGACACGGCCACAACCACGGGGAGATGGACCTACAAAACAAAAAGGGAAAAGCAAGTCTCAGAGGAAAACATATACTTGACAGTTGTCACAGGAGGCAAACCATTTCATTTCTCCATCTTATGAACAATCAGTTCATCTAGAGATGGAACTAAACCACCAATAAGACCCACCCTCCTAGCACATTTTTGAAAGGACATTAGACTCCCTTGTCTACAACTTCTCTCTGCACTCTCTTGTTCCCCTAATATTAGTAACAATTCAAGATGCCTTTAAGATACAGCTCATGAAGAACCCTAGTGTCCAGAAAAGAGAGAAAAAAAGCAAAGAAATTTGCACTTGGGATCCATTTATACAATGCATTTCATAGGAGTCTCACTCCACCATGGGGCCTCCTCAGCTCCAATCCACAAATTGGGATGTTTACGAATGTGTGGCTTCCAGAAATGGTGAAAAATGAAATAAATTGTACTTAATGCTGGGACTTATAGAGCCATCCCCATCTCTGCTACGAATTACTGTTGGAAAATGTTTCTCAGAGCAACATCGACCACCAAATCCTATGGGAAGTAGGGATGGGTGCGCCCAGCTGCAGGGATGCTGAATGACGCTCAGCCATCGATACCAGCACTCGAGCGCACCATTCCCAAGGGCCAACAAAAGAAAGAATGATGTGCCTTCAACTTCTGCACACACCCCTCTGCCGAAGTCCAGCTGCAGCAAAATAATTGGGGGGTGAGGAGGAACTTGTGTAGATTGATACAGCAGGAGTGGGAGCCGTTTATTGTAGGACAGGAGGGGTATATATACATTCCACACAGCTTATCTTAATTAACATAAACTAGATACAGCAGTCAACCAATAAGGAATCTCCACACTTAATGGCTCCCTGGCTCCACCTCACAAACCACTCCCCCTGGCAAAATGCCAGGCGCCATCCTGACTTGTTTACAGACTCTATAACACCCCCTCAATTTCCAAACAGCTGTTTCATTCATCAGGAACAGTTAGAGGGCTTCTAAAAAGTAGTCTGAACTGAGACCCAGGGAGTTCATTATTTTGAAGGGAAAGTATAGAGGAGAGAAAAGATAGGGATTGCAGTACCCGTCAGGCTCAGTCCTCAACCTGTGTGACCTTGTACAAGTCACTCTGATCCTCTGTGGCCTCATATCTAAAGTTCCTGCTGTGCTCTGGCAACAAAACCTAAGGGCCCCAGAGTTGCCCGGGCTGGACCAGCTCAGCACAGGAGACGCTCCTTGAGCACGGGTCTTCCTCCACACCCTTCATGCTCTGTGTCCACGGGGGCACTAGAAGGCACATCCTGCCCCACCCAGCAAGGGCTGTAGGTGCAACTTAGCCTTAGCATTTCTGCATCAACCTTTTGATCAAGCTTCACCCTCCTTCCTGTCTGCTGGTCACATAAATCCCTTCCTCCATTACCTAGCAACAGCAGACTATTTCCATGTGAGGCACTGGTCCTCTCCCTCTCAACCCAGAGAGTCCAGCTGAAGAGATGCCAGCTCCTGACTCCAAAGAGCAGAGACGCAGGATGGTCAGCAACTGTCCTGCAGGCCCTGTTGCAGGCCAGCTCAGGAGGAGGCAGACTGCCCCCAAACCATCTGTCAAAATCAAGGACATCGGCTGGATATTCACTAGTCTGGTATGTCTCTCTCCTGAACTGCCAGGCAGGTGGACGATAACCCCCCGATGCCCCGATGGTGGAGGTGCCATCTCCCAACACATGAGGAGACTCAGTTGAAGCCAACACAAAGGGAAGTTGGGTGAAAAGATGGAGAGAAAATCCTACAAACATTTCCCAGCCACCTGAGTCACCTAGTCCCCAACCAGGGTAATTGTTGGCCCGCCTTCCTTCCTTCCTTCCTTCCTTCCTTCCTTCCTTCCTTCTTCCTTCCTTCCTCCCTCCCTCCCTCCCTCCCTCCCTCTCTCCCTCCCTATATTTCATCTTTCTGTATTTTTTTTGTTAAAACCTTATCATTGGCTCCTCGTCACCATCACCTGAGACATATGCCATCACAATAAGGACAGCATCACCTGGCAGGGTTGGGGACATATTTGGATTGCTGTTCTGGCCTGATGGAGTCAGTGGGTTCAGTCTCACTGCTCTCCTGCTGTAGGCAATAAGAATCTAAACAGAACCTCGTAGTAATACCATAAATTTATACATTTACAGAGACATAGCCTTCTGCTTGGAGCTCATACCTGGCCTCCTCTGCGGGGGCCATCAGCCCTCTCGCAGAGCTGTTCTTTGAGCTGAGCAAGGTAAGACACAGGAAGCTTTCCCAGAAATGAGCTTTGAGAAGAAGCCGCCCAGATCCCGGATGGTGCCCAAGCCAGCTTTCTCAGTGGGTGACCTGAGATTCAATCCAGGATGCCACAGGCCACTCCCTTCCACCTCCCTCAACAGGCCTGGCTTGTGCTGCCAGAGATTTAACCCAATTCTCCCTTTCAGTGTGCTCACCATTATTATGTCTTTATCCATCAGAGCAGAAGACTAAAGAATCTAAGAGCATAGGTTCACACTCAGAGCCTATAGTCAGCCTCAACTCTGGGTGCCTCAGTTTCCCCACTGTTGAAGGTGGTGGCCACTGGCTACCCTACTGAGGTTGTGCAGACCACACAGCAGTAGAACCAGGCTCAGCATGTAGCAGGACCTGGCTGCACAATGCTGGAGCTCCCCAAACATAGAGAGGCAAGAGCACACACACACACACACACACACACACACACACACACACACACACACAAATCTCCAAATACACACAGTTCAATATCGCGACTTAGAAAAATCAGTTCTTAAACCAAAAACTTCTTTGGAATTTAATTATTTTGAAGGATAGGTCCCCTGTGGCTCACTTATTCCATGATGCTGGAGTAGGGGAAAAAGTTAATAGCTTTCTAATTATATCAATTTCCCATTTTAAAAAATCTGTTTCTCACTTATTAGTCTGCCAAGGGATTATCAGGTTAGTTGCTTTTTGCTCTTAATTCATAGAGCAGAAATAAATTAGTGCAGATGGTGAGATCTTACTCCTTCAAATTACCACTTCCTAAATTGAATTGATTAAACTCATTTGTTTATATGGAAGTTATTAATAAACCCATTTATCAGAAATTTGACTCTCTTAAGGTACAATGGTCAGTCGTCCTCATGAAATAACCTAAGGCATTCCTACCCCACGTCTCACATCTGACTGACTTCGTCAGCCAAGCTCAGGATAAGAGACAGTGGCCACAGAGAGCTCCAAGCTGAAGTTCTTGGCCAGCTTGTCTTTGAATTTAGCAAATCCATGTTTTCAAACAACAGGAGTGTTGACCAACACCCCTCCATGAGCACATCCCTAACACCCTTAATTCTTGCTAATGAAACGGTCACCTGCTCCTTCCTTTGCCTCCCATTCCTATTCATTGGATGTCCAATGGATCTGGATACAAACATCTTGACGGGTCCACGTGACACAGAAGAGGGTCACCATGAGCCCACACACCCACTGCACAGTGAGTTTGGAGGTGACAATCGACCTCAGCTGGAACGGGCAAAGGGATGGCTCTGGATGTGGACACAGACATGGACACGTGTGTTAGTTCTCTGTTACTGTGGCCCAAACACCAGACAGAAGCAACTTAAAAGGAAGAAAGATTTATTTAGGCCACAGCTTCAGAGGATTCAGTTCAAGGCCCGTAGCTCCATGACTCTGTCTGAGCTGACCATCATGGCAGAAGCTCCCCACTCATGGCAGCCAGGAACTGAGAAGGAAAAGGGACCAGGGACAGGACATTGTCCCCAGGGGCATGCTGCCAAGGACCTGCTCCTTCATCTAAGTCCCACCTCCAACAGTTTACAACGTTATCCTCTCAATAATGCCATCAGATCGTTAACCCACTGGTGAGGTCAGAGCCCTCAGGAGCCAATCACTTCCCAGAAGCCCCACCTCAGAACGTGGATGCATTGGGGACCACACCTTCAACACATGAGCCTCTGGGGGACATTCCAGATCCCAACCATGGCAGTATGTATGTGTGTGTGTGTGTGTGTGTGTGTGTGTGCCTGCGCATGGACACTTCAGTGTGTGGATCTGTGTGTGCACATGTGTGTGTGTTGTGTGTACTTGCACACGTCAGTGTGGCAGGCTAGATCAGACAGAGGTGGCAGATAAACACTAAGGACAGAGTGGACAGGACTTTGTATGTAGGCAGTCTCTTATTCTTTTTAAAGCTGAATGTAAGCATTATCTGTGAGATGTCACTCTGAATTATGGCTTTGAATGACTTTTCCTGCGCAGGCTGGCCATGTGGCCTACCCCAGCAATGTCACAGTGAAGTAACAGGGTTTGACGACATGACTCCCACATTCAGCAAGCATTGAGTCTCCACTCTGTCCACGCACGGCTCCAGGCTTGGGACCTTCCCTGCCGTCAGGGACGGAGCAGAGACCTAAACAAGAAGCGGATCATGATCAGGCTCCTCCCTAGAAGCTGACCCTGTTGGAGGTGACCCGAGGCCCTTGGGCAGACGGTTGCTGCTTCTCTCACGTGGTCACACCAGCCTCTGGAGACAGCTGAAGCAGAGGTGGTTCTTCCTTCTGGACAGCGAGGGAACATGAATGCCTCCCTGAGACCCAAGGAAGGGGGAGCCCCCACTGGGCTTCACAGACCCTGCCAACCACACGGCCCAGGTGACCGCCACCAGCCTCCCCTGGGCTCCCTGCCCATCAAACGGTTCTCTGATGAGCACGGCCGACCCAGAGAGCTATCAGTCACAGGCCCGGCAAACCCAGGTCTTACTGGGACTGAAACTCATGTAATTACTTATTGGAAGGCGATGTTCTCTATGAATAAATATGATAACATGAGAAATATAACATTAGGCATGAAACAACATTCATATTTGAAAAAAATCACAACAAAGTATAAAAATTTAAAAGCTGAAAAACATTGCAAATCCCACAAAATTTTAAAAATAGCACAAATACTCTTATTAATTGATTACCTGACACACCCCATAATATTTCTGCTTCCCCATATTGTCTGCCTTCTTCAGTGCTCGCTCTGATGGTCTCTTCCACACAAGCCAGTTTGTAATGCAATTTCCTATAAAGAGTAAAGAAAGAATATTTGTTTAACTCTCTGATGTGGCTCATGGAAACGTATGTTTTTGTTTGTTTGGGAAATGTTTTAGTTTAGACTAGTCTCACCTTAAAAACTCATTATTTCCCCAATCATGCAAATTCTAGGATTGTCCAATGTTCTCTTGAGTCTCTTCAAGACTTGGAAGATCTGTAGATTTGGAAGATGTTCAAGAATTTTCCATGGATGAGCTTCTACTCCACTCATTTCCAATCTTACAATATTGTCCTCCCTGCCCTGCTCCAGAGCAGGGTGACATGAACTACAGTAATGTTTTGACATGTCCCCTGCCCCACATATTCATGTCCCAACACTGGACAAACCTGCAGAGTCAGCAACATGTGTACCTGGGAAGCCACACCCCCAGGGCCACCTGTAACTCTACTGTGTGCACAGCGGTGTCAGGCCTCTGTAGCTGCCTCCTGACAAATCAGAGTTAAATGGATCTCTAAATTAACCACCCTGGTCTCCAAAGTGAAGACAGCCACCTCAGTGTCACCCCACAGGAAAGCAGATGTGATTAGGGGAAAAGTGAAAAGAGATGGAGAGCTAAAGTAGCTTCAGGTAAAACATTTGGCTTTTGCTAATTGTGCAAAAACACACATCCTGTGCATTTCTGCATGAATAAGTCCCAGACCAGTCATGAGTGAAACCTTCTGTGCATAGTGTCAGCGCAATTACGTGTCAATAGCATCGTGCATTCCTGAGGTTGACCTTGCACCCACTTTCCCTCATGGACAAGGTGCTTAGAATGAAGATATGAACATATACATGCAGAAATGATGACGGGACCCACCAGTCAACCCAAAGCTGCCACCATGAGTGGGCAAGTGAGCGCACAGCTAGGATGAGGCTCCTTCCTGATGTTCTTTCTGGTTTTCCTCAGACCAGGCCAGCATGGTCCAGGATGAACCAATGGAATGAGCCACCATTGTTGTCCCAGTGGGTCCACCACCTTCATGGAACAGTAATGGGCAAGCAGGAAGGACTCTTTTGTCAGCAGCAGAGTCTGAAATGATGGACACCACCGTCCAAATTCAGGCACCTTTCCTACTTAGGCCTGAGTACATTAACAGGGCAATATACTTCCTAAATCTCACCCACTTCTTGGTGAGCTCTAGTTATTAAGAGGAAAAATCCAAGGATCTGGAAGTTCTGATTGGGAGAGTTTTCGTGTTGTCCTATGGTCAGCTGGCCAGGTGCACTGAATGAGGGAGAAGGGTGGGGAAATTCCAGATAAGGAATATTGGAAATGGAGACCAAGACACTGGCATTAAAAATACATGCACCTTTAGTTAAAGTCAAAGCATTTAGGAGCAAAGCTCCTAATAAAACCCCTAGAGTGGATTTCCTGGGACATCACTGGCTATCCTGGGAGAAACGTGGACACTCTGTTGAGATGCCATGTATGGAAGTTATGGAGTTTCATTGCTGGGGGGGGGCACTTCAAGAGGTTAAGGAGATCCTACCCAGGCATGGCGGGGCATGCCTGTAATCCCAGTGGCTCAGGAGGCTGAGGCAGCAGACCTGCAAGTTCAAGGCCAGCCTCAGCAATTTAGCAAGGTCCTAAGCAACCTAGAGAGGCCCTTTCTAAAAGTAAAAATTCAAAAGATTTGGGGATGCAGCTCCTGGATTTAATCCCTAGTACAGGGGTGGGGTGGGAGAGAAGATATCAGTGGTCTCCAGGTTCTTAGTTATTCCCTCCTCCTAGCGTGTTCTCCTTCCAAGTTTCTTAAACTGGCTTCTGATTATTATTCCAATTTCTGCTAATATGTCTGTAGCCTGGAGGACCTTTCCTGCCAATCTCCTTACAGCAGCCACTCCCAAGCATTTCTGCACTCAATTGCCCACTTTCTTTAGCCTAATGCAATCACACCTAGCCTGAAAGGTGTCAGGTAAAGCTCTGTACAAGCATTTTTTTGTCTTTCTTCTGGAAAGCAATGACCCTGCCTGTTCCTGTATTCCTGCTGCCTGGGAAAGAGCCCAGAACACTTAGAAGGTGCCTCTGGGTCCTTGGTTGAAGGTTACACTCGAGGGCTGGAGCCCAGAAATGTTAATTGTCTCAACCTGGCCACAGAGACATCTGGGAGCAGAACCAGGAGGCAAAGGTGTGACCCTTCACGGTTTGGGTTCTCACTGCTTGGTAATCACTTGAGTGTCAATGATGTGAAGACAGAGAAATACCAAAAAATGCAAAAGGTTTTCCCGGCGCTGCATCTTGCCACCCAGGAAGAAATGAACACGGAATATTTTCTGAAGCACAAGCATTTTACCTCCACAGAGAGTATGTGGGAACTTTCCTCTCCCACAGATGACATTAGCAATTTAGAAAATGATTTAAAAGAAGACAGCATTTCACAATATTGCCAATAACAGTTAGCAAATCTCATTAATGAGATACTCTGATGTGGAAATCACTGCAATCCTATTTCATAGCAAAACACTGTAATTAAGCCATTGTGTGTCTGTGTTATTTAGCAAATGAATAATTACACTATGCCCTTGAGACCTGGTGCTACTTTGGAGCATTGGGGCTAATCTCTTTGGCGTCTTGTCTCGAACACAGTTTAATGAGCAATATATTCTGAGCCATGTTCAAAGCCAATCGACTACTTTATACAAAGAGATATTACAGCAACAGAAAAAAGATCGAGTGTGCCACAGGCCATAAAACACTGAAACACACTCAAACCACATTAACTCTGAAAAACAGCTTTTAATTCAGCAGTGGTCGCTGAACATCTTGTACATGCCAGGTTTGTACCACACACCAGGAAGAGAAGGATGACAGGGTTCCTAGTGCTGATGAGTCTTTTTTTTTTCTGGCTAAAAGCATTTACAGAGAAGTTACAAAATCAACCTTAATGACAATTTCCCCTTCTATCCCAAGTCTAACTTCTGCTCTCTCTTGCCCAACTCTGAATGGCTTTGCCAAGGAGACACTTGACATTCTGGACTCAGTCAGAAAAATAAAATGAGGCAAACTCCCCATAATTCTTGCAGCTGCCCCAGCCCACTCCACATTCTCTAAGCCAGCCTCAAAGACTGGAGGTCAGCAGCCAGCTGCTAGTAGTGAATCCCCTTTGCTGCTTCACTTCATGGTCATGTTTAAGCAAGAAGTTAAGCATGGAGCTGCGTGAGGTCCAGCTGGCCTCAGGTAGGCACAAGACGGACAGAAGGAGGGTGGCAAGGGACAGAGGGTGAGTGTCCTGAAAGATGGACAACAAAGGGACCCTAACAAGACCTGTGCTCTCTGACTCGGTCTCTCCTCCACCTCTGCAGGGAGTTCAGGGATCTGGGGGTAATCAGGTGAAATGGGTAACCAAGAGGGGACAATAGCTCACTCAAGCTTCATTTGTGAAAAGCTTACCCAGGTTTCCATGCACGGATCTTTCCCTGTGTGAAAAACTCCAGAGGTTCTGGCATAGGGACCTCCACCCAGAAGCAGGGGAAGTCCAGGGAACTCCTGTAGTGGGTGGACTCGCCTGCCCAGGTGACATCCCAGCAGCAAGGGGGAATCTCTGAGTCAGGGAGGACTGAAGCCACTGCAGTCTTTGAGGGCTAGAAATGGTGCATCTGTGATGAGCTGAGCAGGGCACAGTTTTCAGCATTCACAAAAGCTAGAAGGTCCTTCATGATGAAAAATGTGCTGTTGAAGTTATATTGAAAATGATTAGACATTTTGAAATTTGAGTTTGGCACCAGCAGGGTTTTATGCTGGTCTCAGCCAGCTGTGCAGTAAACAGAGGCTGGTACCCGGGGGCCACTATTTGGATCATTGATGCTACAATCTCCTAACCAAATGTTTGTGGATTTTCATCATCTCATCTATTTTGCCTTGTGTCTAAATAGCCTGGAAAAAAATGAAATTAAAGCCACCAGATGAAAGAGATGGTCGCGGCATCATCCGGTTGGTGGCTCTTATGAATTGCCTCCGATAACCTACCAGGGTAGGAGGGCCTTGCTCTCTTGAGCCCTTTCTGCCAGGAAAAGAGGAGGAAGCAAAACCAAATGCCTGCCAACCCCGGTGGTCTGCAAGCACGTGTACCCATGGCCCTGTGCACACCAAGCCGAGCTCGGATCCCAGCATAGAGGACTCTCGCTGCCATGGGGTAGGGAGTGTCTCTCCCTCTCTAGAACCTTTCTCGAGGCAGGACAGCAAAGGCCAACCTAGGACACTGCTGGACAGTGGACCAGTGAGTATCTGGCCATAGCCGCTGCTCATTTCCACAAGCTTGAAGCAGTTTGTCATTTTTTTCCCCAGAAACCTTTCCCCTTGGCGGAAGCATCGTGTTTCTAAGATGGAGCGAGGCAGAGAACGCAGCCACAGCCTGCGAGAAAGCTGCTGTGGTTCTGAGCATTGCTCCCTGTTTGGCTTAGTCTCCGAGCTGCAAGTGGGTTTGCATTCCTTGCTGAGTGTCCCAGAGTGTCACCTCTCTGAGACACGACCCATGCCTTGTCTTCTACCTTCTCAAAAACTGCAATTCCTCCTGTTAGATTGACTGTGCATGCACCAGGTGAAAACTACAGCTCTCCCCAGTAGCTTCTCTCCAACGACATCACCTTGCAAACTTCAGAAAATATAAGTTCATAGAAGCTCTCTCTGCAGCTCATAGAATGGAGCTAGCTCTGACACACAGCTCAAGCCTCCAGAGCGCACAGGGGGGAAAGCATCTGCTGTCAGGATTCCCTGGAAACATGATTTAAACTAATCGTGGTCAAGGAGCAGTCCTTGAGTTGAGGACTATTGCAAGTAGCCGGCTGGTTTACAGAACTAGCCCCGTGGTATGGAAACCCCAGCTGCACTCAAGCCATGATCCCCACCTACCTCCAATCCAGAGAGAGTCCACAAAATAGGTTAGTTTAAAAAAAAAAGAAAAGATGACAGAGGAGGAAGAGGAGGGGAGGAGGAAGCTAGAAGAGCACAGCTTTGGTTGCAAGTGAGAATCTGGGCGTTGGTGGTGACACTCCTCAGTGCAGGGCTTCAATCTTAAGTGACACAGACAATCTTACAGCCTCAGACTCTTATACCCCAACCACAGGATAAAAGCCTGCATGTCCCCTTTCCTCCAAGGACCAAAAAGGTACCTTTAGAAAGGTAACCGCAGGTTGGACAGGGTGACCCCAGACACGAGGGCACCTGGGGAGAGGGACGCTGCCACCTCACGTCATAGGCTCAGAATCTGCGTTAACACAAGACCTTCTGCTCCCCAGGACCTTGTGCGGCCTTGGTCTGCGGCTCTCCTTCTCCTCAGGTCCCACAGCAAGGCGGGGTCTTGCTGTCTTCCTCCTGAGTGGCAGCCGGATCCTGCAGATGGTGGATGCTACAGCAGGACGGTGCTTGTCTGCTGTGGATTCCTGGAACCAGGGTCTTGAAGTTCCACTTCCTGCACAGCTGGAGGTGAACAGAAAGTGATCGAAACAGAAATGAACACCAGGAGACGGGGGAGAACATCTGTCCAGCTGCAACAGACCCGGGGTGCCGCAGTCTGGCTGGGCACAATTCAGGAGCCACTTGTCAAAAGAAACAAACTTTATTTTTAAAACTACAAACGCCAAACTTTAAAACAGCTCCTCAGGAAAAACCCTCAGAGCCCAACTGCCACCACCGGCTTCCACACGCCTCTCCCCACACAAACCACACCACCTCCCACAATCCTCCTGCTCTTGAGGCCGATTGGCTGGGTCGCGTGGGCGGAGCCAAAGAAGTCCCCCAATGAGCAGTTCCGTAGTCTGAAGGGCAGGGAAACAGCCCAATGAACATCACCGCAGAGGAGCCAATCAGCTAGATGTTGCTGGGGCCGCTGTGAGCCAATCATCAGCTGGCAGCTTGAAGGGCAGGGAAACAGCCCAATGAACATCACCGCAGAGGAGCCAATCAGCTAGATGTTGCTGGGGCCACTGTGAGCCAATCATCAGCCGGCAGCTGGAAGTTTGCTGGCAGCTGGAAGTTTGCTGGGGCCCCTTTGGCTGTGGCTCTCAACATCTCCCCCTCTCTGTTTAAACAACAAGCATGTGGCTTAGGGACCGTGCCTGCCTTAGGTTGTCCAATACTACATATGGTCCTTACCCGTCTTCGGATGAGCTGACCTCAGGGCGTCAGCCTCCTGTCTTAGGTTGGTACCATTGTAATTGGATCTTACCCGTCATTGACTACCGGTCCAGTATACAGCCACACCTGTGGAGAGGTACCAGCGGGGGGGTGAGGTTCTTTGCCTCACCTCTGTTGGCCCCCAAATAGCTGAACGATCATTACAAGCAGAAGGGAGGAAGATATACCAAATCAATACTCCAACACTACCACAAGTCGCTGCACCAACAGATAGTTCACAATGCATACAAGTGAGTTTACAATGCATACAAGTGACACATAGTTTAGGCAAGTTCTGTAAGCGGTTCAGTGATGGCTATTGCAGAAACTGTAGATTAGTTTTATCTTTGTCTTCACCGGCACAGGGATGAAGATAGAAATTCTGACAATAATGGCTAAAGAAAACATTGTGTAACATTCCAGAAGGCACTAAAAGAAAACAATTTTCTTAACAATTTACATTATCTTCACCGGCACTGGGATGAAGATAGGAATTTTGGCAATAATGGTTAATATTAATAATTGTGTAACATTCTAGAAGGCACTAAAAGAAAACAATTTTCCTAACAATTTACATTATCTTGAAAAGAATTATTAAATATAATGAAAAGGATAGGTGAAAGTAAACAAACAGATCTGTTAACCTTCTTTTTTGTTTACATATTAAAATAATTCTTAACAGTTATTTACCCAATTTAAATTAAACCATTTAAATCACGTGAATAAAAAAAATTTTGGGATCCATTTTTTTTTATGAGCGCTCATCATATATGATATATGGACATATGTACATTCAAACATATAACACAAAACACAAGTGTGCACACATAATATAATACATACAACACATAACATAATAGTAAAGGCCTTATAACTTTTTACAGGTGAAATCTCCATTGCAATGTTTAAAAACTCAATAGTCAAAAAAAAAAAAAAAATAGAACTGATCAGCAAAACATTAACCTAGGTCTGTATGAGCTCAAAAAACAAAATAGAACTTCATGATATGCATGATATGGGAAAGGGCAATAATAAAACAGATATTGAAAAAAGCATCCTGGTTCTGTCGCAGATGTAAGGATAGCCAAATTGGAGTTTTGGATATCAGCTATTATTGATTTGAGCCAAATCATCTTCTTTTTGGTCTGTAGAATTCGCTTTAGTTAATCTCTCTGGAATCCAAATTGGCTGCTGTTCTCCCTGTGGAAACACACAAACAGACCCCCGACTCCAGACAATCACTGGGTCAGGATTTTAGTTAATCTCTCCGGAATCCAAATCAGATGCTGTTCTTCCTGTGGAAACATATAAACAGGCCCCCGACTCCAGACAATCACTGGGTCAGGACCTTGGTTAATCTCTCTGGAATCCAAATCGGCTGCTGTTCTTCCTGTGGAAACACACAAACAGACCCCTGACTCCAGACAATTACTGGGTCAGGACCTTTCCATTGTCCTGTTAGAATATCTTTCCAAAGTACCTTGGGCTTATGTACATTTTTTGGACACATATGCCTTTCTGCAGCACTAAGTCCTGATGAATCCAAATTTAAAAAGTTTAGAGTAAAAAGGGTTATTTTAAGTTTATCTTTGGGGAATATATACCCCTTCCCAATTCCGTCTTTTTGCTTTAATAAGTACATTTTAATAGTTTGATGAGCTCTTTCAACTATGCCTTGTCCCTGTGGATTGTATGGGATTCCTGTTATATGAGTAATGCCAAATGATGAACAGAATTGTTTAAAAGAAGTAGATGTATAACCAGGGGCATTATCTGTTTTTAACTGTTTTGGAATGCCCACAGTGGCAAAATTTTGTAAGCAATGAGCTATAACATCTTTAGTTTTTTCTCCGGCATGAAGGAAGCCCATCAAAAATCCAGAAGAAGTATCAACTGTAACATGCAAATATTTTAATTTTCCAAATTCTGGCAAGTGTGTGACGTCCATCTGCCAAATATGGTTAGGTATCAATCCTCTAGGATTGACTCCAAGATTAACTTGTGGTAAAAAGGTCACACAATTTTGACATTGTTTTATTATTTGTCTAGCTTGCTCCTTAGTTATTTTAAAACGCTTTTGTAAAGTATTAGCATTGACATGGAACCTTTTATGAAAATTTATAGCTTCTTCTAGTATAGAGAAAATATGTACGTCATGTGTAGTTTTATCTGCTAAATCATTGCCCAAACTAAGGGCTCCAGGCAATCCTGTATGTGCCCTGATATGTCCTATAAAGAATGGATCTTTTCTACCCCAGATTAAACTTTGTATAGTGGAAAACAAAGAGAAAACAGTAGAAGAAGGGGAAATTCTACCAGCATCTTCAAGGGATACTATAGCATTAACTATATACTGACTATCAGAAAATAAATTAAATACAGAATCTTTAAATATCACAAAAGTTTGTAATACTGCATTAAGCTCTACCTTTTGAGCTGATTGTTTGGGTACTAAAAATGTAAAAGTTCGATCAGGTGTAACTATTGCTGCTGTACCATTATTTGACCCATCAGTGAATATATTTGGAGCATCCATGATAGGTGTTTTTCTTGTCATTTTTGGAAAAATTACAGGATGCAATGACCAAAAAGACAATAAAGGATTAGATGGTAAGTGGTTATCAAATGAAACATTAGATTTGCACATGATTATTGCCCAAGTATTTAATTCATTAGCTAATTCATCAATTTGATTCATAGTATATGGAGTAATAATTTTATTAGGAGAAATTCCAAACACTGCCTTTGCTGCTTTTATTCCTTTGAGTATTAATTGTCCTACAGCCTCAGGATACCTAGTAAGAATAGTGTTAGGATAATAAGATAAATGTATCCATAATAATGGACCTTCTTGCCAAAATACTCCTGTAGGAATATTTTTTGTTGGTAGTACAATAAATAATAAAGGCAAACTTATATCAATTCTATCCAAATGCATATTTTCCATATATGTTTCAATAATTTTTAATGCCTTTCTTGCTTCAGGCGTTAACATTCGGGGTGAATTTGGATCTGATGGACCTTTTAGGATATCAAATAAAGGTCCCAATTCTCCTGTTGGAATACCTAGATAAGGCCTTATCCAATTTATGTCTCCTAATAACTTTTGAAAGTCGTTAAGTGATTTGAGTTGATCTACTCGTATTTGAATTTTTGGTGCACGGACCATGGTTGAGGATAATAGAACTCCCAAATAATTAATTGGAAAATTTAATTGTACTTTATCTATTGCTATCTCTAGATTATAATTTTTTAATAAGTTTGTAAGTGTGGCATAACATTCTAGCAATGTGTTTTTAGCTTTGTGTGCTAATAATATATCATCCATATAGTGAAATATTTGTAGCTCAGGATTTTGATTTCTAAGTGGCTGGATTACTCTGTTAACATAAATTTGACACATAGTTGGGCTGTTAGCCATCCCTTGAGGGAGTACTTTCCATTCATATCTCTGATCAGGACCTTCATGATTTAGTGCAGGGATAGTAAATGCAAAACGTGGACTATCCTCAGGATGAATTGGAATTGAAAAAAAACAATCTTTAATATCTATAACTAAAACATACCAAGTTTTTGGCAAAGCAGACAATTGAGGAATCCCCGATTGAGCAGGTCCCATAATGACCATTTCATTATTAATGGCTCTTAAATCTTGCAATAATCTCCATTTACCAGATTTCTTTTTGATGACAAAAATGGGAGTATTATGGGGAGATACAGAAGGTTGTATATGTCCTTCCGCTAATTGTTGTTTGACCAGATCATGGGCTACTTGTATCTTTTCTTTAGTCAAGGGCCACTGAGGAACCCATACTGGTCTTTCTGATTTCCATGTAATTTTTATTGTCTCAGTGACCCTTTGTGAAAATCCAACCCATGTCTGTCTATTCTTTGATCTATTTGTATTGGTGCTGCTATACCTTGTTCTTGTTTTTCTAATCTTTTTCCTTTCCTAAAACCTTGTCTAGCCCTAATAGTGGGTGCATTTTGATTGATGTTATTTGTTAATGTCAAACCTAATTGATCTAAGACATCTCGTCCCCATAAATTTACAGGAAGATGATCCAATACATATGGCTGTATAGTTCCTTCACATCCTTCAGGATCCTTCCAATCTAATACCATTGCACTTCTATCGGGATTAGTCGCCACTCCTAAGCCTCGAAGCGTTTGAGTGGCTTGCTGTAATGGCCAATGTTTTGGCCATTCTTGATGAGAGATGATGCTCAGGTCTGCACCTGTATCCAGTAGCCCATTAAATTCATGTCCTTGAATATTTAATTTTAGCATGGGGCGAGAATCTAAATTTAAAGAAAGCATAGCCCAATCTACACCTGTGGAGCCTAATCCCTTGGAATCTCTTTCTACAGCATGACTGGAAAATTTATCATGTAGGCTTGGTATTATTAGTAATTGTGCTATTCTATGTCCTGGTGAAATTACTGATATACCCTTTGGAGAACTGGCTATAATTTTTATTTCACCTTCATAATCGGGATCAATTACTCCAGGACTTATCAAAAGTCCTTTTAGAGTAGAAGAGCTGCGTCCCAATAATAAGCCTACTGTTCCTTTGGGAAGAGGTCCTTTCACCCCTGTGGGAATGA
Source organism: Urocitellus parryii (assembly GCF_045843805.1). NCBI lineage: Eukaryota > Metazoa > Chordata > Mammalia > Rodentia > Sciuridae > Urocitellus > Urocitellus parryii. The sequence goes on from NC_135533.1 coordinate 133,211,134, forward strand.
TTTGAACTCCCATCTCTGGAGTTAGTACTGCTCTGGCAGAGGCGCAGATGTCCAACCCTGCGCTCCCTCTAGTCTGTCTGATGAGGGATCTGATGCCCTGGGCACTACCCTGATGGGGTTGCTGGGGTTGCTGGGTTCCTCCAGAGCTCCGTATATTTGTGGTTTGGGGCCCCGGAGCATTGGGGCCCCCTGTCCGTTTTTTGGCAACGGAGCCCGATGCCTTTGTCCACGATATTGTGGATAAAAACCTTGTCCTTGCTCGTTTTTTGATAATGGAGTACCCTCTATGGTGGTTTGAGAACGGCATTCATTAGCCCAATGTCTCCCTCTACGGCATCGTGGGCAAATACCCGGTATTCTATTCCTTTGATACCTAGTATTGTTAAACCCTCCTCCTATGGGGCAATTCCTTTTAAAATGTCCTGCTTGTTGACAATTGTAGCATGTTCTTGGCCCGGCATCTAAAGCCTGTTTTACTGCAGCTGCCACAATTTGCCCTTGTTCATTAATGTCTCTGGCATCTAAAGCCTGTTTTACTGCAGCTGCCATGACTTGCTCTTGTTCATTAATGTCTCTACACAATTTAATATATTTGTTTAAATCTTCCTGTTTCCATGGTCTAATGATATCTCTGCACCAACGATTCGCTTGGTCATAAGCCAGTTGTTTTATTAATGGCATTGCTTGTTCTGTATTCCCAAAAACTCTGGTAGCTGTTTGAATAAGCCTATCTACAAATTCAGCATAAGGTTCATTAGCTCCTTGTATTATCTTAGATAATTGACCTTGTAAACCTCCATGTCCTTGTAAAGTCTTCAATGCCTTAAGTGCATCTACAGCAATTTGTGCGTATACACCAGGATCATATGCAAGTTGTTGCTGCCGATCCTCATAAGGTCCCTTTCCTAACAACATATCTAGATTTCTCTGAGGATAACCAGCTGCTGCATTTCCCATAGCCGTCTCCTTGCAAAATTCCTCATTAGCAACCTTCCATAACAGGTATTGTCCTCCAGTTAGCACAGCTTTACACATATTAGCCCAATCTGCTGGCGTCATGTTTAAGTTGGTAATGGATTCGATCAAGCTTACAGTGAAGGGTGCTTGAGGACCATAGGTTGTTACAGCCTCTTTTAGCTCCTTCACTGTTTTGTAAAATAAACCCTGGTGAATTCGCTGCCCTCCTACCTCAAATACAGGGCATACTTGAGATCCTGTCTCAGGATCCCAACTATCAACTGCGGGGGTTAGGAGCCTCCTAGCATATGGAGGTGGTGCTGTTGATTGGACACTTATGCCCTCTGGTGATAGAATGCTGTTAGTAGCAGTCTCCTGTAGAGGTGGTGCTGTTGGTTGGAGACTTTCACTCTCTAATAAAAAGATGTTATTAACAGTCTCCTGTTGTAACTTTTCCCCTGATGGCTTTTGCTGCTCTAAACTTCCTTCCTCTGCCTTTGTCTGAACTGAAGGCTTTCGACTAAGCAAACCAGATACGTTCGCCCACAATGTCAATGTGCCAACTGGCAGAGTCCCTGGGTTGTACTTTTCTATTCTTTTTAAATCTTCACCATGATGGTTCCATTGTGATATATCTAACAACTCCTCCTTAAAAAGCCATGGGCTATATTTTTGTATTGTATCAACGTATGCCCTGAGTATTCTTGATTTTACTGAGATGCCTCCTTTGTCTAACAATTTACTTAACACTCTTTCGGTTTGTTTTTTACTAATTGCTGATCCCGTATTTCTACTATAATACAACCCAGCAAGATAACACCAAACCAAACCGAGACAGAATCCAATAAAAATGGAACAACAAAATTTCATTATAGCCTTTCTATCCTCCTGACATGTGCATCCGTCCTTTCTCCCTATCTGTTCCTCAGACGTAAATAGTTTTTCCTCAGATGTGAGCGGTTTTTCTTCAGTCTCACTCATCTCCAGGGACTGAAATGTCCATCCTTCCTTTCTCCCTATCTGTTCCTCAGACGCAAATAGTTTTTCCTCAGATGTGAGCGGTTTTTCTTCCGTCTCACTCATCTCCAGGGACAGGCAACTTAAAACAAAAATGAAGCAAAACAAAAGAGTAAACTTAGAATGGCTACCCATCCTCTCGCCCTGCCCTCAGGGGCGAGCAGTTTACTTACCCTCAGTCGCTCCCCGTGCGAGCCACCAAATGCCGCAGTCTGGCTGGGCACAATTCAGGAGCCACTTGTCAAAAGAAACAAACTTTATTTTTAAAACTACAAACGCCAAACAAAACAGCTCCTCAGGAAAAACCCTCAGAGCCCAACTGCCACCACCGGCTTCCACACACCTCTCCCCACACAAACCACACCACCTCCCATAATCCTCCTGCTCTTGAGGCCGATTGGCTGGGTCGCGTGGGCGGAGCCAAAGAAGTCCCCCAATGAGCAGTTCCGTAGTCTGAAGGGCAGGGAAATAGCCCAATGAACATCACCGCAGAGGAGCCAATCAGCTAGATGTTGCTGGGGCTGCTGTGAGCCAATCATCAGCTGGCAGTCTGAAGGGCAGGGAAACAGCCCAATGAACATGACCACAGAGGAGCCAATCAGCTAGATGTTGCTGGGGCCACTGTGAGCCAATCATCAGCCGGCAGCTGGAAGTTTGCTGGCAGCTGGAAGTTTGCTGGGGCCCCTTTGGCTGTGGCTCTCAACACCGGGGGCTAAGTTCCATCTCTACACTGTTGACCTCTGAGTTCCATCTGCAGTCCTGACCACCACCTTGAACCTGGAGATCTGTGTCCAGCTGCCTAACATTTTCGATTGGACAGATGCTTCTTCAGCCCCTCAAACTATAATCACCCCCAATTGAACTCTTGGTCTTCTCCCCTATACTGGCTGCTGTGCACTCTCTTCCCTGTGAATGTGCCCCCTTCCTTGGGCCACTCTGGTAGAGCCCAAGGAGACCTTACTGAAGCTCTCTCCCTCCTACCCACCTGGGCTGTCAGTGGTCCTCTGTGTTCAGCTGCGTTCTGACCACTCCTCTCACCCAAGCTGCCAGCACTGTGTCCAGGCAGCTTGACTAAACCAATCTGGTATAAAGAGGAGTCTAATGATCACCAGGTTGGCAGACCTTGAACAGAGGGCCCAACATCTGGTTCCAGTTCTGTCTGCTCACAGGGGCTAATGGAGCTTGATCCTGTGTCAGAAATGAAATCTGTGCCCTGCAGGAAAGGGCATGTCTTTACTGAAATCAGACGAGAATGGGGAGAGAAAATGAGCCATCGATGCTCTTGTTTCAGTGAGGACTGGTGGCAGGATGTGAAGTCGGAAAGAGCATTTGTTTCAGAGATGGGCTTCACCCTATGGCATTTAACCAGGAGGTCTGGGGGACTGGCGGAAACCCACCCCAGTTTGGACTTGGGGCTGGTTTCTGTTTGATGCTATCGGCTTCTCTTTCTGCAGAAACAAAGATGCTGCGGGAAGAGTCCCCGGTCCATTCATGCTGAGCGCTTGCCTTTACCTGGGCCAGCTGTGCGGCCACGCTGCTCAGGAAAGCTCAAGGCAGGTTCAAAGCCCAGCTGAGCTGTTCAGCTTCCAGAGCCTCAGCCTCCCCGTCCCTAGTCAGAGCTGGTCCTGCTGCCACTTCACTTGGGTTTTGTGTTTGTCCTGATTTTGTTTTGTTTTGGAGAATAAAAGGATCACATAGCGCAGCAGTCAGCAGGCAGTCAGTTGCTGTCCGGCTCCAGCCAGCCTGCAGGCTGGGGTGGGGGGGGGTGCGATTTTGCTGGAGCCGCTGGGCCTGGGGGTTGCCTCTTGTCTCTATCTGCTCTCACCCTGCAGCACCAGGGTTGGTAGTCACAGCAGACGGCGTCTGGCCAGCAGAGCTTCAAAGATTCCCTCTCTGGCCTTTTATGGAGAACCCCTGCCAACCCCTGATGTCTGGCCTAGGGCGCGCCCCACACAGTGCTCAGCAGGCGTGAAGGTGAGTAGTATCTGCACCTGATTCCACCTGAAGTCTGCACCCACCCTGGTGAGCACTGAATGGGCTCCTGAGAAGCCCCCTCTCCAGGGCCACCCTCCGCACAAACACTAAACTCAGAAAGATATCTCCACGTCAACCACTGCCAACCCTTACCTCCCCTGTGTCAAATTTTGGGTAAAAAGCCTTCTGAAAGGCTAGTCCCTATTACAGCATTGGTATTTGAATAAGAACAACTTGTGATATCACCCTTCTCAGAGAAACAAAATAAAAACAGAGCAGTCGTGGGGAAACACTATCTAAACTCAAAGAGGAACTCCTGCTTATTCTTCAAGACCAGCTCAGACGCCACCTCCTCTGAGAAGCCTCCCCTGCTCCCACCAGGCAGAGCCAGCTACTCCAGCTCCTTCCTTTCCTGACACTTGGCCCTTCCGCCTCAGCAGTTCAAGTGACCATCTGATTTGTGCTTTGGCTCATTGTCTAAGCATCTGCCTCCTTCACAAGAACTTTGAGCTCGTTGAAAGAAAATCCTGATTCTGAATAGGATCTTGGGATGAAGCTGACCCTTTGAATTTGCTCACATGTTAAACAGGGAGCCACTGGGATGTGGGGGAAGAGGAATCTTAAGATTCATCTGGAAATAGCAGCAAAAAAAGGGAGTAGTGTCCAGGCAACACTGTGTCCAGAAGCTGCAGTCAGGGGCTGGGAGGGCATCGGGCTGCCTGGTGCCAGCTGTGGGGTCCTGAGACAGCAATCACAGGGCTGCAACAGGCTTGAGAGCACGATATAAGACTAATTCTTAGACCACATAAGAACTTGCAATGAGAAGACTTTGCCAGTGTTAAATAAAACAACTTAAGTACAAGTAAAGCATCCTGTGGATCTAAGTTCATGACTGTATCCTTCAAAATAGTCTTTGAGACCTGTACTCTTCTTCCACTGAGTCAACCCTACTCATTCAAGCATTTCTACACACCTTGTATCAGTCAGGATGGGCACTATTACATGGTAGTAACAAACATCCCCCAACATCTTGTTACTTACAATAGAAGTTTATTTTCCTTGATATTAAATATCTTCTGTTGATTTTGAGTCACCCAGGATCCCAGGATAATAAAATACTGAGACATGGTGCTGCTCAGGAAGTTCAAGTCCAGGAAGGTTTGCCATTAGCAGCTGATGGAAGTGGTATGAGCTGCTCTGCAGTTAAGGTGCCAAGCAGGGCGATCAGTTCATGATTTAAGGTGATGGAGAACAGGAAGTGTCTAGCCACTGCACCCATGCCTCCACAGTTCTCCCCAAAACTCATTTAAATACAGCTCATGGGCCACACAAGAGAGCAAGCCCAAAATGTAGCCTGCCTTCCCTCATCCAGTCTCCGCAGACCTGCCTTTGAGACCTTTCTCCTGACTGCAGGGCTGTGGTCTGGACGTTTACACCCCACCCCTCATAGTGCTGGCGTAACAGCTCCCTGGAGAGCTCCCTCCTCCCTTCCCACAGGAGGAAATAAGCTTTCAACCCATGCTGAACCTGCTGGCACCTTGACCTTGGGCTTCCAGCCTCCAGAATGTGAGGAATACATCCCTGTTGCTCTTGGGCCACTCAGTCTGTGGTGTGCTGGTACAGCAGCCCGAATGCACTGAGATACTCCCCACCACTAAAAACCAAAAAAGGAAAAGCAAAACCTTGCTTAGCATCAAGGATGGTCACGCCAGCCCAGAGCTGGCACCCAGGGACAGTGCCCATTGGGAGACCTAAAAGTCAGTTTCTAAAAGGTCGGCATTGATAGAACTGTTCTGCGGGATAAGACAGAGAAGGAAGGGAAACGTCACCATTCAGTGGTCTGCTGCACTGTCCTGCTCAGCACTCCTCAAGGTTTTCCATAATAGTGGAGCAGACCAGAGCTGTTCAAGGGAACTGGGGCCTGAGCAGGGGTGAGCAGCAGCTGCAGGTCAGGTGGTCAGATGTGTCCCTGGGAACAGGCCAATATGGAAAAAACAGGAAGTGTGTTGCCATCCCTCCTTCCAATGTCTCCAGTCATGAGGGTCCCAATTGAACCCCGACAAGGCTTTGATTACACAAATATCAAAAAGTTCTTCTAAAGCAATTGTGATAATAACAAAACCAAAGACAGGCAAGTATGGGGATGCTAGCAATCTTAATAAAGCAGAAGAAAAGAGGCCAAAATCCAAGGACGTTGAATCTCATCAGAAATTAAATAAATATAAATAATGAAAGATTTGCTCTGCTTAGATTTCATCTGGGTAATTATGCCTGTCCCAGTATCTTAATTTTACTAACTCTTTTTGGTCATAGATTTTAAATCTCATCCGAAATTAAATAAAAGCAAATAATGAAAGAATCTCTCTGCTTAGATTTCACCCAGGTAATTATGCCTGCCTCTTAATTTTTCTACCAATGTTGTTGTTTTGGTTTCTTTTTTTTTTTTTGCATTGTTTAAATATTTAATTTCAGTGTGTCTCAAATCAGTCAATAATGCAATCCTATTCCATGGTCAATTGCATAGATTAATTTCTGGATTAATGAATGTATACAAATAGAAATTGTCAAAGGAGTGGTCTCAGATTTCCAAACACGACAGCACCCAAAGGGAGATCTGTTGTTACTTCTTTTAATTTTTCTTTTTTTTATTAGAGCATTGAAGTTATACATAGCAGTTGGGTTCATTTTGACAAAGTCATAGATGCATGGAATTTGATTTACTCCATTCCAGTCCCTCCATGAAAATAGGGTTTTGATCTTAATTATATCTGGCATTGGTGTTAGGACAGGGAAGTGTGTGGTCTCTTTAAGAAATCTACAGATGGGTCTTACTTTCTTCTCCACCATAAAACAACCAAGTCCCTCTTTCTGTGGAGGACCACTGAGCTTTTCATTTCGTTTCTATTCCAGTTTCTAGGTCAAGGCAGGCTGTGGTTTCTGGCCACAGGAGAAGATGCAGTTCATTTTCTCAAGGCACCGGTTCCCAGGGACACCAGTGTGAATCAGGCCAGAGCAGCCCCCCATCACCTTGTCTGACAGCACAGGATCCCAGGACAGATCCAGGAGGTGGCTGCAGTGCCGGGTTGCAGGTCAGGACCTGTCACCGTCGGTCAGTCCCAGCCTCGGTGTCTGCAGGTCTGCTGTCTGCGGCAGGACGGTTCCTGCACTGTGTCCATTTCTGCACACTGAGAGGTCACCAGGATATTTAAATCAAGAGGATTTTTTTTTTCTGTCTTTAACAGAACTCCAGTCTTTCCTTACAGAACTCTCTTTATTTTTATAAGCAGGAAGCTGCTTTGAGAGCAGTCTTCATTTTGCACTAAGAGATGAGCAGGAAGCGCAGAGTTCCCTCCCGCACACAGAACGCACGCAGCACTTCCAAAGCACACACTGGCACTGTTCTGTACTAGAACTCGATTCCAGCCCAGGCTGGCAGAGGGCGGAGATGTAGACTTCTGTGAGTGCTGGGCGGGGCCAGACCCGCTGTGGGGTTTGCAGGGAACACCCTCATCCTGTCAGCGTGCACACAGCTCACTCTGAGGGGAGCTGAACGCACCCAAGACAAGCAGGGAATGACTTCCTCACATTATGGAGTGCGTGTCTCAGGAACAGTGACCAGGCATTCAACATGACCCAAAAGGAAACAGAACGTGCTTCCTACGGTCACATGAGTCCTGTAAGAGAGACGAGCAGGAGAAGAAAGGAGGACACACAGGCTCTGCATTTACATAACCTGAGTTATGTAATTTCCCCCTCCTGAGCTTTTTATCCCTTCCAAAGAGAACGGAGACTCCTTTCATTCCAAGACATTGCAATTGGATCAGTCACATATTTCAGCAAAACGTACTTCTTGTACCAAGACCAGAAATATCACCACTTGCACCAGCCGGTATCTGGGGACTAGAGCCAGGAATCTCCCCCAAGCTTCCTCCTCTGTCACACTGCCAGGACCCTGGTGGCCCAGCTAACTCACATCCCCCCAGCGTCCATGGCCCCCAGAGCCCCTCCCCACCCTTCATCCCAGTCCTTCATCAGGGGCCGAGGGCTGGCTCCAGCAGGTGGTGATGGAAGCACGTGATCCAAGTCACTCCATGCAGACAGTGACAACCAGGACCCGTGCTGGGCCTGTCTGGGGAGAACAGCTTCTCCACATCAGCAGATGGACGCTGGGAGCTGCTGGCCACCGTATTCCTCCAGGTTGGAAGAGCAGCTGGGAGGAATCCAACCATGGACGATGGGACAGGCTATGAGGGACGGCTGGAGCCCACACCCCACACCCCTAGTTCCCATCCACCCTGAACTCCACCTGTGTGAGGACCCAGCTCCTTCTCTGCTTGGGCTTCGTTAGTATAATGCCCAACACCATAGATGGACAATGTCCACTGAGAAGCTCCCAGGCCTCAAGGGACATCTCCCATGGGACGCTCCCCATTACAGAGTCAGCAGAGAACCAACCAAACTCCAATCTCTGCCAGAGGCCAGGTTTGAAGAGCGTGGTGGATATTGTTGGCTGCCCACCAAGGGCCACTCACCAGCCTCCTGTGGTAGAAGCAGAATTGGCTTCCAACACAGACGCCAATCATGCCAGACACCTGCCTCCCAGAGAATACGTCAGCCCATTGCTCTCCTCCAGGATCTGAGCAAAAGACTGACAGAGAATTGTGTGAGAGAATCTCGTCCATGGTTAAAATGGGAGACCTGAGGACAATGTTCCCTCTAGTTGAGGGAGTTGGGTGAATTTGTGATGTCTGGAGGCCTGTAGCCATGTAGAGTTCGTGAGGCAGCCAGCCTAAGGAATGCAGGTGACTAGAAAGACAAAAAGCCTGGGTGATGGTTTGAATGTGTGCCCTCCAAAATCAGGAGTTGTCAACATGACAATATCAAGAGATGAAGCCTTCAAGAGGTGATAGGCCACCAGGGCACCTCCCTTGTGCGTGAGATCAAGGATCCTCAGTGTACAACAAGCTTGCCACTCTGTCTTTGCCACAGAGGGACCCAGCGTCCCTCCCCTCCAGGGGATACAGCAGAGAGCAGAGCCTGCATGAGCCTTGATCTCTCTCAGATGTCCCCTCCTCCAGATCTGCGAGAAAAGAACCCTCTCCTTTTTGAAACGATCTCATCCTGGGAGCCTTGATTGTGTAGCAGGAAAGGTTTCCAGAGGTGGGGAGACCAGGCTGCAGGCTCACAGCCTCGACTGCAGCGCATGCTGACCAGACAGGGACCCGCACAGAGCCACCAGGCCCCTGGCCACTTCTGCCATCTGAAATCAAACTTCAAAGGAGGCAGCAGAAGCCCTGGCCGCAGCCTGCTGTGGTCTCGAGGGTCCATGTCTCCCCGCCGTCCTGCCTTCATTCATCTGCAGCAGATGTCCGTGGGCATCTACTGGGCTTCCCCCCTGTGAACTGAAAAGGTCGCACTGTCCAGAGAAGAAGGGAAGATGGCGGAATGTATAAATGCACGGCGGCCAGCATCAGGCCCCAAGTATGGGCACCGTGTGCCAAAGGTGGTTTTTCTGCGAGGGCCATAGCTTGGCCCAAAGGTGAGGTGGGTATGATGTGGACAGCTTTGGCACCCATGGCAATGACCTGCTGGGTGCTTTGATGCCAGGTTGCTGTCCTTGCAGGGTTTGGAGCTTGCGAATGAGTTCAACCCCAAGCCCCGGGAATGACCTTCCAGGCAGAAAGGAGAGGATGGGGCCCTGGGATTCAAGCTCCCCTGGCTTCCAAGTCCTAAGACAGTTTCTGACTTAGTGGGCAGCAGGTACCAGGTGTCACACCTGCAGAGTGACCACACCTAAGCACAAAGTACCAACACCCCACAGCAGCCCTACCTAGCTTTGCACACCAAAAATCCCACACTTGCCTCTTAAATCACTTCGATTTTTACCATTTCAAGGCTGAACTCTGTGCTGCAAAACATAATAATAGCAACAATATTTTTTAGGTAATTTAATCCAAACTTCCTCTACAGCAAATGTGAACTGGGGTGACTTTGGCCACCTTGAATGTAACTAGGTCATCAGTGCATGAGGCCTTGTGGAGCGACACCCCTGTAATGGAGCCGCTCAGAGGCTGTTTGGTGGCCAATGCTGATGAGCCCAAGGAGAAGACGTCACCAAGAACACTGAGAAGCTTCATTTCATGAAATCTCCAGAAATCACTGTCCTGCTTTCAGGTCTTGTGGGTGTCCCTGTGGCCTCCAGGGTTGAGGCCCAGGCAGGCGAGGGAGGCAGGGTCTGAACACCGCGGCTCAGTTGGTCTTCTGTGTTGACTGCCGTCATCGGGCACCTGTGACTGTCTTCTCCGTGAAATCGTAGCTCTGCTCCTGAGCTCACAGGTCAGGGCCTGCTCTTCTGGAGCCCAGAAGAAGCCTGGTCCATGCTCACCTCCACGTGTGGCTAAGGCACCTTGTTCTTCACTGCCAGGTCCCCTGTTCCTCCACACTGTCACCTCTGAGGCCCTGTGCCTGTGAATCAGCACCCATGGTCCTCCTGCTCCTCCTGCCCCTGAGTCACCTGGGAACACGGGGCTCTCAGTGATTTGTCTGCCCTGACACTTTCCCTGTCTTGGATCCAGGATATTCTTGAGCTGCCATAAAGGCAGAACTAAATAGACTCCCTTGCTGCCTTGGCAGCTTTAAGTTTCCAGAAACATCTATTTGAAAGTCCGGGGGGATAACAAGTGAGGAAAATGGCAGCCACTAGTCACCAGCCCCAGACCCTCCCCCTGAGGCTCAGTTCCCTTTCCCGAGGACAGGTTGCAAACTGAGCCAGCCCCCGGGGAAACGAGGCCGGCAGGAAGACCTTGCCCAAGCCCAGGAGGTGCCCTCTCACCCTCGCCTTGTGGACTGAGCACCCGCGAATCTATCCACTCTGCGGGGGCTGGTTTTGATCGACTGCTCTTTCCATTTTGTGGTGATGAGCTATTGACCACAGAATCTCTCTGTGATCAGTGGCGAATCTCAGCTTGGCTGCGTCACCCACGTCTCAAGCTGTCCGACAAGTGTTGGGGTGTAGCTCGGGGATAGGGAGCCCTCGGGCTCAATGCCCAGGACCTCCAAGGGGAAAAACCTGAAGCTCATGGAACACGGCCCATGTCCCTTCCCTCTACAAGCACGTTGCCCATCTTACATTTTATGAAGTCTCTGCTGGATGTCCGTCATCCATGGATTTGTTGCCTGATCTCGTCAAGTTATCAGGTTCCATAAAGAGGGAGAGTCAGCATCGGGGCCATCCAAGCTCCACCGACATCTAATAAATGAGCCCCCAGGAAAGGGTAGAGTCTACTTCCCCAGGGGCCTCAACACCTCTGAGGTCTTCCTTGGCAGGCTCCGCCCAGTTGTCAGATCCCACAGGAGCCGGTCGATTGGGATGTGGCTGAACGTCTTGTAGGATTTCGTAAGGTCAGCCCAGGCAATACTGGAGAGCCCCTGGGGTCCAGGCAAGGCGGGATGGGGTCCATGGCATACCCACAAACACGGACAATTATCAACCAGAGAAGGGAGAGGTTGTCGCAGGAGAAAGGTGTGCACAGGCTTTAATCTGTGAATCCTAATGAGCAGTCCCTATGGCGCCCTGCAACTTCCCATGGCAAAGCTGACACTCGGGGGTGCCCGAGGCTGGCCTGACATCTGCCTGTGGCCTCCTTGCTCTTTGACAGTGTCATTCTTTCTGCCTTGTCTCTCTTTCTCTTGAGAAGGATCACTCCATTCTTGCCTCTCCATTTCCTTTTGCTCCCTCTTAAACACTCGGGCCAGCTGCACTCCCAGAGGGGAGACTCTGCCTCCATACAGCTCTGACCTACCCCCTTCATAAGCTGTAATTAGATACTTAACCATTTAGTTGCCTAGTAATATTTGCTGTCCTCAAAAGCCACGATTATTACAGCACCCAGAGGCACGTGTGCAAGGCTCACTACTGTGTCCCTGGCACTTAGCACTGAGTTTAGCACCATGTTCCCAGAGTAGGTTTGATGGTCCAGCTTGTGAGCCCCTGAGGCAGCCCAAGGAGATCAGCCTGAGACACTTTGGAGCAAGGATTAAAAGCTGGCCATGCAGAAGCCGATGAAGCTCACAACATCTCACCTGAATTCTTGTGCTGTATCTGCTGCCACCACAGAGGTTCTCAAGTAAATGCTTGTTTTCTCAGGTCCTGACTGGGCTCCCTGGGATGGCTTTGCTTTCCTGATGAAGGAGACATATATCATAAGAGTTCCCCCTTGTCCTTCAATTCCCTTATGGAACAAGGTTGGAATGACAGCAGCCATTCTGTGACCCTGAACCAAAGCCACACCTACTGCTTTAAAAAAATAATAATTAAAAATCAGGAACTGGGGCCTGCAGCTGCTTACCTCCAGATCTTGCTAAGTGTGAAGAAGCAGCACCGTCTGTGTGGGCTCCTGGAGTTTCTGTGGTATGTAGTCATAGCCTGTCTACCGAGTGAGCAGCATGTGTTGGGTTAAGACATCACAGTGCTCTGGGCCTCGTCTCTCCAGCCGTGAAATTAAAAATAGGATCCGGGATCTGTCCCACCCCACAGCACTAAGATGGATTCTAAGGCAATTCAGTCTCGAATCTGGCACCTCGAGGAGGGAGGAGAGAGAGCCGGCGAGAACGCAGAGCCGCCGTTGCTTCAGTTTGTGAGCTGGTCTCACAAGAAGTGAGTCTGTCGTTTCCTCTCACCTACCCATGTCTTATGAATAGCTCAGGTGCTGAGAGGAGGCCCTCGAAAAGATGTGACATGCGCATGATGCCGTCTTCTTACAAGGCCAGGCAGCCAGCTGCTCCTTCAAGCCTGACATTAATTATGTCACTCACTGACGTCTACATCCTGATCTGCTGATTCCCTCATGTCAATTCAATTTCTTTAGAATAAAAAATAAGTAAAGAACAATGTTTCTCTATTCTATGAGAATATATAATTAACTCCCAAAATAGCTGTCCTTTATCCCTTGACAGAACTTTTTTAAAGTCTCCGGGGAAGTCAGTGGTACTCCACCTCTGCTCAGCCTTCCCAGCATGGCTAATGAGCACAGCGTGGGCCGTGCGCCCTCGGAAGCTCAGCCCCCTCCAGCCTGAGAGTGACAGCTGTATTTTCAACCGACCTCCACCACTGTGATCTTGGAGCAGACTCGGTTCTGAGACTTAGTTGCTTGCAGAAGTAAAAACCGAGCTGGATTCACCCTATGCACGTACCCGCGTGAGCTGCCGGGCTTCACAGCTCCATCAGATACAGCAGTGCATTCTGGGCTGACACAACAAACCTCCTGACACAGTAGCCATTGCCTGTGAAATTGACACACAGATGGCACATGAGCACAACTTTGCTTCTGCCCCAGGGTCTGCAGTTCTTACAGTCAGAAAATCCTATTAGGGGCTTTATTAAGCTGCCCAGTGATGGAGACGGGGAGAGCGGATCTTATGGACTGAGCTGTGCAAGTCGCCCCCCAGGAACAGGGCCGTCCAGCTCCGCCTGCTTCTTATTCTGCATTATGAAGCACCAAAATTGAGTTATTGAATTTCTGCTTAAAAAAAAAAGGAGATGTCTGCCCCAATCATTATCTATCAAGCCACAAGTGATCCTTTCCTTCATCCCAACATGTCATTATAACCGGCTAGTGAGCACCAAGAGACAGACCCACGCCAACCAAATAAAACTCAAAAGTACTCCAAGCAGGGGTGAGGCGAGACCAGGAGGAAGGGGAGGGGGCTTCAAAGGAAGAGCTGCCCTGGAAGCCTCAGAAGGAGACCCCAGAAAAGCTGTAGTCAAGTAATTGCGCGCTCTCTCTCTCTCTCTCTCTCTCTCTCTCTCTCTCTCTCTCTCACACACACACACACACACACACACACACACACACAGAGTTTTAAGTTGAACCATAGCAAAAAAGTTAAAAATTAAAAACTAGCAAATTGCAGGGAGAAGGCCTGGCGAGGGCCTAAGGCTGCAGGACCCGCTGTCTCACGCTTCTGCAGGGAGCAGAACCTTCCTGCAGGTGGGCTGTGCACTGGACAAATCCTCAAGGGGATGGAAATAAGGGAGAATTTCCTGGTGCCTTAGTAATTTCTGATTTTAAAGAGGAAGACATTCAAGATGGATGGATCCCAGGAATTTGAAGGCTGTTGCTGATTCCTTTCCTGTACGCTAACAACTCTGCCTCTTTCCTAAAAGAAACCCCCCCCCCGAGGAGCCCCAAAGCCGGAGCAGTCCTCCTGAGTCACACATCCACCAAGCAGAGGCGCCAACAGGTCAAAGTGCTCCACAACTGAAAGCCAGCTCCTGAGGTCTCCAGCTGGTGACGAACCACATGACAACCATGAGCCACGCAGGCAGCACAGACAGGGGACATCTGGCCTGGAGAACCTTAGAGTGGATGGGGCTCATCAACCCTATTTTATCCGTCTTTAGCACAGGTGGTCTCAGCACAGGGGTTAACGGGAAGCTGAGGAACGTCCATCCTGCCAACATTTACCACGTGCCTACCCAGGCCACACACCGTTCCCAGCCAGGGTGACACAGGCACAGCTCCTGCCTGCTCAAAGCTGGCATTCTAGAGAGGGCCCCCAGGGGGGGTTAAGTAGATAAGAAAATAGGATTAATTCAGAGGGTCATGGTTGGCGGTCCCAGGAGCCTGCAGAAGGTCCACACAGCTGGAAGGCCGGAGTGCGGGGCAGACACCAGGCTTGGCGGTGTCCTAGACAGGGCATGGGCTGGCCCGGGAGGGGTTTGGATTTTCTTCACCTTCTGCCATGACTCATTCAAAACCCAGTCTTTCTCAAAATTGCCAAAAAGAAAAAAAAAATACCTTTCATCTTTGCTCCCAACCCAAATTTCCAGTTTAATACCATCATTGAATCAGGTCCTCTGCCTGGGTCTCAGTGGGGGTTCTGCTGGGTCATGTGGTAGGTCCACTCTCCTCCTATTTTCTTGAGGAAACTGTTTTCCAAAAAGGCTGCAGTAACTCACCTCCTTCCCACCGATACAGAGTCCAATTCCCTTTTCTCCACATCCTCACCACCTCTCCTCATCCTTCATGTGTTGTTAATAGAAAAAACAGGTGTGGTAGGTGGACATGCTAATTAGCCTGATTGGGTCCTTGCACAACCTCCACATGTCTATAATGTTACACTGTATACCATGAACACAGCACAGCTATTATTGGTGAACCAGCACTAAGCAAATCAAAATGGCTCCGCAAAGTCTCCCTTTCTTCCAGAGAAGTGGATCCTGACATTGACCTGACATCCGACCCCCAAAGGCAGGCAGAATCGCCTTCAGGCTAAACCCAGAGGAGCACAAGTACTAGATAAAAGTTTTGATTTTCATGTAAAGGGAGAGTTTCAATATAGTTAATAAAAATGGAATGCAAGTACATTCCCACAGTGGCAACAAAAATCATTGCTAAGGACCCTGGAGGTTGGCAGATTTTTAATACAGTATTTCAAATTTAATTCAATTCAACAAATATTTAATGAGCTCTAACAAGCTGCCAGTCCTGGGCTGAGACACAGGCACAGCCAGTCAGCCACTGTCTACAACAGGCTCATTATCAAAGTGACAGGCCCCCATTCAGATAAGGCTCTGAATAAAATGTAAAGAGGACAGAGAGGGTGCAGATAATTATCTGAAGGAGTTTTGCAGATTTAGGTTTGGAAAATATGCAATCTCACCTAATTAAAATACCTAATTTCACAATTACGGGTTATAAATTTTAACGGGAAGTAGTACATTTCTTTCTCTCATTAAGTAATCCACCCAAAACATGACAGAACTCTATTTTTAGTAGAATTAATCAGACTAAAGGATATACACCAATTACAGAAGAAATCCAGGGAAACTGTCACCAAATGATAGCTGTCCAGTTAGGACAAGAAGATCACAAAACGCACTTCAAAGGTTTTCTCAGCACAGTGCTCTTGGACGTCAGGAAGGTGGCAACCCAAAGATAAGCAGCCTTAAGCCTTTCATGTAGAAGAGGCAAATTAAACCAGTTATCCATCAAGGAGTCGACCACAAAATTGCACATAAATGAAACAGATCCACTGGGCAGACAAATACTTTAAAAAAATAAAGTAAAATTCTCTAAAGCGATGGAAAAAGGAAGGTAGACACGATGGATCCTTGGAAAGCCATGTGGCAAACACAGATTCTAAGTGGCTGCGGGAAGTAGCCCTGTCCCCTTCCAGGACTCTGGAACTCAGAGCCTCACCTCTGCCTTTCCATGGTCAGCTCCCCTTCAGCCTCTCTAAAACCAGAAAAACTCTGAGCTAGACACAAGTCTCAGGTGGGGGTTGCCTGTTCCCACACACCTCCCGGCCAGACTGCCTGAAACAACTGGATTTTGTCTTGACCTTTTCCAGAACATCTGTGTGCCAGGGGCTGCTAGGTTTCTGTCCAAAACCCTTTCATGACTCCTTCTAACAGAATCCTGATTTTTCTGGGTCTGGAAACATAGCCAGGTTTTTAGAAAGTCCTTGCCCTTGGGATAGATCAGCCGAACGCCGCAGCTCAGGCCACGGGGACACGGCAACAGGTGCCTGGTGAGGCTGTAAGAAAGCACCTTGGAAAGCTGTGTGTAGTGGGTGGGGCTGGATGATGAGGGGACCCAGACTTCTCCTAACTCCTCCTAGAACTTTTAGATCTCACCTCCTGCACCAGCTCCCCAGGCAGCCCCCCTGTGCCCCCTGAAGCTGCAGGACATGTTGGGGCTGGAGGTCACCCTGGTGGAAGTACTTACACCATGGGCATCGTCAAATGCTACAGAGGGCCAGCTGTCAATCATTTGACAGTATTCCCCTGTTTCTCACCCAGGACCAGGTGACCTGATCCACCATCCAACAGAAAATTATAAGGACTGTGCTCAGCTTAGATTCCCACCTCCTCCCTAGCCAGAAGTGCCTGTTCCTTTCCCTGCTCCCAGCCCTTCTCACACAGAGCGCTTGTTTAAATCCTCCTGCCACAGGCTGCAACCTGACAGGGTTCTCTGCTGGGGTCTCCCCCAGCCCTGTGCAGCCTGGCTCCTTCTCCTCACAGAGGTTCTCCATCCTGATTGCTTTTTCTGACCAGCTCCCTCCCCACCCTGCTGATAACCATCGCCTATTGCTGCGAATCATCATGTTGCTCCCTGCCTTTTCAGATTAGCTTCTTGGTTTACTGACATCTGTGCCTATGTCCCACCATGGTGCGAACACCCTGAGAGCAGGACTTGGTTAGCTGGGGGTCATTGGTAAATCCTCATGAGCTGTAACTGAGTCTTACACAGAGGTAGTTCTAGAATCTCCTCCATGCTGTAGATGAAGGAACCAAGGCTGAGAGAAGCTAGATGACCCATTGCAGGTGACTGCTGGTGCTGGGATTCCAACCAGACAGTTCCAACAAGGGTTACCCAGCCTCCTCACTCACACCCAGGTGGGGGCAGCTTTGCTGATGGCCTTGCCAGCCCAGGGTGGCCTGTGGGGACCAGGAGCTCTTTCTATCTTCTGTGGGAGGAGTAGAAATATGTCTGCTCCATTAGCGGGTCCCCAGTGCAAGTGAGAGACCAGGAGGTCAAGTGAGAGGGTGACTTGGTAACCTCAGACTCCCACCCCAGCCCTAGCCATCCACAGAACCTTGACATCTTGGTTAGCTTTTGCAGTAGGCTTCTCCTGTCATGAGCGAGCTCTGCCATTAACATAGACCAAACACATTTGCGACTTTCCACAATGTCAAAACTTATTGAATGACAATAGATTCATAGGCCACACCAGTTTCATCTGTGGCAGTTCACTGAGTACGTGTGGGTCACCTGGTAGTTATATGAAGGGCAATCACAAGTTCTTTCATTTCCAATCTTAATCTCTAATGTCTGTCACACTCAAGTCACACATCACACTTTATGTATGTTACAGAAAGGCCAAGAAAGGGTTAAGGCAGCCACAGGGGTTCAGAGGCTGAACTGAGAGCAAAGGCAGAGACAGACGTGAAAGCAGAGTCTCTGAGGGTGGTCAGAGAAGATTAGGGACCAGCCTGAAAACTTGTTCAGGGTGCAGAGCTGTCCAAGTGCAGGAACTTACACTAGGCCTTTGACAGTGTCACCTTGGAGTGTCAGCTTGAGATGTCAGCTTGGAGTGGGGCCTGCATGGTCATCATGGGCAGGAGAAGCTGCTCTGCTCAAGTCACAGGAGGGAGATTCAGAGGTTTGCCACCGTGGTGATTTCCTGGGCAAGGCTCATGATGAGCCACCAGGTGACAAGGTCAAGGTGCTGACCTGTCCAGTCTCAGGAGATTCCTCCTTTGGTGGGTCTGAGGTGAGCGTGTTGAGTCTGGTGAGGTTGATAAGCTCCCATGCCTGGCGTTCCTGGTAGGGTTTGGGATGACCACACAAGCAGGTGCTCCTTGATTCAGTTTGGTAAGTTGGCACATGAGTTATTTACCAGTCTGTGCCTTAGGGTGGTGCCGGTCAGATGGAGGTTGTTTACTTGTACAAACAAGGACTGGAAACATTCCATCTCAGCCCTTAAAGCCTAACGGAGTGACACAGAGCAAACTACTGCTTTATACAATGGCACAGCAAAGGATTAGGCACAGCCTGAAAGCTGCTGTTCTACACGTCAAGGAATAACTATCTGCTCTCTATTTTCCCCCTAAAATGCCCATGACTGAATCCTTGGAACCTGTCACTATGTTGCATTGTACTATAAAAGGAATTTTGCAAATGGAATTAAACATGAGAGATTACCCAGCATTCTAGTGGAGGACAAGTATAATTGCAGAAGCCTTAAAGGAAGAGGAAGACTAGAGCGAGACAGGGAGACTAGAGGAGATGACTCGGGAGAGCTGCGGGGTATGAGCAGGACTCTGCTACCATGGCTGCCTTTCAAGAAGCCGGAAGGAGACCATGAGGCAGGGGCTGAGAGTGTCTTCCAGAGGCCAACAAGGACACACATACTCAGCTCAGAGCACAAGCCAGGGCTTGAATGGGCACAGGAACTGCTTCTCCCCAAATTTCTTCCAGGAAGGTGTGCAGCCCTCTTACCCCTTGGTTTCAGCCTGGAGAAACTCACCTCAGATAAATTGTAAGATCATAAATCTGTGTTGTTCCAAGTCATCGTTTGTGGTAATTTGTTATGGCAGGAGTAGAAAGGTAATGAAAAATAGGTAGAAAATAATGTTTTGCCCAAATAACAGAGCTTGTCAATCTTTGAGGATTCTCAGGAATTGATAAGCTCAGATCCATAAAGAGGCGCGCAGGAGAAGCAGCAGATGTCCTCATCAATTAGGTGCAACTTGATTGGCAGGCCAGGAATATTAAAGCACAGACAGTACGCTGGCTCCCCTCTTATCTCAGTGCCCTGCAGCAGAGCTGCAGCAGACAACTCCTCCGTCTGCTTGGAGATGCACTCGGGCACAGCAGAGTGTGGGACAGACCACTACACTAAAGGAAACCTCTACATACAACCTAATGAAGGGAGCCTTTCATTCTTCCTGAGAGCCCCAGCTGCATGCCTTACTGTCCCCAGAAACCATTCATCCATGATCAAACATGGCAGACCCAAGTCAAGTGATGAATCCTGGTCCAGAATGTGTTTCCAGGTTCTGGAAAGGCTATGGAGAACTCCTGAGATCCAGGCATCTCAGGACCTAACACCTGGATCCCTCCCCTGCTTGAGGCAATGCTCTAGGCAACCACCCTGAGTTCAGTCAGCAAACATGGTGTGGGAGGAGCCCAAGTACTCTGCAGGTGGACAGGCTTATCCTATCAGAATTGTTGGCTTATCCCATCAGAATAGTCCTTCCTCTGTGCTATAGCAATTGGCGCAGGGATGAGCTTCTGACTCCATCAAGCCAAGGACAGGCAGCCCTGGGGTCTTTGCTGAACATCAGTGCTCAGGAGAGCAGCTAGCACAAATGAATATTTAATAAGTGAATATATAATGATGAATAAATGAAATGTTTAATAAATGATGCATGCTGTTACTTAATTGCACACAAATCAGACTTTGTCAATATATGCATTTATTTTGGCGATGGTTTAATTAACGTTCTCAGTTGCTAATTGTGGATAGGTTAGAGCGACTCACTTGTCTTTTGAGGGGAGGAAATGTTTCCTTGATAGAATGCGTGTGCCATTGGAGCAGGGAACACATTTTTATTGGTTCCCGCTGTATCTCCAGGGTCTTGTAGAATTCTTGGCACACCGTAGGCACTTAGGAACTATTTGTGGAAAGAATGACTGGCACTCTCTTATTCCCAGCCTCAATACTATCACTTTTCCTGGATATTATGGCCAGTCTCCCTGGGTGTGTAGTTTGAATTCTGGGTCACTGACTTGGAAATCCTGAGTACAACTATTTAAAAAATATTCTCCATGTGACTGAATAAGAAAGCTGCTTTGTGGAGTCTTTCTCTGCCAGGGAAGCCCTGGCAAGATGGGGGCAGGATTCAACCCCGTGGACTAAATATAATGTACACTCTGAGCTTAGTTGAGGCACAGCCTCTGTTCATTCACCAGTCACCAACCACTCCAAGAGAAGCCTCTTGTCTCAGAGTTCACAGAAAACATGCCAAAGTGACCACTGTACCATGAGGACTTGAAAGCCATAATTATGACCAGTACCAGTCAGTAAGTACCTAGCACAGAAAATAGGGTAACATCCAAGTCCCTACCACCATGCTTAGGAAGATTGACTGTGTGGAAGCCTGGAGTTCTAACTAAGGCCCCTGCAAATTAGTGATCCTTGCTCGATCATGGGTGTGTGTGTGTGTGTGTGTGTGTGTGTGTGTGTGTGTGTGTGTGTGTCCAGGCTCCCGAGCACTTGAGCTTAACTGTCTTGTGATGCCACCTCTGAGCCCAGCACAGTAGCAAGCTTCCCCACAGACCCTGGGTTGCAAAAACCTGGATCAGATCTGGCCCCCTTGCTCTGTCCCCCTGGGAAAGCCACACACCTTCCTGAGATGCAGTTTCCTCACCTGGAAGGTGAAGGTGATAACTGTGAGAACTTCTGAAACCCATGAGAGGAATTAAAGATGAAGGAGACACAAATAGCCCTCAGGAGCTCTCAAAACTCCAAAATGTATCCAAGGTTGAAAATTCCAGGGCGTGGAGCTTCCATTTGACTAATGTCCCAAGAGCAGCCTTAGACCCATCCCAGGTTCAGGTCAATCCCTGCTCACCTTCCTTTCAAATCACCTCCTCCAGGAAGGCTCCTCTGGCCATCCACCTGGGCAGCACTGACCCTTGCCTCCCTGATGTCACATTCTGCCCACGTCACTTCCTGAAGCCCTTGGGAGGCTTTTGTGTGGTGAGAGACCATCCAGCTCAGTGGTTCCATCTCCCATTGCCCTTTGTGACCTCTCAGGTCCTCAGTGCCCCTCGGGGACTGAGGAAGGACTATTGTTAAGAAACCAGGGGTGACATCTCCAGGTTGCAAGCTCAACCCCGTCACAACCCAACATTACCCTGCCCCCTGCCCAGACCCCTCCCAACCACTGACGGAGGTTCTCAGGGCATTGCCAAGCACAGATCCCCACGTGAAACCTGAACCGAATTATAGGTGGCTGAAAAAGAAATTCAAGTTTCGCTGCAACTTCACTTTTCAAGTTCAGACTGAACTTTTTAATGAACACCTGAGCAGAAAACTCATAGGAAAAGATACAGAAATGTCCCTCAGACACAGAAAAAGTAGTCAAGCTCACTGCCACTTCTGGGAATATTAAACAACACTGTGGTCATATTTCTTACCTAACTGGCAAAATCGAGAACTATCCCAGCGCATCCCACAGGATAGGCTGTGGGGATCCGTACCTGCACAGGTGGATGGCAAGGACGTGGCTGGACCCACCCCTACTGGGGGGAGAAGTGGGCTATGCTTAGCTGTATTTCATGCTCTTAACTTTTGACTCAATGATCCCACTCCTCGAAACCTACCCTGAAGATATACCTCGAAAATGTCTGTGTACGTGTTACTCCTCTCAGCATTGCTTACACTTGTAAAACTCCAGAAACAATAAAGATATCTATACAGGGCACACCGGTTGAATGATGGCATATCTGCAAATCAAGGGCCCTGCAGCTGCTAACAATACAGAATTCTGTAAACTAAATTGGAGTAATTTCCAGGATATACTGAGAAGTACCCAAATAACAGAATACCATACTATCCTCCACCTGAGAAAGAAGTGGGTTTGAGAAAAGGCACAGGCATCTGCATTTGGTGAAAATAATTTTAGGAAGGATAAACCAGAAAGTAAGAGACGGAAGGGCTGCGGGAGATTTGGAAGAAGTGCACTCCACCTCTTCCGCGTGGTAGGCAAGAGGGGCCACGTCTCCCAGGCAGAGCTCGCTCATGGAACCGCAGCAACATTTCATACATTTAAAAATAAATGCATGAGTTTTAGAAACCAGAATGTGGGGGACTTTAAAATGGCATGTGGAATGATCATCCCGCCCATATCACAGATGAAAACCAGCCACACAAAGGACAGGAGAAAGAAAGGCACTAGGTTGAGTAGCTATCAACTGTGTGTTGACTGTATCTAGGAAGCCCTGTACAGCAATGTTGAAATAACTGACCCTAGGATTGAACAAATAAGTGAGTCTACAGGATGACATGATAGCCAGATTCCTCTTTTCAGAAAAAGAAGTTACAAATAAGGGAGGCTAGAACAGACCTGGGACAGAAACAGAGGCATCAATTCAAATCATGTTTGTAAACATACACACACATAGAGAGACTAGATAGGTGGATGAAAGATAGATAGATAGATAGATAGATAGATAGATAGATAGATAGATAATAAAAAGTGAATGAGTGGATGATTGGATGGGTGGATGGATGGATGGATGGATGGGTGGATGGATGGATGGATGGATGGATGGGTGGATGGGTGGATGGGTGGATGGATGGATGGATGGGTGGATGGGTGGATGGATGGATGGATGGGTGGATGGATGGATGGATGAATGGATGGGTGGATGGATGGATGAATGGATAGATGGATGGAAAGTTTAGCTAGATGATAGATGGATAGATAGACAGATAGATAGATAGGTGGATAGATAGATAGATAGATAGACAGACGGATAGATAGATAGATAGATAGATAGATAGATAGATAGATAGATATGCACATGTTGGCATGGGTTAGTAGGATAGGTCCATTTCCAGCCTCTGTACTGGGGCTCAGGAGCAATCATCTGCAGTAGCCATAAGCAGGCCACATGCTGAGACCTAGGAGGCAGGAGTGTCATTCCCTGCAGTCCCTGCTACTGTGTCAGAATGCTCTCTACTTGAAGTAAGTAGGCTCACTGACAACCAAATTGGAGAGTAAAATGTCAAAACTTTGTCCTTCAAGGAGACATTCGAGTCCTCTGTAAGCGTCACAAGGAGAGGAGGAAAGGAAGAGAAGTGCAGATCATCAACTGCTTTCCCTCTCGTGTGGCTCCTTGTCCAGAAATACACGCCTCACAGACATTGACTTCACAGAAATTGAAGGCAGCGTCCCCTATCTTTGTGGCTGTGATGAATCCCTCTGGGAATTCTGGGAGGTTCACACACCTGTCATACCATACCGCTAGCAAAAAGTAAGACACTTTGTCTGAAAGCCTGTGTGGAAGGTCACGAATGTCAGATGATGGGCCTCGTCTTGTCCTAGCACCTCTTCCTACAAACTGCGATAGAGAATTTAGGAAGGTTTTATGAAGCCCCAGGGATGTGTGGAGAAGGTCCTCGTGCCTGGACAAGCCCCTGTTTAATTCCAAATGCAGTCTGCTCCGTGGGCAGCTGACACAGCTGCTGTCCAGGCCCTGAAAGAGACCTACAGCGGAATGTGCCCTGGTAGTTCTGACATTGCCTTTGCCACCCCATTGCATGAGCCATGTCCCTAGAGGGGAGCAGGGGAAAGGCTCCGAGAGGCCAACTGCAAAGGGCCTCCAGTCCCTGCCTTCATCATGTGTCATATAAAGAACTAAGTTCAGAGCTTCCCAGGGAAAGCAAGAGCCCACTACGTGCACCAAGAGGAGCTCAAGGAGGTCTCCTGAATGGGGAGTGCCAGGGGACCTTGCTCTGAGACATCCCAGGGAGCTTCTTAGGGAAGGCTCACAGCCTACAGAGTCCAGAATTTACCTGGACACCAGGAATCCTGGCAGGGACACCATGACCCAGGGGCTTGGGTCAATGAAACTGCCACATGTAGATCTTGGTTTGGAGCATGCTCAGTGCCTGCGGAAAACGTCCAACGTACAGGCATGACCTCCCCCTCCACGAACACAGACAGCAAAGCATGAACCATCACAGCCTCCAGCCTGGACCCCCACCCCCGTTGCTAACCCCTCAGCTACCCACCCATGCAGCACAAGAGACCCGGCTTCTCCACATTGTCACCTGCACTTGGAATTGTCTCCATTTCTTGTCTTTGTCTACCTATTCCAACAGGTGTGTGGTTTTTTCATTTCCTTTGGACTCACTGAATCCCTCAAGGCCCGTCAAGGTGAACACCTCTCCTCACACACTTGTTCGACATCTACATTCTTCAGTGAGGTTTTCTCTTTGCCCAAGTTCTCACTGGATGGCTTTCCCACCATCGGTGATGGCCAGGTGTGTGGCCTGTCGATACTTTATTCCCACGTCTCATCTGCTTACACAGAGCAAGCCCTTCTGACTGCGGCCAGAGCCCAGTGCATCTTTGTTTCCTGTTCTTTTATGGATCCTGCTTTCAGCCTCAGAGTTGAGAATTATTCACCAAGAACAGTCTCAAGAATTTTGTTTCCTTTAAAAGTTACATGGTTTTGACATTTTACATTTGGGTCTAGGATCCCCCAGCAGGAGGGTGGCCCAGTGGTTGGTGCTTGCTCCCCTGTGCCAGGCCCTGGTTCAACTCCCACCACTGAAAAAAAATAATAATAAATAAATAAATAAATGAAATAAAACCTTTGATCCATTCTGAGTTGAATTTCGTTTAAGGTGTGATGTTGAGGTCGAATTTCACTTTTTGGCCTTTGCATGTCCAATGGTATTAGCACCATATGTTGGCAAATACTGCACTTCTGAAAATCAAGACGTGCTCAACTCTGCCGAGGAATCTTCTTACGCACAGTTTTCTGAAGGCAACCGCTGCTCTCCTGCTCTGTCTTCACTTGCCAACCCTCTGTCTGAACAAGTAGGTACAAAGGGTGTGATTCTCAGCTTTGCTGGAGCGTTTGGGAGAAAAACTCTCTGCTAAAATCGTTAAGAGCAACATTTGTAAAGGACCCAGTTTCTGGAGCTGTCTGGAAACTTTATCTCATGGGAGTGGTGTCCCCTGGATCCTCAGCCTGTTCTAGTGACTCCTGAAGACCAAATCTGCCTTTTAAGGTCATTGGGCCCCACGTCTCTGCCAGTGTGTGTCCAGGAGCTTGGTGCTCGAGAAGGAGGGCAGAGGAGGGGGAGAGAGATGCCCACTGCCAGGTGGATTTGGCCTGGCACCATCTACAGACCCAGGAGCTGGGTTCTAACCCACAGTCCCTGGCAGATGCCTGACTGGCAGTGAGTGTGACACTCCTGGCCCTGCAGACCCTCACCCCAAGGCCATGAGGCAGTAAGAAATGGGTAGTCCCACCTCTGTTCCCCCAGGATCCCCTCCCCAGGACCTCAGCAGACACTGTGATGCACAGCCACGGTCAGGTTAGGCACCAGGCTTGCTCCTGGTCTCTTCTGGAGGTGCTGATCCCATGTGGGTCGGAAAGGACCCAGGTACCCGCTGTCTAGGATTCAGGGTTCACCTTCCTGCTCCCTTCCCTCCCAGGGTGCCCACTGTCCTCTTCGGCCTGTTTCTCTCCTGCTCACTGCCAGAAGCAGCATCTCAGCAGACAGCCCACAGCCTCAGCTGAGAGCCCACTCTTATGTAGTTGTAGATAATGAGCCGAGGAATGCACGGGAGAGTCTCAGGTTGACTCTAAGTCACTGGTAAAGTTTCCTTTAAGTTACTGCTGGGAGATACAGAAAGTCTGGTGGTGCATTCAGAATGCAGTATTTAGCCTTAAATGTAAAATTGCCTGGGAGGTAAGAAAAGCAGCAGGAGGGAGCAGAGTGGAGAGTCGAAAGCAGTTAACACCGAGTGTGCCAGATCCACAGCCCCTCGACAAGCAGGAGGTGGGGGAAGGGCCAGCCTGACCCCAGAGCAAACCTAAGATGTGTTCAGTCCAAGAAGGCCTTCCCGCTACTGTCCTTCCTAACCCCATATCCCCTCCCCTCCCCTCCCCTCCCTTCACTCCCCTCTACCTAATCTAAGGTAACTCTATTCTTCCCTAGTGTCTCACCTATCCCGTTATAAATTAGCATCTGTGTACCAGAGAAAACATTTGGCCTTTATTTTTTATGGAATTGGTTAACTTAGCTTAACATGACATTTTTGAACTCCATCCATTTACTGGCAAATGCCATGATTTCATTTTTCTTTAAAGCTGACCAATATTCCATTGAATATATATACCACATTCTCTTTATCCATTCATCTACTGAAGGACACTTAGGTTGGTTCCATAGTTTAGCTATTGTGAATTGAGGTGCTTTAATTACTGAGGTTCCTGATGTGACTGCAAGTTGGTGCAACCACTCTGGAAAGCAGTACAGAGATTCCTCAGAAAACTCGGGATGGAACCACCATTTGACTAAGCTATCCCACTCCTTGGTTTATACCAAAAGGACAAAAAAAAATTAGCATATCCATTGTTTTTAAGAATTTGTCTTTGGCAGAATCAACAGACTTAAAGTGTGAATTAAACTTGTATGATACCTTGATTTTCATGGGTAACCTAAATTAAAAATGAATACATTCGATTTAACATAAGTGGAATAAACATTTATAAATCTGTTTAATAGAGGGGAAGTCTAATCAATTTCCAGTTAAAATACTAAAACATCAACTACTAAATTTAAATTTAGGTATTATTGTCTTCTTAAATTCCATAAGGTAAAATATACTTGGATCTATTAAGTTGGTAAATGGAAAAGTTGGTAAATCTATTAAGTGTACTTTCATGTTTGCTTTGCTTCTGGATCTAAACTAAAACAAGGTTACTAAGAATTAAAATCTAACAGACACAATTCTATATGCAAAGAGAATAAAACATTTCAGCTCAGTTTTGATTAAAGTGTTATAAAAAGCACAAAGTATTTCCTCTTATTAAAAAAGGAATACTTTTTCTAAGTTCATAAATTTCATGAGGATTTTTTTCAGAATATGATTTAAGAAAGGGTTTGAAACTAAAAAAAGAGATATAAGGATGTTATCAGTATAGAAATATATTTTATTATGAAAAATTGGAAAGAAAAAGAAATTTTGTTTGGTTGAGAAATAATTTTATATGATAAAGTATATATTTGTGTATATTAAAGTCAAATATAATAAAAAGGGCAAAACTAAGGACATAAACAAGTTGTAGAATGTCTAAGTAGGTTGCAGAAGACTCATGAAAGGTAAAGCTAAAAGTCTGTGCATACATGGAAATGAAGGGAGACCCTCATTGCTATACAAAATTACATATAAGAGGTTGTGAGGGGAATGGGAAAATAAATAAGGAGAGAAATGAATTACAATACATGGGGTAGAGAGAGAAGATGGGAGGGGAGAGGAGGGGGGATAGTAGGGGATAGGAAAGGTAGCAGAATACAACAATTACTAATAGGGCATTATGTAAAATTGTGGATGTGTAACTGACGCGATTCTGCAATCTGCATTTGGGGTAAAATTGGGAGTTCATAACCCACGTCAATCTAATGTATGAAATATGATATGTCAAGAGCTTTGTAATGTTGTGAACAACCAATTAAAAAAAGAAAAGAAAAGAAAAGAAAAAAGATAAAAGTCTGTGCATGTGATTCAGTTGGCTATAATTAGCACAGTCAGCCAAAATTATTTAAGGGATTTTCTAAGGTTGAATTTTAATGACTGATATGAACCAAAAAACAAAAATATGGATCTGTTATTTTTCATCAAGATAATTTCTTGTGTCCGTTGGGTGTTATTTATTAGGGAAATGAAATCTCAAAGGAATTATGGTTTGTGCTCATTTTAAAGTCTTTTAAATGAACACTCCACAACTAATTAAATAAATAATGGTTATTTTCATGTATTACAATGTAGTTGACACCATAAATCTATGGAGCTAGAGATAGGTATACAACTGAAATTAAATATGCCTGTCTGAGGCTTGTCTAAATGTTCTGTAAAATTTGTAAAATGAAAGCATATATAGGTTTACAGGCAAGGTGGCCAGTAAACGCTATTTTTTTTCTATTTATGATCATTAACACTGTTTCCTAAGTGTGTGAGATTTAAGACTGCCCTTTGCTTTTTGCTAGTGTCACTAACCTATACAGACCTGTGATTATAGTTATCAGGCACTATGGATTCTAAACCTTATTTTAAAAGTTAAACTTAGTTAATATAAGGACCTCTGTGTGATGAGACACTGTTACTAGCTTTTTTGTGTACTCCACGTATTCATATTCTCTAGGTACATAAGTCTTTTACAATGTAAAGCTGAGAAGAGCAATTTACCAAGTTGGTGTTCTCCAAACTCAAATTATCTGTAGCAAAAGTCTTCTTCTGATTTATATAAAAATAACAGATGTGTTTGGTGTTTATTTACGTCATTTAAGGTTCTGTTACTGGATAAAGGTAACCTGTTATCAGTAAATTATATGTAATATTTTATGTTGTTTTTTTACCCTGGGATGGAAATTTACATGCATTTTTGAAAGATAATGAGGAAAAGCCTGAGTGTTTAAAGGTTGACAATGTGGAACATAGAAATGTTTTTACATTTTTTTTTTCATGAAAATGAGTTAGGAGCTCTCGCAGCTTTGTTCTATTCGTGATGCAGATGCAGTGTTGAACTGTGCTGTTTGTCAAGAGCACAGCACCTGAGATAAGGCTCTGCCCCTCACCCTGCTCCATGTCAGCATGGCTCCAAGGAAGGCTGGACTTACACTCAAAGTTATGTTCAAAAGATAGACTTATTATAAGGATTACTGTGACCTCGAAAGAAACAAGGGATATGATACAAAACTAAGTAAAGAAAGCTTGGGTAAATTATAAAAAGTATTTAAGGTTGCAAACAAATTTTAAAAGAAAGTAAAATTTGTAAAGAATCCATATGTGATTGAGTTGATAAATTTATGGATCTTTGTGGAGGCAAAGTAGATATCAAAAATACATTAATCCTAATATATATAATGTTTATTGGTTCAAAGCTATTATACAAATTTAATATGTTTTTGCTCCTTGTTAACGTATTTTGTATTTTCCTTGTAAAACTTTACAACTTCTCCTTGCTAGTGTTTTGCCTTCCAGAACAATGTGGTTTTGTTTCAGGTAATATGCCATCAGCTATAGGTAGGGTGACTTCCAGTACTAATGCTGACCCTCATTAAATGGAGGGTGAACTGTAAGATCATAGACACAGAGTTAAAGCCCAGTACTCCTACTTCAGGACTGTGAAACCCAGTCTTCTGGATGTTTAAAGCCAAAACTTAGAGACAGAAGTCTCTAAACTCAGACAGTATTTTGGCCCTTGCCCTTGAGGCTCAGCCAGGATCCAGGGGCCCCTCTAAGGGTCCCAAATCTCAAGTGGGTCACCCTACCTCCCCAGCAGGGGGATTGAGAGGACCCTAGAGAATCAGTGCACCTTCTGCCCAGAGAAGGATCAGGGTGGGAGGAAATGTCCCTGATGCTTCCAAGGGGAGCCACACATGGTCAGCCAGACCCTGACCCGTCCTGGCAGATGGCACAATGGTAGGAACAAGCCAAAGGAGCCAAGAGTCTTCTCAGGAGTTCCCAAGAGCCATTCCTGGCCAGTCTCAGCTAACTCTTAATAACAGACCAATTTGGCCTTAAACACCTGGCAGGAGAATGTAACAGAACACAGCCACCATGGACATTTAAAAGTTCACACAATGGTCCTGTATTGTTAATTGGGATGTATACTTATGTCAGTCCTTCCAAAAGTAAGTAAAACTGATTTTACTTAGAAAGAAAGGATTTTTACACAGGAGTGCCTGATAAATCTCACACAAATATCTGTCAGAGTCACAAGTTTGTTTTGAGTCCATTTGAGACCTACAAATCTTCCTACCCTCCTCCATGGGCACACTGATCTGTTTCTGGTTTTTTGTTTTGTTGTTTGTTTTTGCTGCTGTGATTATCTAGCTCTGGTATTTATTATGAGCCGCTATATGGGCTCCTTTATTTGAGAAAAACTACAGAATTCCCTACCACAGAAACTAAAGGCCAATTTCTGAAAGAACATTTGCTCGGGCTGTGTTCCACTTTACCACCCACCAAGGTAAGGGGCTCCTGGCTCAGGCTCCTCCTCCGGGGTTTGTAGGCACCACCTCCAGCTCTCTTACTTGGTTTTAATCAAGACCTAGGAAGAAGACAAGCATCAACCGAGTTGGGAAGGGTCGTACCGAGGGCTCCTGACCTAGGCAGCTCTACAAACTGACCCTGGGCAGTTTCCACCTTGAAAAGGTAATATGGCAAGGATGGGTGGCCATACTAAAGGGTCCAGGAGCAAAAATGCAGAGGAGACCCCAGGTTATTCAAAGAAAAAGAGGGGACTTGAGAGAGAGAGAGAGAGTCTGGTGGTTCACTTTCCAGATACAGCATTTAGCCTTCAATGTCCAATTGGGATGTAAGGAAAGCAGCAGGAGAGGGCAGAGTGGAAAGCTAAAAGCAGGTAACACTGGAGTGTGGCAGGTCAAAGGCCCTGACAAGCAGGAGGTGGGGGAAGGGCCAGCCTGACCGGGAGAGACAATCCTAAGATGCTCTCAGCCAGGAGAACAAAGGCAGGTGAGGACAGCTAAAGGCTTACTCCTTCAAAGAACCCAGTAAGACCTAGGTGACATTTGGGGAGACTGTACACCCCGAGGAGGAACCAGGTAGGGACCCTGGGACTCTGGGGAATAAAACACTGACTGTGACTGCCCTGGGCCTGCCTGCCACCCAGACCCCCGTCATGCAGGACTGTCAGTATAAAGCCTGGCTTTTTCTGTGTCTCGTGACACTAAGAGGTGAGCGAGTAGGTGGGTGGGTAGGTGAGCGAGTTCTCACACTCCCAAAGCAGATGAGTAAATACCTCGCAGCAGATGATAACCCGTAGGAAAGCCCTGGGTTCACAGACCTCGAGAGTAAGCAAACAGGAGAATGAGCTAATTGGAGAAATTCTTCAAGAAAAGGGGATTTATGGCACCAACTCTTGACAGGATCATAAAGGTCAAGATAGAACTAGAAGCCATGGCCCCATGAGCCTCTTTCTATCTCAGAAAGGGGGATCCTTTAGTGGGACAGGCACACTAGGAGAACTCCTGACCAGTACTGACCCCAGGACGGATTGACCTGTAGATGAGGCCCCCTGAATAGGAGGGCCACGTGACAGTTCTGGAGAGGACCAGCTAAGGTCACCAACTCCACCACCTGGCAACGTGAAGGAGAACCTGGTCACCTGATGGGCAGAGTGCAGAAGGTGGTCCCTGCCCCTCCAGCGCATCCCCGTCACACGTGTGGGAACAGCACTGTGTCCTTGGGGGTTTTCTGCTTGGTGACCACTGGCTCTCTCTCTCCAGAGTGCTTTCTGCCTGAGTCTCACTTTACCTTCACTTTACTTTCTCCCATAATGAAGTTCTCTTGGGGCTTTTGGTGTCTGACTTTAAATGTGAATTTCTTTGGTGGGAACATAAGGAACAGGGATTGAGTTTTAGCCTCCCACATCCCGTGACCCTTACCAGCTTCCACTGTGGGTTCAAGACCACAGAACCATCCAATTAATGTCAAGATTGCCTAAGAAGGCTCAGATTTTGTTCCACGTGTAATTAACTAATCACACAGAGTCCCCATTATTTAATTTTCTCACAGAGCAGTAAGAGCTAACACTCAGGCGTCTGCTTGTGAGCTCATTTTACATGTATTAATTCACCTAATCCTCCCCAGTTGTGACTCTACGGGGTCACAATTTTGGTACTTTTTTAAGGCAATGTCATTTAAACATCAAAATGTTACATGTATGTTAAGTCTTTGCAAAGCATAGAGCTGGACCTCAGGAGAACTGGGGTGTGGGGTTCACATTTCAAACCACAGCACTAACCTGCCTTCCTTGTACCTCCTCAGAGACATGGCATCCAGTCCTAAGGTAGCCGGAAATGACACTTCCTGCTAAGCCTCCGCTCTCTGGACACCACAGGAGAAGCCCATGAGCCAGAGGACAGCACTGCTTCACTGAGACCCGCTCCAGTGCCTTGTAGCTGATCCATGACATTTACTTAGTAGATATCATACATAGAGAGCCCAAAACTGGGGGAGGGCACTCAAAAAGGATTCTCTCATGAGGAACTAATTAACCCCAAGTGTGGTAGCCAGAATCAAGTGCCCCAAGATGCTCACATGTCATCCCAGAAATAGTGGCGAGGGCACTGTACAGACCCAGGGGAAGGGAGGGAGCACCTGGTGTATGCTGGGTCCTTCCAACAAAGCATCTCACCTAATCCAGCATGGTAGCCCCTGGGACGCTACTGTTACTCCCATGAGGAGGCCCAGAAAGGCCTAGATACCTGCCCAATATCACACAGCTAAGGGTGACAGAGCAGGACTGGAAGCCAAGTCTGTTTGATCTTCTCCAGGGGAGAAGGGGAGGGCCTGCTGCTCCCTCAGACGTTGGTGAGGGACAGTCTCACCCACCACAGTCATTTTCAGATTCCACTGTCTAGATACCACCACAAAACCAAGGCTTTGGAGTGAACAGAGAATGAAAGCAGCAGAGCTGGGGCATCTGGCAGGACTCCTGGCCCCACACCACTTCCTGCTCTTGCAGGAAGCAGACCCAGTCATTAGGAGAAACACCGATACCAGCCGTCTGTGGGCATCCACGTCCACCTCAGAGACTGGGCTCAATAGCATAATTTCCCCTCACCCTAACATCAACCAGGTCCGTGAGCTGTCGGATCAGTATTGCAGATGATGCCATTCATACGTCATAGAGATGTGACGTGAGGCTTGATTGATTAATCATGTGAATAGGTTATACTTGATCAGTGCCTCTGTGTGTGGGATCTTGAGGGATCTGTTGCATTTGGGTTTTCTACAATAAAAAGAGGTATAATGCTCCCATATAGTGTCCAAGTAATTTCAAATGTGCAGTCAAACACCAAAACTTTAAATTCAGTCATGTCAACTTTCTTCAATTCACATTCATATTTACTGTAGACCACAGCGTGACCTGGAAGTCAAGCACTGGAGAGACAAGGGATTTGTCTGCAGTCACCATGGGCCTTGCTCTGGGATCCCATCCTCTCCCGCCCCGTTTGGGTTCTGGGAATTTAGTGTACCTGACAGCTTCTCCTCTCACACACGTTGCTATCACCTGAATGCTTGGGTACCCCTAACAGCAGTCAGAATCCACTGATCCAGGCCTCCAAAATGGGTGCCCAGTGGCAGGAAGTTTCTAGAAGGTTCTTAGTGAACTTTGGAGATTCCCTCCTAACTAGAGCAACAATTACTTGAGCTTCAATTGTTTACACACTAGGTCAAACAGCTTTCACAAGTTCCTGCTCCTTTTTTGGCAAACCTCCAATTATACAGTAAATACAGATTCCTGTCTGTAATTACTGCAGCTTGGGATAAGGAATTATTCCTGGACCAGAATTTTAATTCATGAAAACAAGTTCAAAGTTCAGTATCTGAGGAGAGTGGCATCCAGGGTTACCTCCCGCAGGGCTCCAGGGTGGTCCAGATGTGCAAAAGGGAGGCCGGGAAGTTGGTTGGGTGAATTAACACCTGGGAAGCTGGTGATGATGCCAATCGCAGCCAAAACTGGTGGAACAAATTTCTAGCCTGAAACTTCACTCCTCATGACCCAAAAGGAAAATACAAGACACAAAAAGTATGTTGGACAATTCTCAAGACTGTCAGCTGATGTGATGTGGTCACTGGAGCCTGGCTACTCCATAGCCTATTAAAGTTTCAGCTCACTACGGCATGACAGCATCCGCTCAAAGGGTCTCCTGATCCAAGCCAGGTGAGGTGACTGACGGGGCTGCTGGGATGGGACATCTTAAACAGAGCTGTATGCGCCCAGGTCCTCTCAACTGTGAGACTTTTGAGAAGAGGTGAATCACCTGCTCCCCACGCCACACATCCAACCACAAAGTTCAAGCAGATGTAGAACAATCATCATAGACATTTCTGTGCAAAAGGAAGGACATGAGAGCCCTGAAGGAGCCACCGGCCCATAGCTACTCTGGCATATGGCCAGGAACACTGTGGAAGTTCCCTGACTGAGACTTGATTAATCCTCCCCGGCCCCAGGTGCCACCCTTGATGGAGAAGATCAGAAGAAAGCGAGCATTTGTGTCTGTGTGGCTCTCTCAGCATGCCCCCTGTCAAATTGAGGGACACAGCTGCTGTGTTAATTGGATGCTGCCTCTATCTTTTTAAATTCCAGATGACAGTGTATCCATAGGTATAATTCCCTCTAGCTCTGGATGGACCTCCTGTGAATACCACAGAGATTCACTCCATTAAGTAAGAGCTGCAAACATGAACATCTCTTACATAAGCCATAATCCCATAAGCTTCCTAGAAACCCTGAGATTTGATTAAGAGATGGACTCCCAATACCTCTGATGGGCCTTTTGTGTGATGCGCAGTCCTCTTCAGTACCATGTTTGTGCTTTCCAAGGTCTTAATCAATGTTCTTACAGCCAGACCCTCAGGTCATCACTAAGCAGTCTTTTCCTGGTAGTGCCCTGCATTTCGCCCATGCTTGGGGACCATTTTAATACTTCCATTCTTTGTCAGCAGGAGGCTGAGAATTTTACAAACCATTGAGTCCTGGCTTCTTTTTTAACAGTCTTTCCCGATTTGTCTCTTGTCTTGTATGTTTTCCAATCCGCAGCACCTTCAGCACGATGCTCAGGATCGGCCAAGCACAGTAGTCACATCACTACTCTCCGCATTCCCACAGGTGAGGGCAATACTGAGTTCCTGCAGAGATGCAACAGGACGCCCTCTTCCAGCTTCCCAAGACATGTTTCCCACTTTCTCCTGAGCTCTCAGTACCCAAAAGCAGATGCCTCTTCCAAGACCACCACAATCCACCAAGGCCACCTTGGCTTTCTCTAATATGCTACTCAGAATGCCCCTGCCTCTGACCCCTCTTCACTTCTAAGCTACTCCCAAATTCCTCTGCTTCTACTATGGCAGAGGAATTTTTTTATTGTTCAAAAAAAATGTTTTATTTATTTATTGTTCAAAAAAATTGTTTATTATTCATTTTTTATTGTTTCAAAAAATTATCTCAAATCATGATGGCTTAGAACAGCAGATATGCCTCAAACCCTCGTTGATGAGACACCTTCACCAGTTGTCTGTGGCCGAGATCTTATATACGGCTGCTGTCATCTGTCATCCAGGGCTGCAGTCACCCAGACTTGGCTGCAGAAGATAATCAGCTCGTGAAGAAGCTCATGCTGGAGGGAAATGGGGTCTCTAGGGGAAGGGCAGTGAGGCCGGCCAGCAGCCATGCACAATTCAAACCTGCCCGGAAATGGAGCTGGAAGTCACTCTTGGAGGAGGATGTGTCGGTTTGGGCACTGGGAGGAATTCAGGCTGCCTCAGATGTTGTGACAAATAAAAATCAAATAAAAGGACACTTTAGAATGAGAAGAAAACAATAAGGGGAGTAAAGGGAGCTTCCACCCACATGTCCCAGAGCCCCTGTGAGCAGATCCCTTCCTCCCTCCCTCCAGGGCTGAGGCTGTGCTGGCCTGAGACTCTTGCTGTTCCCACAGCACGAGAGACACAGAGTATAAAATAAGTTTTCCTGAAGGTAGTGCCAGGTGGGGGCCAGGAGGAAAGAGATGCACACTCCAACTGGGTAACTTGAAGACAGATAAAGGGACGCTTTAAAAGGCAAGAAGAATATTTAGTATGACCACAATGGGTGGCATATCAGGGGCAGTGTAAGCAGAGAGGTTAGCTGTCTCCTGTGTAGCAAGATGGAAGGGCAGGAGAGGTTTCTGAAGCCAGAGAAGGCTGGCCACGTGCACAGGACCATTAGACAGAAGCTGTGGCCTTTGGTGTGGAGGGGTCTGGAATATCTCCTGAGGGCAGTGCACTGGGGGAAATACCCGACTTCTGTTCTCCTGGACTTGTCTCAAGGACACACCAAACAGGGAGCCAGAGGACAGAGATGCTCACAGTGCAATCCACACATTGGTGTCTCTGGGCACAGGGAGGGCAAGAGAGTACAGAACAAGTCTTGATGGGGTTAGAGGATGCCCAGCACTCCCTGTGAGTGGGAGACACAGGAGCCCCATGGAGAGATCAGAGGCCACTTCCTGCCCTTTTGGTGGCAAGGCTATCATAGGCTGAGCTCAGCACAGGGCCAGGTCCCCCAAGCAGTCCTTCTATCCAGGACTCTGGCCCCTCCTGACAAGACCACACCCTGCCAAACAGGAGTGGCAGAGATGAGCAGGCTTCATCGCTCCACCCAGGCTTACCTGTCATATAAATCACACTCTCCCAGGGCAGGAGGGAGGGTCTGGAGAAGATGCCACAGGACCTGACTGTTCTCAGGACAGATGGAAAGATGCTTGTCCCAGCACAGAGGCACATTCTGGGTCCACCATTCTCCACCAAAGGCATGCAAGGTAAAGTGCTAAAGACGCGTAGGTACAGTCACGGTTCACTTTGAGAACATCTTACTTCCCATCAGCAGAGGGGTAAAGTGCCTAGAGCGGTCAGTCACACAGGCTGCCAGAGGCCATCAGGAATTCAGACCTTCAGACCAGGAAGGGGCAGGAGATCCATGCTCCCCAAGCATCTCACTCCAGGACAGGTCAGCAGGGTCACCTGCTCGTGAGCTGCGTCTCTCTCATTTTCCCAACAGAGACTATGAGGGAAATCTGAATAAGCCTAATTGTGCATCATGTTATCCACCGTAGAGGTGAAGTCTATATTTTTAAAATAGACATCCAGAGAAAAAGTCACCAAAATTATAACAGAGTGTTAACAGTGCCAGAATCAGGGCATAGAGGAAGGGGATAGTTTCTTTTTTGACATGATAATAAACAATTTTGCCAATGAGCTTATCTTGCTTTTACAACCTAAAATAAATAAATAAACAATTAAATAAATAGTTCTCACATCCTTAAATTTTATTTGCCATCTGGGAAGCTTAATGAAGCATCCAGCAACAACAGTTTTGCTAAGATTCGGGTCCCCGGGGGAGCTGCTGAAATCCCCCCTGAATATAATAAGATGTGAGTGGTCACCTCAAGCAATAGGAAGCACTCAAGTTCAAACCCCTGAATTCCAGGGAGGATTTTGAATAGGGTGCTGTTCTTGATCAATCATGTAAGCTGTGTAATGATTTCCTGAATTCTCTTTCCTTCATGAGCTACGACCTCAAACTTGACCATTTTGACAAAATCCCCAGGAATTTAAAAGACACTGAGGAATCCAGCCCACACAATAGCTCTTGAGCAATTAAATTTGTAACCACAAGATAACAACTCCAGCCAGGTGTGACCTTAACTGAGAAGCATTTCATTACCCCAACCGTGATAATTATTCTCTCAATAATAGGCTCAAATTATGCAAACAGACTAACATGAAGTGTAAGAAGTGAAAATGGAAAAACAGCCACCTCTATTTCCTTCCTAATGAGTTCTGCTAGAGACCTCTGTGCCGGAGCCAAAGGCAGGGAGGTTTCTTGAGACAGTCGAGCTCTGTGCTCTCAAAGTTGTGGATCAAGACCTAGCAGCAGGCTAGGACACAGTCTGGTATGTTGCCATCAGCCTTTATAAAAACATGAAATAGATTTCCAGTGTCAGCTCTGACATGACTATAACTTGGGAGTCTTCACCTCTATCCTTACACAAGTAAAAGCTGAAGCAAGGGAACATCAATAACTTTTCCACCGTCTATCAGAGAACTGAGGTTCAAGGAACTCGACCCTGAGGCCAGTGCAGGCAGGTGCATCAGAAGCTGCAGCTGAGATCTGTTTGCCTTGAGCAGAAGACCTTGGTGCACAGCTGGGAGAAAGATTTCAGTGGTCACCATGGTGGCTGCTGTGGACCCATGTGAGAGTCAGAACCCCTGGGAATACAGGAGGGAAGACATCTTTCCATGGCTTTCACTGTCAACAGTCCCTCCAGAATCTGATGGTGAAAATCAGAGGAAAGCCCCCTGGTGGTTTGGCAGTCAGAAAGAAGGAATGATCATTGTGGAATATTCCCAGAATGTTCTCCATAACAAACTGCTCTTCAGGAAAAAAAAAAAAAACTTTCCAAAGTCTATTTCTAGTGGAAAAAGGATATGTCTCCCATACCAGTCCCCTAAGATCTGGAAGGAGACAAAGATTACCCTTCTCTTCATGTTTACTCAACATTGTACTTGAAGTCCTAAGCAAGGCAATATGACAAGAAAAGAAAAAATATGTCTTTTTTCCCTAAAGAAAACATTGTTGTATATGCAAACAAACAAACAATAAGAATCAATAATGCTTTAGTGATTATAATAAAGCTGCAGGAGATAAGGTTCATACACAAAATCAAATTGCTTTTACATATTCCAGCAATGAGAAATTAGATTTTGAAATTTAAAATACATTATTTACATTAGCATCTCAAAATGAAACATTTAGGAACAAATCTAAATAAATATATGAGATATGTATGAGGAAAACTATAAAATTCTGATAGAAGAAATGAAAGAAGAACTAAATGAATGAAGCTAGAGTTCATGCTCTTGGATAGGAAAATAATGTTATTAAGGTATAAATTCTTCTCAATTTGATTTGTAGATTCAAGGCAATTCCAACCAAAATCCTATAAAATTGTTTGTGGATATTGACAAATTGGTTCTAAATTTATATGAAAAGACTCAGAATGCCTGGTACAATACTGAGAAGAATAGTCAGAGGACTGACACTTCTCCACTTCAAGACTTACCATATGACTATAGCAATCAAGCAGTATGGCAAAAGAATAAGCAAATGTCAATGGAACAGAGTTAGAACCAAGCAATAGATCCATATAAATGTAATCAGCTGATTCTTTTTGTAAAGGAGAAGAAATTATATAATGGAGAGAGTCTTTTCAACACATGGTGCTGGATCACCTGGACATACACCTTCAAGGAATGAATGTGGACACTGATCTAAGACCTTGCACAAAACTCAACTTGAAATGATTCCCAACATAAATTTTAAAAAACACAAAACCATAAAAAATACTTTCAGTAAAAGAAGATAACAGAGAAGATTATCTAAGTAGCATTGGACCTGATGAATTTTCAGATATGAAACCAAAAACACAATCCTTGAAAGAAATGTTAAGTTGAACTTCACTAAAATCCACATGACAGTGTTCAAACAATGAAAAGATAATCAGAGACTTAGAGAAAATATTTGAAACCCATATTTTGAAACCCATATCTAATTAAAGACTTTAATCCAAAATATTCAAAGAA
This sequence comes from Urocitellus parryii, assembly GCF_045843805.1. Classification (NCBI taxonomy): domain Eukaryota; kingdom Metazoa; phylum Chordata; class Mammalia; order Rodentia; family Sciuridae; genus Urocitellus; species Urocitellus parryii. The sequence continues at coordinate 133,250,561 of NC_135533.1, forward strand.
CACTTAACATTCATCAAAAAGATCAAAGAGTACAATTAAAATATGGTCAAAGGACCTGAGTAGGAACCTTAGTAAAAAGGATACGTAGGTGGCCAGTAAGCTTATGAAAAGAAGTTCAACACACTGAGGTGAGAAAAAGTCCTAAAAGCTGTGGACTGTCGTGGGTTGAGTTGTGTCCTCCAAAAATAATATGTTGAAGTCCTGCCCCTCAGAAGCCCACAGTGTGACCTTATTTGGAGACGTGGTCTTTGTAGCAATAATCAAGTCATTTCAATGAGATCATTAGGGTAGGTCATGATCTCATACAACACAGAGACCGGCACAAAGAAGGGAGATGATGTGAAGACAGCCCTACCATGGTGACATGATCTACAAGCTAAGGACCAAGTTAGGCTACCAGCAGCTAGGAGAGGCAGGGATGAGAACTGTCCCTGGAGACTTCAGGGGGAGCATGGTCCTGCTGACACCTTGGTTTCAGATTTCTGGCCTCCAGAACTGTGAGAGAACAAATTCCTGGTGTCCTAAGCCTAAGCTCCAAGGTATCCACCCAACTGATTTGAAGTACTATATTCACGAATTCATCACCTGTGAATACTTGTAGAAGCTTCCCTCATAATTGTCCAAAATCAGGAGAAGCAGACGATACGAGAAAGTACAATAAGTTACTATAATTCATACAACAGAATAGTATTCATGGACAGAAGGAAGTGAGATCTCAAACACATAGGTACATCTCAAAACACACAGCAAATCACATGGTTGTTAATTTATTGCTATCCAAGTAAGAATTGAAGAAATAAGCAGATGGATGATTCCAGGAGCCAAGTTTCTCACTGTTGGGTGGAAAGTTGCAGATAATGGAGGGGAAAAGGGGAGAATGGTTGATGTAGCAATGGGTTAGAGCTGGGCCCACGTGTATGGGCTCAGGCTTACCTTAATACGAACACCAGTAGCTGCTTCTAGAAATGTCTGTAGGTATGTATACATGCAAGGTTAGTATGCACATGTGTATTTCCTTCCCTTGCCAGTCAAGAGGCTGAGAAGCAATAACTTCCAGCAACAGTGAGCCAACCTAATGCTCAGAATGTGGTTTCTAATACCATTCTCCAAGAGAGCAAATCAAATTCCCCTGGAGAAGGCCAGATTCTAGGACTTGGGCAGGATAGATGTAAAATGAACATGGACCCTCTTGCATTATATATGAAGGAAGTGTTTTGAGTAAATAAAAGAAAAATTATACTATGAGGTAATGTCAAAGCAATACAGAGGAAACAATGGAAAGTGCTCTCAGTGTTCAAAGCTGGAACAATTTAAGCAACAAAATATTATCCAAAATATAAAATAAATATCCACTTACCCCCAAATATAAAATAAATATACATTTACCTATACTGGCATAATTAGAAATTGAATAGGTAAATAAATGGAGGAGAAAATGTATAATTTAGAAGTATGCACTTTACCCTCAAAAATGGGAAGTGGGCCGTGGATGGGAACCTCATTCCAAAGAATACAGCATAGAAAGGGAAAGGAAAAGTCACTTTATACTAGAGGAAGTTTAAAAATGCTATCTTAGTCAGATGATTGAGGATGGCATCCATAGTGATAAGACATGATTATATTTTGTGCCCTGAGTTCAATGTGATGGGAGGGGCACTTTACCCCTATGGCCTTCCATATGTAACCTCATATAACCAAGAAAAAGCAATCATATGAAACCTACTAGAGGTGAGACTGGACACAACCAGTCTTGGACAGTCTACCAAGCACACAATCAGTGCTCCTAAGCTTTAGATGCCGTCAAGAACAGAGAAGATCTGAGATACTGTCACAGCCATGAGAAGGGGTGTGTGGGATCTGCTGACACCAGTTTGAAATTGTTTTGTAAATGTAAACTACTTTTAAAATAAAGAATACTTCTAAAGTACACACACTTGAATGATTTTCTGGAAAACTGTTTCCCCCATGATCATTCCAGATGATGGTGATGAATACAGACTCAGGTGATTCTCTATCCATCATCCCAGATCCCAGCCACATCCCTGGCTCAGCTGCGATATGGAATTCATTTTCAGAGCTTCTCAGAATCTCAGCATCATTCTCTTCTCTTCCTGGAGAAAGATCAACACGCTGTCTTCACTAATGATTTTGAAGCTTGATCTCCAATTTCAGCATGACCAAGGTTTCCAGTAGTTGGTGCATAACTAATGGAGTCATCCCTCCAAGGGCAGGAAATGTGGCAGGAGGAATGAGATGACATCTGAGGACAGAGGGAAAAGTCAATTGGTAGAACCAGAAAGCCATGTGCTTTGTGATGTGCTGTCACAATGAGGTCCATTCTCGGCTGTCTCTTCGTGGCCATCCAGGTAAGATGGTTGCTTTCGTGTGTGTGCATGGGCTGAATTCCTGACTGATCCTTGAACAAAGCACCTGACAGAGGTAAAGAGAAAGTCTCTCTTTCTCCACACACCTTGCTCCAAGAGTGAGCAAGCTCCTGAGGAAGAGACTATGCTATGGCTTGGATGTGAGGTGACCCCCAAAAGCTCACATGTGAGACAACACAAGAAGGTTCAGAGGAGAACTGATTGGGCTGTAAGACTCTTAACCCAATCAGTGATTTATTCCCCTGATAGGGATTCACTGAGTGGTAACTGAAGTGGTGGGGTGTGGCTGGAGGAGGTGGGAATCCAGGCACGGCTTTGGGTACATATTTGTATCTGGAGAGTGGAGATTCTCTCTGCCCCCTGGTCACCATGACGGGAGCTGCTTTCCTCCACCCCCTCTCCCACCATGATGTTTGGCCTCACCTCAAGCCCTGAGGAATCGAGTCAGCCATCTATGAACTGAGACCTCTGAAACCGTGAGCTCTCAAATAAACTTCTCCTCCTCTACAGTTGTCCTGGTCAGATCTTAGAGTCATGGCAACAAAAAAGCTGACTAAAACAGACTACATCCTGATCCCAGTCACTGAGGCTGGGATTACTCCAGGTGGCCTGATCACCACCCTGTGCCTTGGATTCTGAAGGTGCATCTCCCAGTCCTGGGGCAGAGACGAGGCCCCCATGGAGACCAGCTCCAGGGCCCCTGAGATCCCTCACCCAGGTCTGTCCTCACTTTCCTGCCCCCAAACCCACAAAGTTAAAGTCAAATGGTCTTCAAAAGGTTTGTCTTTGATTTCCTTCCAAATTCCTTCAGGTTATTTGGCATAATTTGGCTTTATTTGTAAAAAGATATTTTTTAAACATCCAGTGTCTGCCTTTAAACATGCACACGTCTCTCCCTGGCTGCTGTATGTATAGCACATCTTGAGTGGAAATTCGGGTACATTGACAAACACGAGGCATTTTCATCGACTTTGAACACAGAACGTGGAGAACATTTGAGAAAAACTTCCAAAAGTTGTTCTCTTTGGAAGCTGTTGTCTGCTCCCGAAATCAGGGAGAAGTGACAGAAATATTTTTAATTGAAATTCCTGCACCAGGCTCCTCTGGAAAGACAGACGAGTGGCTCCTCTGCTTCTCAGCGGTGCAGACTGCTTCTCCACAGAGTATCTCAGGGCTTGGGCTCAGCAGAGTGAAGCAAATGCCAAGGCAGAAAGCACAGCTCTGTCTCCAGCTTTCAAAACAGAAAGGAGTCGGGGTTTGTAACAAATCCACTGATGATGGGATCCCGTGTCCCTGGAGACTGCAGCCCTCTATCAAGATCAGTGAGAAGAGATACTCCTAATAATCACATCAGCAGGGGATGCACTGGGGAAATAGTTCCAAATCTCAAGTGTTTTCAAAAATGCATGGATCAGACTCTAGGTCACCAATATCCTCCCTGGTTTTCATCTATTTTCAAAACAAAGAATTTCATCAGCTCAGAAAGCTCTCGAGACTCTGAATGTGCCTTTCCTACATCCCTTTCTGCACTCCCAGAGAGCTGCTCGGTGCCCAGTGTTCAACAGCAACATGGTCTCGAAGTAGCCTGGGGAGAGCTCATGGGTGTGGGATGATTCACTCTCCAGCTAGGCCTATCTTTGAGAAGACTTGCAAAAGCTGGCATTCAGAGAATTAATAAATGTGGAGATAGTTACAGTCCACACAGATTCTCCTCTTGCTTTAAACATTAGCTCTCCTGGTTCACGACATCCTATTTGCTTTTGGATCATGGGCTGTAAGAGTTTAGCTCAAAGGATTTTCTTAACATGGGGTGGTGTGGAATTAGAAAGCCGTGTTGCGTAGGCATGAGAAATGTGAAGCCAAAATGTTAGGTTTGCATTGGAGATTAGCAAGAGAAGAGTGACATTTTCTGTTCATGTTAAAAAGAAGATTTATCAAAACCATGTCCCAGTGGCTGATGGATGTGTCTGTGGCAGAAATTGGCCTTTGGTTTCCCTTTGCAGAGAAGGCAGGTGTGCAAGAGAAACCTGTTCCCAGGGTCTCCTCTTAGTTGATGTCAGGAAAAATGGTAACATGAGTGGAGAGCTTGAGAAGGCATCCACCATCATCTAGGAGCCAGAGAAAATGCGTAGGCTGCTTCCAAAGGAGCCTCCCTGAATCCCCACTCCCTCCTTCCCTCCCACCCCCGGCCCTGCAGAGCCTCAGCCCATATGGCTCTTTCCAGTCTGCCTGTCACCCAAGTGCCATCTTGCACATCTTACATGAGTCACAATTGGAAAACACCCACCAGTTATGTGAAGTAACCCCCTAGAGTGGCCCTAGAAGTCTAGGCCCTGCTGTTAACAGGGCTGAGATCTGTTCTCTCCATCCAGGAAACAACACTGGAGTAAATGATGACCTGGATTCCTTCCAGTCTGACTCCAGCCCCGACACTAATAATCTGATGCAGAATAAACTGAAAACAGCCTTCATTCTGCTCTGTTCTCAGACACCAGGAGAGATCATCAACAACAGGACTTTAAATGCTAAGCCTTCCCATCTCTGTGTTGGAGGGTATTTCAAGATTTTCACAGTCCAGAGTCATCCTTTCCTTTGGCTACAGGGAAACAGATTTGGGGGGGGGGGGCAGGAGAAAGCCACCCAGGTTGGAGTCAACGCACGGTCATCGAAGGATAGGGGGCTACACTGAGCAAATAAAACACAAGACGCCCAGTTCATCCTGAATTTCAGATCAACACTTAATTTTAGTGTACGTGCTGATCTGAAATTCAAATTTAACTTGGTGTTTTACATCTTATCCCGCAACCTTATTGGAAGTTGAGCTGAGATAGTTTACAAAAGTGCAGAGCTTGCTAAACACGAGTTTCCTTTTACACATTCAGTATCCCTTTCAGATAAATCCGGGAGGAGTTTATTTCTGACTCTATAAGACATAACAGAGCATAAAACACACTTCTCTTTCCTTAAGAAAATATTTATAGGAGAAAACAACTACTTTTACATCATGTATGCATGGGAAATGATTTTTAAAATAGTTTTGTAGGAAAAATACATAATGGTGCAGATCCAACTATAACGTGCTATATATCATATATAAGAAAACAGAGCCGTATTTGAAATAGTGGCCAACTAGTGCTGAGAAATTTTGGAATCACATAGCTAATAGAAATACATCAGCGGCAGTGAGTGCTGTAACACAGAGAGAAATACCCCAAATGTGCTTGGAGATGGAGTCTGTCCTCTGTAGGAGTCATTATGAGAACAAATGCCAGTAGAGTGGCTCATAGCCTACCGGTGACTAAAAAGCAAGGTGCACTGTGAAATAATTGGCTCCCACATCAATTCCCGCCCTCTACTCAGTGGCAGAGTGAAGCGGACAGCAATAATAACAAAAAACATAAATTTTGAAGGAATTCCCACCCAGGGAATGTAGGTAACTTAGATGTGGATTATATGTAGACAAAACAATATTTCAGTAAATATCAGTAGAAAACACTGAAGGGAAAAAATGGATTCCAATATCATGAGCACACACGCAGAAGAAATTAAAACTTCACTCACCGTAGAGAACAGCTGAGGGAGAAAGTGGGTGAAATCTTGGAAAAACTGAGCTTACTCAAGAACTCATCAGGACTTCCATCAGCGTTCAGAACAATCCAACATTGTAGCAGCAATAAATAAGAATAAAATACACATGCAGGAAATAACACCAACTCCACTAAACATTTTCTGGGGTTTCTGGGGTCTTGTTATGAAAGGTTAATAAAATAGGTACTTGTCACTCTGTTTTTCTATATGCTTAACAAAAAACTGTTGAAATCTTGTTCCTAGGATATGTTGTCCCCAACTGTGAACTGTTTGCTAATCTTGTTCCCAGAATGTGCTGTCCCCAACTGCCAAACTGCAGGATGCACTCCCTCACTCGGTTGCAGGCAAACTGCTCACTCGCCCTGACCCATCAATGAACTTCCCTCCCTGCCCTCTCCAAGAAAAGTATATAAGCTCTGCTCAAGCGGTTCTCAGGGCTCTATCTCTCTTTGCTATAGAGGGCTCGGGCCCCAGCATGCTGGTCTCCAAATAAACCCACCCTTCTGCTTTTGCATAAGACAGTATCTTGTGGTCTCTTACTCTGACGTTTCGCAGGACCCTTACAGTTATTTATGCAGAGCAAACCCCTCAGACAGGTATTTCTAGATGTGATGCTATTAGCTCCCACCTGAGAGTAGCAACATAGTTACTGTCCTGAGAGCCACTCCCTGTAGCTCTACCACAACTCCCAAGAAGCTATTGTCTTTTGGCTTGTCATGTAGGTTTCATGGCCCTAACTAATTTTAAAATAAGTTGCTTTTGGAAAAAGCCATCAGACAGTGCTCCAATTTGAAAAGTAGATGGCACCCTTATTTGATCAGAGAGGTTGAGGGAAAAAATACAGTTACAACAGCACCCAGGGTACATTATGTGCTGCTTGATTCAGCTTTCCTGACCCAATCTGTTTTCACATATCTAATAAAACTTGTCCCTGGGTCAGTAGGAAGTCCTAAATGTCACTTACCTCCTTCTTCCAGTGGCTCTCCTCAAATTAAAGTTTGTAAGAGGCCTCCCAACCTGCTGCTCTCCAATTCCACTCAGGAAGGCCGTGTTCTCTGGTGTCCAAGGTGAACAATTGCAGCAAAACCTGTCAAGCTATTGGCTGCCCAGGGGCCAATCAGATGCTCTCAATGGCATTAAGCTAGAGTGGGGGTGGGCACGTGTATTGTGATGTCACAGGTTCCAGACCTGCAGCCCCTTGAGCCAGGACCAGAGGAGACACAAGTGGGAGCAGAGAGGAGGGAGCCACCATGAGATGACAAGAGACCCAGGGCAGCCGGAAGATGGCAGAGCAGGTACAGGAAGCCACCCTCGACTCCTCCACAGCCCAGAAGCAAAGCAGCAAAAGGGCCCAGAGGGGACTTCTAGAACTCAGTGTTGGGCAGGTCAGAACTTAGAGGGATTTGAAATTGGACCACAGGAGTAGAAAATAAGGACAGAATTCCTTGACCCCAAACCCTGACCAGGGTGGAGTAGGGGGACAGGGAGGGGGAAGAGAGAGAGAAAGAGGAAGAGAAAAAGCCCTCAGCTCAACTTGCTCAACAACAGCTAGAAAGGGAAGCAGAGTAAGTTAAAGTGGGAGGAGCAGCAAAGACTGTGAAGGAGGTCAAGCAGCTGAACCCAACGTGAATGTGGAGAGCCGAGCTGGGCAGGGCGGCCACTTGGTTCAGTCTATAGCGAGTCCCCCTAGAAGAAATTAAATGGACCCAGCTTCTCTCAGTCTTCTGGTAGCAGCAAATAAAACCAAAGGGAACATCTCTGGAGTGGGTTGTCTCAGGAATCCATCTAGAAGGAATGCGTAGAGATTTTTGCTAGATGAAGGTTTCAGAAACCCCCTCCCCATCACCTCAGGCAAGAGGAGTGGGATGGAGCAGAGCTGAGCTAATCACTCTCAAAGGGTGCTAACCCCCATCTAGTGCTCAGATCCCACCCCTGTCAGTGATGGGCCAACCCTGGTGATCTGCGGGAGCCAGGGTGGAGACTTCTAGGTCAGAGACCACCCCCACAGAGCCTGCATCCACAGGACCCTCAGTTACAGACAACCAACAAACACTTAGCACCACAACCAAGAAGCCCCAGCAGAGGGGAGTGGGAGCTCAGGGATGTATGGCTGCCAGCTGTGGGAGCTCAGAAGAAGGTGGGCCGACTGCAACCCTGCCATGGGGATGGTACCCCAGGATGGACATCAGCCAGGGTGGAGGCTTCTCCACCACAGCCTGCCCACAGAGGGCCTGCATTCACACCCCAACATTCAAAGACAATATGAAGAAGCCCCTGAGGAGGGATTTTAAAAGTCACAAGAGAAAAATTGCAAGTCACATTTAGAGGTAAGCTAATGAGGCTTTCTTCAGATCTCTGAGCCTGACATTAAAACCAGGAGGACTTGGAATAATACATACCAACCCCTAAAGATAACGAGTGACAATCAAGATTACTATATCCTGCAAAAAAAAAAAATAGACTTCATAATTGAAGGTGAAATACATCCTTCCATGATAAGCAGAAATAAAAAGAATTCATAACCATTAGAAGCATGAAGGCTATTGTGACAAATCCAAGATCAACATCATACAAAAATGAAGAAAAACTGAAACATTTTCTCTAAAATCACAAATAAGACAAGGATGTCCACTTTTCACCACTCCTATTCCATATAATTCTTGAAGTTCTATGCAGAGAAAATATCAAGAGAAGGAAATTAAAAAGAGACAAACAGGAAAAGAAGAAGTCAAATGATCTGTCGACTGATGACATGATCCTATATGCAGAGGACCCCAAAATTTCACAAGAAGATTTCTAAGGCTGATAAACAATTGCAGCAAAGTAGCAGGATTCAAGACTAATGTAAAACGACCTTAAGAAATCAATACCTTTCTTATACTCTAATAATGATTGTGCCAATAAAGAAATAAGGAAAATCATTTTGCTCACAATAACCTCAAAAAAATTTAAAAAAATACTTGGAAGTAAATCTAAGGAGGTGAGCAATCTCTACAATGAAAACTACTGAACACTGAATTGAAGACATTAAAAGGTGAAAAACCTCACCTGTTCATGGTCAGGCAGACTTAACACTGTTAAAATGGCCATATCATCAAAAGTGATACACAGGTTCAATACCATCCCACTAAAATACCAACGACATTCTTCACAGAACGAGAAAAGTCCTAAAATTCATATGAAAGAGTAAGAGACCTGGAATAGCCAACACAATCCTGACCTAGAAGAGTGACACTGGCAGCATCACAATCCCTGACTTCACCTTGTACTACAGACCTACAGTAACCAAAACTGCACAGTATTGGCATCAAAACATACTCGAAGACCAATGGAATAGAGGCACAGAGACAAACCCACATAGTTCCTGCCATCTGATACTTGACAAAGGTGCCAAGTACATATGCCAGAGAAAAGATTGTTTTTTAAGCAATAGGGCTGGAAAAACTAGATATCCATATGTAGAAGAATAAAACTCCGTCCCTGTCACTCACCCTGCACAAAAGTCAAATCTAAATGGATCAAAGATTTAGGAATTAGAAACCTGTAAGTGCCAGGAGGAAACGGGGTCAATGCAATACTCCAACATATTGGCGCAGACTTCATCTTCCTCAGCAAGACCCTCAGACTCCAGAAAGAAACCAAGAATCAGTCAATGGGATGACATTCATTAAAAAGTGTCTGTAAAGTAAAGTAAACGAGAGTGTGAAGAGAGAACCCACAGAATGTGCTGAGGGCCATTGCCAAGTAGGACATCGCATGAGAGGTGACCTTGCTCAAGGACCAGGGTGGATCTGGGTTTAGGCGGATCAGGGTTTAGGGAGTGTGTTTAGGGCGGTTCCAGGTTTAAGTTGTACCCTGCTGGGAATAGGGCCTATCCTGCTGCCTCAGGCACGCCCTATCCTTGAGTTCCCATTGAATCAAAACGTATTTGGGATTCAAAGCCTGGTGGAGTACGTGAATTTTGTGGCAGAACGTGGATTTCCCCAGAACGTATTTGTAGAGGGCCTGTGTGAGTTCGGGAATAAAGAGTTGCTGTTTGAATCTACAAGGTGTGAGTGGCTCGTGATTTTGTGCCCAGCCAGACTGTGGCATTCCTCAGATAAGGAACTAACATCCAGAATATATGAAGAACTCAAGAGCTTAATACCAGAAAAAACAAATAACAAATCTTTCAACGGGCAAAAGAACTGAACATGTTTATCAAAAGAACAACAACAAATGGCCAAGAAATATATAAAGACATGTTTAAATATGTAAAAAGAAAATGTTGACCATCCCTAACAATGAGGGAAATGCAGACCATAGCTATATGGAGATTTCATCTCACTCCAGTTAGAATGGCAATCATGAAGAACACAAAAACAAGAAAATGCTCATCAGCATGGGGTGGGGAAAGGTGCACTTATGTTGTTGGTAGGACTTCAAATTAGTTCAGCCACTGTGGAAAGCAGTACAGAGAATCCTCAAAAAACTAGGAATGAAACCACCATAGGACCCAGCTATCCCACTCTTTGGTATTTATCCAAAAGAACTAAAGTCAGATACGATTGGGAAACAAGCATGTCAAGTTTTACAGCAGCACAAGTCACAATAGCCAACTCGTGGACCAAACCAGGTCCCATCAACAGATGAGTGGGTAAGAAATGGGTGGATGTGCACAATGGAATTCAACTCGGCCACAAAGAGGGGTGACACCATGTCATTCCCTAGTAAAAGGCGAGAACTGGAGAAGATCCTGCTACGTGAAATCTGCCAGACTCGGAAAGTCAAATGTTTTCTCTCCTGAATTAGAGTGAAATTTTTAAAAAGGGAGGGGGGAAGGATTCCATGAAAATAGAAGAGAGATTTGTGGAGCAGAGGGAGGAGAGGGAGGAGGGAGAGCAACAGAGACAAACAGTGCAGAGAAATTGACCAAATTACACTGTGAACCTATATGAATACACCACAGAGAGTTTCAATTTTACATATATCTAAAATGCACCAGTTGGAAAACCAAGAAATAAACAGAAGAAAGACCAATAGAGGAAAAGGAACAGGAGAGGGAGGAAGGGAGGGACAGGGGAAGGTATTTGAAATGAAGCAAATGATACCCCATGCTTGTATAATGATGTCAAAATGAACCCACCGCTGTGCCCGGCTCTACTGCACAACAAAAACATTTTTTGAAAAAGGAGACCAATGGCCTCCAATTTACAGAGATGGTGTCCGTTGGGTTCCTTTTAAGCTCACCTATTTTGTCATTTCTGTTTCTGGATGGACTGTGAACAGCTTAGTCTCACCTCTCCGTTTCTTAGACCTTCCTTCTTATCTGACCCTGCATCCTTCCTGACATAAGGGAAAATTTCAGGGAAGACCACTCTGCGATCTAAGTGCGTTGCGACCTTGGGCAAGTTACTTAACTTCTCTGGGCTTTAGATTCCTCATCTATAAAATGGCAACAATCAGCTCTGTAACACCAGAGTTGTTCTGCGGATCAGAGCAGCACACTGATGTTCTAGAGCTGCGCATGTCACCTGACACCCCAGCCGTGCCCAGCAGAACCATTGCTTCCTCTCTTAATTAGGGACTGAATTTTTCTGAACTTTCCCTGTGTGCGGGTCTGAATTCGAATGGCTTCTGCAGGAATCTGTGTTCCTTCAGGGGACTCTCTGCCCAGGACAAGCAGATTCCCAGTGCAAACAGTTCCTAAAGTTGATCTTTGCAGTTAACAGCAAAGACCCTGGGGCCACTCTAGGGTGGTTCTGGCTCCACCCCTAGTAGTTGTTTGAGGCTGGGCAAGTTAAACTCACTTCTTTGCTCCTCATTTTCCTAACTTGTGAAATGGGAGTGACTCTCTAAAAGGATACATTGAAATAAGTCAATGTAACTCAGCAATTTAAAGCACTTTGGGTGCTCTGCGGGGGTCAGCTGGAGTCACACTAATATCCAATTTCCAGCCAGCAGCCAGAGTGGCAGCCCTAGAGCACAGATCTGCCCTTGTGATACTTCTGCTCAACATCCCTCTGTAGCTCCCATCTCCCTTGAAGTTTCTGCTTCTTGGTGCAGACCATATATTGGTTACCTGGCACCCGCCATCTCTAGGCTTGTCACCAAGTCACAACACGGATGAACCTAGAGCTAAGCCAAATGACCAGACACGGAAGGACAAATGCTGCAGGTGTCACTGGAGGCATCTAAAATAAACCCATGGAAGCAGAGAGTAAATGTTGGTTTTCAGGGGCTGGGTTAGGAACTGGAGGAACTGCTGTTAGTAGGTATAAGGTGTCAGTTATGCAAGATAAGTAGCTCCTGAGGTCCACTTTGCAGTGCATTGCTTTATCATGGTGCACTTGGAAACCTGTTGAGGCAAGGGAACTAAGCACTCCCTAGGTGGCCTTGGCTGAAGGAAGGTCTTTGTGGGGCCCAGCAGGGGGCAAGGGCCTGGGGCTCTGCCTTGATGCCAGAGAGGATTCTTCAGAGTCAGCCAGAGGGGCGGCAGCCCCCCTGGGCCATGACACCAGCCTCTACTTTCACAAAGACCCCAACAGGGCTGCACTCCCTCCACTCCTGGACTTGGGGAATGTGCATCCAACAGGAACCCTGCAGGGCCACCTCCAGACAGAAGAGATGGGGGCCCTTCACCACTGAAGTCCCAGGACCCTGTTTGCCACGCGGAACTTGGCACTGAGTTTCCTTGGGAAGGCACTGCTAATTCATATGCTGAAACTCAGCAGGGAAAATCGGTACCTGAAGGGGTGTACATAATTAAGCCATCATCAGAAAACAGCTGTCCATCATCCGTGTTGGAGCCGTGGCTCCTATTTCATCAGGATGCTTCTTCGAGGAACCTGATGAGTCAGAGAGCGGCTCGGCTCTACAGCCAGGGCTGCAAAGGGCGGGCTGGCATCTCCAGGTGGCAGCAACGAACTGCTGCGCTGCCCACGGGGCTCAGTGCCTGGGCAGGATGGAGCAAGCGCCCTGGGCCAGGTCACAGGACCACACCTGCAGGATCTCAGCTGCCAGCTGGATGGTGCACACTGATTGGCCAGCCCCGGTCACATGCCCACCGAGAAGAGTTCAGATTCCCTGCCCCGGGAGCAGTCTGGTGATGGAACAGTTCCAGAATCAGGATGAAATCCAGGGAAGAATAAAACCAGTTACTTCCGTCAGGGTTTTGGGTACATGCACATGTTGCTGAGATCTCAGGAGCGCTTCCCAACCTTTAGAACCTGCATTTCTTAGTACACCTTGAACTACAGCTTGGTGTCCATCATCAGATGAAAAATGCTGGTTTTACCTGTGTCCTGCACAAGGTAGCATTGCTTTAGGGGGGAAGGGACACATGCCCAGAATGTCAGATGTTCATATAAGTAATGGTTCTTACACACACACACACACACACACACACACACACACACACACATACACACAGTGCTAGCTTGAGGAAAGCCCTCATTTCACCAAACCAGACCCTCCTGAGTTCATATCCCAATCTCTCAGAACTCGGGCCATTCAGGAAGTGCTGTTTAAGCATCAGCCTGCCTGTGAGTCCTTCCAGCTCTGCTTCTGAATCACCGAACGTGATGTTGGGTTTGTAAGATTCTCCTGAGCCTCCTACACTAGCGGACCCTTGAGGATGTTCACCGCCTCACTTGTGTTCTGTGCCCTTGATCTGTGGGTGTTTTTTGTTTTTTTTTTCTTTTTTGAGTATCTGTCATTTATTGGCAGACAGTAATTTGCTCAAAGAGGCAGGCTCTGGAAAGCACGCAGAGCACAACCGGATCCTCCCGGGACACCCTCTCCATCCAGAGTGTGCCCTTCGTGCCCCACTATTATCACCCACCCACTCTTTCCACAATGAGCTAATTCCTGGCTCACTTTCAGGTGTGGTTGATAACTGTTTCCCCCAATCCTTCTCTTTTCCTTTATAGAACTGAGGTTCTCAGCACTGGTGACCCCACGAAGAAAGCTAAACACTAATTATGCAATGGCTGGAAATGAAGGCACCAGAAATTTGGGTTCTCTTAGGTTTGGATCCCTAAGCCGAGTGTGATCATATCAGTCATCAACCAAACCAGCACATCACGTGAAGGCGGCTCGTCAATAGCATGTCGGGACGCCCGCGGACATCCCAGTTCTACTGGTTGGATCAGGAGGCCCAACCAGCTCCCGACCTTTCCAGCTCCTCTGACTCACCCTCCTTGGCAGTCTCTCCTGGTTTGACTATCATGGTCCTGGGCACTTCTGGGCACTGTGCCCTTCTGCTGAAATTATAGCCCCCGGGACAGAGGGTGAAGAGTCTGGCCCCGGCAGCCAGACAGCATGAGTTCACCTGGCCTGCACCCAGGTCCTCCCATGACCAGTTGTGTGCCTCCTTCAGTGACATCTCTCCACCTGGCCCAAGGGAAGGAACTGGCCACCATTTCTCATTAGACGGCTCCTTTGTCTTTTCTTGTTTTTTTGAAAGCAGCAGGTGGCCATGGAATGAACTGTTCCTATTCCAGTAATATTCTCCTCCTGCTCCTTCCCTAGTAATTTTCTTTGCTAGGAAAGAAGAAAAGCAGGAGGCCCCTCCAAATCAAGCACGCTGTGCCTAACAAGGTTGAGCTCCCTGGATGAGGATCACTTGGGCAGAGATGCACGTCGGATGGTCTATAAGGCCACAGCTCACTGCTGGGACTTCCCTTGCAAACCTCGTGAGTGTGTTTCTTTGTCTCTTTCTTAGTGACCTCATCCTCTGTCTCCATCTCAAAGTCCTTTGCATAAAACAGCAGAGAAAGTCAAAGGTGCTGACTGGATTATTTACAAATCATTAGCAAAAGGTCACGGTCCCTTTCACACATTTTCATGTTCTGAAATCTCCTTAGCAGTCAGTGCTTAGTACTCAAATGTCACTCTCGGGCCATTGTAATACAATGTCCAGCACCTGGGCCAGGGCATAAGTGCTTTTCTCCAAGTGGCCCTCACTGCTACTATTTTACCTCCCTCCTGGGGAGCCAGCTGTGAGCCCCAAACCCAGGTATCCATTTCTAGACATTGTCCTGTCTCATTTGTCCCCATGGACTTGGAGATGAGGGACCTGGGGCTCTGCATCCAGAATCCACGAGGAAGCCTGAGCCCCTGCTCGTGCCCTCTTGGCCCCTGGCTGCCTGGGCACTGCATGCTGGCCATCCAACAGACACACTCTTACTCCTCAGGTCCTTGCCACCACCGGTCTCTTCACAATGTTCCTCTCCCTGCTGGAATGGGATTGCCCCTCTTTTCCCAGCAAATACTTTTCATCCTTCAAGGCCCAATTCACGCTGTCTGTCCAGGAAGGTCCAGGCCTCATTGATTACAAGGAACAGAAACCCAGCAGAACGGGCTCAGACTGAGAGGGCTGCAGGCTCCTGAAACCATCGGGCAGAGAGAACCAGGTGGGGCTGAGGCTCAGCAGAGCCGGGGCTGGGCTGCACCTGCTTATTGGAACCTCCCCCAGCCCCCTGTCCATCCTGAAGCCTCCTTCTCAGACAGGGCTCCTCCAGCCTCTGCAGGCATGTCCAGGCTCCAGGGACAGGATGGGGGGATGGCCCTGTGTCTCTGACTGGCAGGTGGGAGTCATGGACTCCTTCAGGTAAAGAGCATTTTCAGATCCAATTTAGAGACATTCGTGTCAGGGAATCAGGCAGTTGTAATTACCAAAACCCTGCAGGCTGGGGGAATGAACAATGTCAAAATCATGGCTTCATCAGGTGAAATTAGCCAAAAGTGGATAAATAAATAAAACTGAAATGTGCATTTGGTTACTGCTAGATGGAGACTGATGGTTGAAGAACTCGTTTGCCATTCTTCCACTGGTTTATTATTGATCACAGGTGCCCTTGTTTGTGCAATGTTTTATCACTCATGAAGAGCTTTCTCACACACCATGAAATTGTCACTCAGCCACCTGAGCAGGTGAGTTGTCCCCATGTTGTTCTGGATCTGTTGACAGGACACAGTGAGGCTGGTGCAGACAGACCTGTGTGAGGATCTTGTGCCAGACACACTATTGGAGCATAACCGTAGGTCTGTAAGCCCAGGAGTCCTCTGTCTCCTCTGTTGTGACATGGTGGAGGGCACCAGCAACAGTTTCCACCCTGGGTCTGTCACAGGATGGGATGCTGCAGGTAGATCTTTCTGCATGGAGCTGGGCACAGGGTCCCTGCACTGTGCAGAACAGAAGGGGAGAAGCCCACAGGGCAGTGGCTTTGGACAGCACCAAGGCACCACCTCACAGTTTGTAGGTCAGAAGTCTGAGCTGCGTCTCACCAAGCTACGAGCAAGGCCCTGCAGGACCATGTCCTGGCTGCAGGCTCCAGAGGCTGCTTCCTTGATATCTGGGTGGTTAGTTTCCGTTCCTTCCATGGTAGAACCCGGGTTCTGCTTCCTCACGTCAGCTGAGGGTTGTGGTCAGCTGCTGGAGGCGGCGGCACTCCTGGGCCCCTGGTTCCCTTTCTCCATCTTCAAACTCAGCCACAGCAATTCCAATCTTTCTGCTTCAAATCGCTCCTGCCCTCTTGAGGGACCTCTGACTCCTCTCCATCCCTCTCCATTGGTAGAGCCCACCTCGATGATCCGGGATAATGCCCACACTTTCAGGTCCATTGATCAGGGACTTTAACTCCCTTTGCCATGTAATGTCACCTATTCCCAGGGATAATGCCAGGAAGGAAAACCGTGATTCCAAAGTCCCACCTGCCACAGGAACTGGCGTTTCCCATCTGCAAATCTGAGCCTCTGGAGACTGCTTCCTAGCGACACGGTTTGTCAGGGTTTGAGTGGCTTAAGGGCTACAAGAGCAGACCTGAAGCCAGGCTTGTCCATCGTGAGTCCTTCCCCAGGGCTTCCAGCTGTGATCTGGTGGAGTGGCTTGCTCTGCATGCCTCTCTCTCCAACCGAGAAACGGACATAATTGTCTCTCCCAAAATCCTTTTGTGAAGCTGTGCAATAATGTCACCTGAAATTATCATTACATCTATTTGCACTGCCTTCTCTACCTGTTATGGAGAACCTCTCTCTAGAACAGTTTGCGATCACCCCACATACAAGCAAGGGATAATGACGTCCTCTTATTGTGGACAGACAGCATTTTATCTACATCACCAGGAAGCATTACCACAGTGGACATTTCTGTGGAGTTGGTATTCCTGCTGTACAGATGAGGAAATCAAGTGAGGAGGGGAGAGCGGCTTGATGTACCTCCCCAAAGGTCCTAACCAGGGGAGGAGGGGAAGCCTCATCAGGATGGGGGACACTGGAAACCCAGGGCTCACACAGCCGCCAGGGCTGCAGCTGCAAGTGGAGATGGGCTTGACAACTCAAGTGTCAGTGGTGGGGTGGGAGGACTAAGAAACGTTGGAGTGAACCACTGAGAACCACCTCTGAGCTCTGGAATTGGGCAGGTTAATAACAGACCAAGGTCCCCTACCCCAGCCTAACAATCTGTTGTGGAATTGCTGGAAATGGTTTTGTAAAGTTCTCCAGTGAGATTCTAATGCACTATAAGCATTGAGGACCACTGGACTAAACTAGGAATTCCATGAAGACCCAAAGAGTGTCCTCTGTCACTGTACCCCATACAGTATCCCAATTACATAGCATGCAGCCGGTATTTGATCTAATAGAGCTCTGACTATTCCTGCTCCAGGCACCTGAATTCTGCTCTATACCCCACGTGGGGTCTGCAGTCTCCATGCCCAGTGTCTGGTGCCACCATCTTCCCTGTGCTTTATGCTATTATGAAGTTCCACTATCATGAAGGACTAAATCAGACACCTGTGTGTCCATGAGGGCAGCCCTGAGCTCCCCAGGAGGAAGGCGCTTCTTTCTCCTGCATGTTTCCCAAAACCCACCCACACTCCATTTGCAACCGAGCTCATGGGAGAGCATGACCTCACCTACCTGCCTGGATCTCCCTGAAGGCAAGTCCCAGCCAAGGTGACCTCAGCCCCCCAGAACCTAGAGGGCCTCCAAGAACACCACAGGTGCTCAATAAATGTACTAAGTACCATGAGAAAAGACTGGATTCAGGTAGAAACTGGTGTCATGATACTCTCACCTCAGGAAACCAGTCCTGCTGACCTCCACTAACTGCAAGGCCGTGAGGAAGGACTGGGGGAAGTCTGAAGAAATGGATTTCAGAGATATCAGGACCTGGGGTTGGGAGCTTCCGACACCTCCAGGGGAGGCCCCCCACGGACAGACCACTCAGGGAGCCCCCGTTGGAGAGATTCAGCCCCAGGCCTCTTCCCCTGGCATCTCTTGGCTCTGTGTCCCCAGAAGAGCCTCTGATTGGCCAGGCTGGGGTCCCAGGAATATGGCCAGGGTAGGGCAGGGCCCTTTGGCAAGGACTCTCCTGAGGCTCCCTGAGGAATAAGTGAGGTGCTGATGGGAAGAGGGCTGAGCAGAAACTGGTCAGGCAAGACCAGAACCTCCGCATGACACCATGCTCCACGGCTTCAGTTCTTTTCCGAGGAGCAGAAAAAAGGACATGGGCCTGGAGAGGAATGGGTCTGGCTGAGGGGTTCCATGATCATTCTTTTCTACAGATTCATGACGTGCCGTGCCCTGGGGATCATCTGCAATGACCGTCCACCTTTCCCACTCTGTATGAGTCACACCCAGAAGTTCAGTGTGAAGCCTGCTTTTCCTCCCCATCACACACTGGGCTGTGATCGGGCTGCTGTGGCCTCCAGCCTTTATAACATTGCCATATTTTAATGGTACTTCTGAAGAAAGGGCAGCCAGTTAATAAGCAATATTTGTTTACTAGAATGTATGCATATGTTTTATTTGGATATATGGGTTACAGAGCTGGAGGGGACCATTACACTGATAAATTTAGTGCTATCCTAAAGACAGTGGACTTTCTGCTACTGAGTAGGGGAATTGCCCCAGCTGGGGGTTCTAAGCACCCACCGGCTGGGTGATGTTGGGCAAGTTATGCCGTCTACCTGGCTCTCCATTTCCCATCTGTAATGTGAGAATGGAGTGTCTTCTAACCTAGAGGGTGATGGTGAAGGTTAGCTGGGTTAGTGAGTGGACACACCGTACAGTATCAGGCCTGTAGTAAATGCTGGGTTTGCTCTTACGATGGATTTTTGCTATGATTTGGCTTCCATCAGAAGAGTTCTAAATCCTCTAGATGAAAGGGCCCATGCTCAGTGTGTTATGGCTGCAAACCTATTCCATCCAGACGAGGAGGACACAGTGGGACCTGATCTTGACTCTGTCTGCTTTCTTCTTCCTTCCTGATGCTTTTATTCCTGACGTGGGGAGAAGCAGCATCTCTTTTCATTTTATGGCCTTGTTTTCCTTGGTTGGTGTCACACCATTAAACCAAATGCACATCCTGGCCTTTAGAAATTCAGCGCAGCCGGAACGTTAATATCTCTGCAGATGGATGAGGGCACGGGAAGTCACCAAGATGGCTTAAAATGAGATCCCCTTGCCACTCACTCAGGAAGACAAATGGCAGGAGTCGATTGTCACCAGTCAACAGGACCATTAGCATTTCCCTTATTTAAGAAATATGTCAGGCTCTTCGGGAGCTGCATTCCCACTGGCTGGCTGGGGACTTCCTATGTGACATCCTTGCAAGTCTTGCTCAGTTGTCTGGAACCAGATCAGGGAGTGACCACTGAAAAAGTGCCATTGGACTGCAAAGCGCATAGCGGCTGGATTGGCTGGCATGGTTCACTGGATGGTCGACAGCCCCTCGGCTGCTGCTCCCCAGTGTGTCCTCCTGAAATGTCATCAGCACTTAAGTTCTTAGGTCCCCTGCCTTTTGCTAAAAGTCAACTTACTTATCACCCGCCACTGCCAGGAGGTATTGCTATTAATAAATAGGAATAGCTTCACTCTTCCACATGTCCATCATGTACCCGTAGGACCATCGTCCCAGCAGGGCCCACCCACGTCTTAGCTTGTCACGTCCCTTCTGTGGGGATACTGAGATCCCAGCCTCAAGGAGCACCTGGGTCGAGTGGCCAGCCATGCCCTTGGCAATCACGCTCACACAGGTGAACAGGGAATGGTCCTGGCAGGTTCCTGGAGGAGAGGCAGGTATCATGGATATACAAGGCAGCCAGGAGCAGGGCACAGAGGACTGTGTTGCTCCCACATGAAAGTCAACATCGTGGGGCTGGGGATGTGGCTCAAGTGGTAGCGCACTCGCCTGGCATGCGTGCGGCCCGGGTTCGATCCTCAGCACCACATACCAACAAAGATGTTGTGTCCGCCGATAACTAAAAATAAATAAATAAATATTGAAATTCTCTCTCTCTCTCTCTCTCTTTAAAAAAAAAAAAAAGAAAGTCAACATCGTGTGACAAGCAAAGGACTCTTGACTGTGCATTTGGTGACTTTATGGCTCAAAAGCTACCAGGAGCCACCAAAGACAATGAACAGCATGGTGACATGGTCCTGCTTTCTGTATTCTCTGAATGGACCTCTGTATTGGCCCCGTGCTGCAGTCCCCAGATGCAGAGATGGTGCAGATGTGGGGCCACACAGAGTCTGTCCTCCCCACGCACCTGCACAGGCAGGGACCGCACAAGGCTGTTGGGACCCGACCTTCCCGACCCCACCCTGTATATTACCATCAGCTCCAGGACAGGCGAGCTCTCCAGGCATTCGACCCACAGAAGCTCTTCACTAAGTGACCACACAAGATGACAAGCTGTCTTCCAGCGGATTTCAGAGACGAAGCACTTCAGAAATGACAGGTTTGTCTGAGCACAACAGGAATGATGAATGGATTTGTTTGCTTTCAAAACTGAAAAGCACATTAGTGTTTCTTGTTGGTTTGTTTAAGAAAAGCCCGGGATTGACAGAGACCCAGGAGAGATATTAGAGCTCAGATTTCAAAGAGATAGGGGAACACTAATGGATCAGCCAGGGATGCATTTGGCTACAAAACTCACTTGAGCTTGGCGTAAACCAACAGTTTTTCTCATGTAATAAGAAGTCCACAGCCAGGCAGCAGGGAGCCAGCAGGGACCCAGGCTTTATCCTCAAGGACCAAGGACATTTAAAAACAGTCATGTCCCAAGAGAGAAGGTGCAGCAAACTAAAAGAAGTACGGTCCACACCAGAAAACCGCAACAGTCCCTGAGAAGTAGCCCACTCTGTTGTCCACCTCAGCACCAGAAGAACCTCATAGGATCGCTCCGGGCTGCAGAGAAGAATAGAAAACCAAGCTACTATCATTCCAAACTTCTTCAGTAAAATCAACCAAGAGACAACGTAACTGCAACAGAGTGTGGAGAGAGCCAGCTTTTGATATGTTGTCCATACTAGGAAGAATTTTGGAGGACCCAAGAGTTAGCTGAGACCTTTAGCCTGCCACCCAGAGCCCCTGCAAGACCCCGAAGTCTGATCACCTTTTAAAGCAGAGATTGCTCCTTGACCAGGTGCCCCTCATAGAAGTGCTCATGTGACTGGTGGCCTGCCGTGTTCTTAAAAAAAAAATTAATTGTCAATGTTAATTAAAACAAAATATGAAGAAAAAATTCTGTTCCTCTTGTAAGATTAGAACATCTGGCCCCAGCTGTGCTCAGTGCCATCTTCCCGGTGGGGAGGAGAAGAGTTGACTCCCCTTTACATGGGAATGCCCGCTCAAGTCCCCCTGGTCCAGATGCTAAATAGGCCACAGTCCCTACCCCTCGACAGCTCTTCCCGTGTTCATTCCACAGCACTTACAACCTGTTCAGCTGCAGACTCTGGGCTACGTTCTGGAGATGCAGAGATGGACAGAACGTCCTCCCCTCTGTCGGAGAAGACAGTCAGTCACAGGGAAAGGGCAGCAGAGAGCCACTTCTGATCAGGTGTACTTGTGTCCCGGAAAAAGTCTACAGTGTTATATGGGCCTAAGGGAGGGATGGTTGCAGACTGGATTGTCTGGAGAAAACTCTCGCATCAATGAGAATAAAATGGCCCAAGCAAAGAAGGCAGGAGGGCCTGGCCCCTGTGCCCAGGGAGCAGAGTGAAGCGAAAGTTCATCACACCCTCAGGAAGCCCCAAGCATCCCTGCCCTGTAGGGCTGTAGCTCCGGGATACGTTATGGCTCAGGTGTCCCTGCCTCTGTCAGCGGCTGGCTATTTAATGCTCTCTGATCCCCTTAGCTCCATTTCATCCAGCTGAGGGCCCATTCCTCAGGGGCAGGAACTCTCTTGTTCACGTTCCACCTTCTCAAAGTGGCAGGAAGATGCTGGCTTTGTGAGCAGGACCTGGTGATGGGCCAAAGCAGGCGGTGGATGCGCATGTGCCCAGGGGAGGATTTCAGCAAAGCCCGTGCCCGTGGTGACCCACTCCTGTGCTTGCAGACAGTCATCCTCTCAGGGTCAGAGTCATGGACTCAGGGGCTAAAAGCAGCATCAGGGATAAAGGAGGGCCCTTTACCATTTGTTGATTCAATGGATGCATCAATGAAAGAGGCAGAAATCCTCAAAATGAAAGAAAATGACATTTCCAGAGCTGCTTCCTTACTTCTGAAGTTGGCAAACATAAAAGTCACGTAGTCATCATTTTATGTCCCCTTTCGAACCTTCCCAGTGCTGCTACTGGAACAGGAAACAGCCACAGACCCCATGTAAAGGAATGGGCACATCCTAATTCCAATAAAACTTTGTGGCCACTTAAATTTCAATATCATATTATTTTCAAATGTTGTCAAGATAAAATTTTCTTTCAATTTCAACTATTAGAACGCAAAAGTCATTCTTAATCCCTGGGTTATATCAAACTAGGTGTCGGGCCTTCAAACCACAGATAACTGAGCCGCACGTGTTTGACGTGAGCAGGTCCTGGGCCCCTGGAGATCAGCTGTGCACTGCAGACCTCCGACCTTCGTCACAGCAGCTGAATGTATGGAGGAGCCTGTTCCAGCTCCATCTGCTGTGGTCACCAACGGCTCCTCTCTCTTGATTCCTTGTACTGAAGCGCAGGCAGTGAAATTCCCACGGGCTCTGCTGGGAAGCAGGTCAAACAGTGGACACTCCACAGAATCATTAGGTGCTTTTCCGTGATGGTATGCAGTGCCATCAGGAGTGGCCGGACTCCATATTCAATCATCCCTCCCAGAGGTCATGGTGGGGAGACCAAGCTTCTGCTCACGGGTCACACTGGCAGATTGAGAGAAGGTTTGTGGGGTCAAAGCACCTGCTTTCCCTCACTGGTGATCCCATGGCAGTCCCAGGAAGCCAGTGAGACCCTCAAATTTGAAACTCCCTCCCAAACAGTCCCTGGAGAGGCGCTCATGGACCTAGAGCTGCTGTGGCCCCCGGATCTGGTCACCTCTGAAAATTACTTTCTCTCCTTGTCACATCTTAACCGTAAGCATAGGGAGAGGCCTGCTGCCAGGGCAACTGGCTCTGGGTGGTAAAGCGGCCACCTCCCCTGCCTACAGGCCCCACTGCCCTCTTTGGATCTCGCAGAACACAGGTGACCAAGCCCTGAGATTCCTTTCCACCCTGGTCTCCAAGCTTTTGAGTTTGAAAACTCTCCAGAGTCCACTTTTCCTCTGCTCCTTTGAGAGGCGAATCATTGTAGAAGACACTTTCAGCTTTACAGCCTAGGAGTATCTTGCTGGGGACCTGAGAGTTGTCCCCCCTGAGATGGGACCCTCAAGGAAAACTGGCCTCTACAGGAGGGAAAGAGCCTCAGGCTATAAAACTGCCCCTCCCATGGGGACCAGAGAAAACTCACCATTGGAAGAAGCCATGGTGTAGGACTCAGTCCCATGCTACTCTTTCTTCCAGTGAAATTGAGCTCAGGCTGAGTTCTGGTCTCTCTCCCCATTGGAATAGTCTGGAATGGTTTGATTCTCTGTGGTGCAAGTTTTGCTTCAATCTGGCCATGTTTCCACACCTGCGAAGTGTGGCATTGAGTCCACGCCCCACCCTGATATTCTGCTTTAGGACAGAGGAGATCAAACCTGGGAGACTCCATAAACCTCACAGGGCACTTGTTAAAGTCCTGACCCTCCAGAGCCCACCTCCAGCCTTAGGGACCAATCTTCCCCATTGGATCCTGTCGTCTGCATTCTCACTCAACATCCTCAGACCATTTTGTATGTCTATTTGTGTGGTCAGGAAAGCCTGCGAAGTTTAACTCCTCAAACACCAAAGAGTCCAGAGGCAGGGTCCCTACTTAGCAATTTCTCCCAGGCTCTGCTCAAGGCAAAACTCACCAGCCACAGCCTCAGGAAATTCTTTCAAAGAACAAAAGATAATCCTGCTGTCCTCACCCATTCTGCACACTTTGACCCCCTTCAAAACAGGAAAAAAAGAAAAAAAATGTCTTTATGTTTATATAAAATATGTATTTATTTTGTTGCAACCCATATATAACATGAATCAGATCTTACAAGCAAATGAATGTTGAAAATCTGTCTTCTTCTTTCCCTTCCTTACTTTTAGTTCCCTGTGAAAAAACAAGCATCCTCTGTCTCCCCAAACATCATAATGAGTTTATCCATGCGTTTCCCTGTCACCTTTAGGCCATTACTGCACCTTCTGCAGACCCTTACAGCTGAGGTGTCTTTATTCACCTGTCCTGCTCCCACAGTGAGTGAGATGGTTGCTTTCAGGTCCCCACCCCTTCTTTGACTCCTTCCCGTAAGATGCCAGTGTCACTTCTGATCAGCACACTGGTGCCCCGATCCAGAAAGCAGACACACCTGAGCTGTGAACATCTCATCTCTCCTCCTGTTCTTCCCCTTCTTATCCCCCTCGAACCTCTCTCAGTCACCTCTTTACTTACAACACAGTGGTAAGGTTATTACAGTTTGCACATGATTTTGCAAATCTACCCTAGACTTCAGTGTTTTTCTCCTGGGTTGACTTTCTTGATCAGAAACCCAGTGAACATTCACCTGCAAGAAGCTGCTGTCTGTCGATGGGCAAGGTTGAAGCAAAACCAAGGGCGTGACCTCCTCCACCAGTAGCACTTATTCCATATTCTTTTCAAGCTCTGAGCTATTCCTGGACATGTTGACTGGACTCAAGCTGTAATTTAGGAAGGCCTCCATCACTAGCTGCAACCAGTGCTTCACTATGCTGCCACGTGAAAGGTTATTTTCATCTGCTATCTCTTCCTTGGGTCCTTAGGCCACGTGTTAATTTGTCATTGAATTTGGAGGAAATGTTGTATTTTTAACAGCTGCTCCTAGATGTTCTGTAGTAGGTATGGATCCCAGACAATGAGCTCAGTTGTGGAAGAAATGGAAACTTCCTTATTTATATCAGACTCTGTAGCTTAAGTTCTCTTTCAGTTTTTATTGTTCAGAATGTTTGAGGAAATCTCCATGAACTTCACGTCAATTTTCAAATGGATTGTGTCTCGGATGCAGGGCAGAGGGTGTGGTTAGGAAGCCCACTCAGCAGGTCGTCTGGAAGGGACCTTTCCCAGGGGAGACTCCAACCACACACACCTATGTCTACGGGTGATGTTGGAATTCATCCCCCTGAATTCTTCCCTTACGTAGATAGGCAACATGGTCAGCAGCACATAGGTCAGAGGACACCGTGCTTGTCACACACATCTGTGGGCTCTCTTCCCTGTGGGCCAAGACATCAGTGGAAACAGTGCCAGTGAACAGGCTGCAGAAGTCCCCAGACGCAGCCCCCTGGTACAGGCAGAGTGGAAGGAAGCACAAGGAATATTGAAGGGTTTTGAGGATGATCGAAAAGACCCACGGGGGGCTCCTCAGCTTACAAGGGGTCGGGTCCTGATAACCCTCATAAATAAAAAGTACCACACATTGAACCTGCATTCAACACCCAAAGAACCAATGGTCTCCTTGCTCTCTGTGTAAATTCGCCAACTTTGGACATTTGATGTAATTGGAATTATACGCCACGTGATGTTTTGTGCCCAGCTTCTTTGGCTAGGCGTGATTTTCTCAATGTAGCACCTGTCAGAACTCCATAGACTATGTTGTCATAGAATATTCCAGTTTGGGGATATACCACATTTATAGAGCCTTTACCACTTGAAGGGTGTTTGGGCTATTCCTTCTCTTTGACTCCTAGGAGCGAGGCTGTTACAAAGAGCTAAATGCCCCCAACCAGTTGTTAATTTAGTCTCATGGGAGCTTCCCAAGTCTTCTACCCAGGCTGCACCTGAAGCTAGAGAAGGAGGCAGGGAGGGGTGGGATGTGGCTCGGTGGTAGAGTGCTTGTCTAGCATTCTAGAGGCCCTGGGTTCAATCCCCAGCACGGCAACAAAAGGAAAAAGAAAAAAAATTCTCGAGAACATGGAAGAGAGAGTGAGACAGAAAAAACAAGGTTGAGTCAGATGAGCTAAAGAGAAATCCCTTAGTAAATGCTACCAGGCGGCATGATGCAGTTACGTCGCAGACTCAGGGTGGTTCACTGCAGAAAAATCAAAGCACAATACCCCACAGGATTAGTGACTCTCTGAGCCCCGTAATTCAGAGCTGAGATTATACTCTTTTCCTTTAGTGAGTGTTTCATGGTCAATTTGTTATCAGTAGGGGAATGAGACCCCAGTCTGAGAGCTTTGGTGACCTTACAGAGCCTGGCTGCTTCCAGTAAAAACGCAGAGAACAAAGAAGGAATTTTAACCACTTGTGAAAATAAGCCCAGCTGGTTTCAGGAACCCCAGACCAAGACTGTGACTTGCAGGTAAACTCTCAGGCCAGTGAGGGTAACAGTCAAGAGGGAAAAAGGCCAGAGAGGTCCTCAAGCCAGGGGCCACAGAGGAGCATCACCATGATAGAGTTTGAAAGTGGTAAGAAGGTGGGCTTGGGGCTACACTGGGAGTCATGTATTTTTAAATCTCTTAATTGGCAAGTGAATACTTGAGGTCAAATTTAATTTCCAGTAGAGACTTCTGTTTGAGATACAGCAAAGGCAAAACCAAAGCAATGATATTATGATCCTCAATAAATTTAAACTCTCCAGACCCCAGGAACTTAAGTGAAAGGCCTGCCCCCAATAACCCACCTCCTCCAGCTACATCCTCCATGTCTACAGTCACCACCTAGTTAATCCCCATCCACAGATTAGTGCACTGATTAGGTTCAGACTCTCTTAACCCAATCATCTCACTTCTAAACTTTCTTGCATTGTCTCACCCGTGAGCTTTTGGGGGACACCTCACAACTGAACCTTAACAGCACTTGCGATGGTTCCAGGTAGGGGCTCTGTCCAGTCTGAGGAGGGCCTCAGCTTATGTGGAGCCCAATACAAAACACAGGTGCAGCCACCCCACCCTCACCCATGCTCCCGCCTCCTCTTCTGCAGATGGAGGCGGTGGTGCCGCCCAGCTCAAAGACCGCCATGCAGGGCGGAGGTCCTCTCAGCTCCTGGGCCCTTCCTGGAACACTGACCATCCTGTCTTGTATGAATGGTGTTTTTGCATTTGTCCCATCTGTCCTCTGTTTCGCAGCATTCTAAAGACAGCATCTGTCTTGGTGAAGGGAAACCTGGGCCTGGGATAAAGACTTAGGCAGAGGTAATTTAGCTTGGGAGGTGGTCCAGGCCAGAGGGAAGGTCTCTGCTGTGGGCAGTGGGGGCTTGCCACCTGCAGGGCCTCCGAGCATCCCAGGAGGCAGGACAAGAGACGGATCCTTGTGAGGCTGCTCCACCCTCCTACGTGGGGAAGGGTCACACGTGGAGCGTTCTCACTCACACACCTGAGCTCTACACTAAGCAGGAGCTGAGGGTGTTCCCCCACCTGTGAAGGAGGAAGGATTGTAGCAGCTACCAGACATGAGATGAGGACCACGTGAGTCTCATGGCACCCAATCTGCCCCTGCAGCTGGAACTGAAACCAGAAGTGAGCTGAGGGGGTGCAAGGGTCCTGGAGTGTGAGCACGGCTCCTGCCCATGTTCCTCACCATAGGCCTATTTTGTTTCATAACCTTCTCAGATTTTGGCACTAGAGTGACAGTACATAGATGGCAGAATTTAATTTCATCTATCAAAATGAAAAAGGCTTCTGCAAACTGAATTTAAGAATAATCCCTTTGACTCTCTTTTGTTTGATGTGTTTGCAAGTGACACAGAAAACCTGGCTCAAAATGGCTTAGGCTCATTGACTTATGAAGCCCTCCAGTGGAATAACTGGCTTCAGGAAAGGGAAGATCAAGCAGCAATGCCCAGGGAACGCTTGGTCTGCACATGGGCAGAGTGGCTGCCAGCACCTCCAGTGGTTTGGCGAGGTGCTTTTCTCCCACAAAAGACCACAGAGCTGGGCCTCCCTGACTCTTTGATGCCATGCCCATCCCTGAAGTGGGCATCATGGTGATGGAATAAGGAGCTTTGATTCTCTTGGCCTGGGTCACTTGCCGGCTCTGGAGGACATGCAAGGCATTGTTTCCAGGGACAAGGTGAGTGGATGTTGGGTGTCAATGACATAGAAATCCGCTGTTATCCACAGATATTCAGAACGAGTGCCTTGATGTGAGTTTAGATCACAAGTTGAGGAGTGTGGCCATTTGGGGTCTAAATTGTGCCTTCCTGGGTCCACCTGCAACTCTGCTCATCTCTCACTGCCCGGGGCACTCCAGCAAGCAGCATGACTCAGCCCCTGTATGTGAAGACAGGGATACGAAGTTCACATGGGGAGAGCAAGTCGTAGAGCCAGCACCGTGTGGCAAACTGTGTGTTGGGTACGTGGTGTCCACTGTCCCTCCCTTGCCTTCTCTCTTGGTGATATCTTGGATCCTCGTCTGAGAAAGGGAAGCCAAATGATCCATTGTCTGATGATTGCTCCTGCCCCCTGGGCACCCACACAGGTGACAAGGGAACTGTGGACCAGCGAACCTGTGACCCAGGGAACTGATGACATCCTGCTAGTCAGATGTTCTCGCTCCGTGGTGATCGGGTAGCCGGTCAGCAGGACATGGTCACAGCAGGGCCAGTGTCCTGGGCATTTGCTCTCTGAGGATGCGGGGGCACACGCCACGCTGCTGCTCAGCACCTCGCTTGCTGCTGGAATAGGTGAATCAGATCGATCGTTCCTCTGTGTATTTCTTCTTTTCAAGCTATTTGTACTTTTTCACCTTCAAAGACACACAATCAATCAAACATGAGTGATTGCTGCAGCAGTTATCGACCATTTGTTTTTTAAACATTGAAGGTTTGGAGGAATCTGCTCAGGGCTTTGTAGTAAAGGGTTGAGAAGGACTACCACTCCCAGAGTTGTTTTCCTACGGCCTCTGAAGATCTCTGTGCCTGTGTTGAGGATTCAGTCCGCATTTGTACTCGCTAACGATTTTCTTTAATGTTCCTAGAAGAATGAAACCGCAGTTTAGATCATTTTTAAATCGTGTGTTTGGGGGCATGCCCTGTGTGTCGGAAACTGGGAAGGGGAGGAGTTCTAGACTGTTTCTTCCCCATAATGGAACTCACTGGAGAGCTAAGGATAGGGATCTGAAAGTGCTTATTGGAAAGTAAGTTTCTTAAGGGAAATTGTGGTGCAACCACCCTGTCACACATGCTGCTTTGAGGATGAGTCCCTGGGAAACCTGATCTGTGGAAATTGTTTGTCTCTGTATTATAGTAAGAAAACTAAAGTGTGCCCACGGGTGAAGACACATAATCACCCCAAAGCAAAACGGGAAGCCCCAGCAGTCCTGGGCTGCCCACAGCTCCACGCTGTAGCGGGAGACCTCCATCACATATTCCTGATTTCCTTGGCTGGTTGCCTACTGACTGGAAATGGCTCAACGGCTTCAAGCCTCACATCCTTCCAGGAGAGCAGGAAGAGGAGGGAACACAGAGGGACCTCCACCCACCTCTGACCTCTCTCCCTTCTCGTGGAACTCCCCCGAAGCTGCCGACAATTCTCTCATGGATCATTGACAGAATCAGGTGCATAGACTCCCCCAAACCAAGCACAGGCAGACACCATCGCAATTATCCCAAAAGGTGAGACCAAATGCGATTCATGTTTGCAGCTTAGGGACAGTGGTATCTTCTTTGGGCACCTGAATAATGTTAGGGTGCTGTTTGCATGGGAAAATGAAATAAGTACTACATAAGGGATCCTTGTTATTTCATTACAGTGTTGCCATATGGCCCCAACCTCATTAGGGGGAGTTCCAGAGCCTTCCTCTTGCCTCCTCCTCCTCCTACATCAAAATGCTCAACAACTTTGTTTAATAGAGTCCAAAAGGAATCTGTTTCCCTTTAAATGCTAAGAAGGAAAGAAAGGGCCTCCCATCAGTCTCCTGCTGCCATTGCTCCATGCTGACCCCAGTGTCACTGTCCAATTGTGGCCAATGACGATCTGCAGCTGCAATGCTCTGTGGCTGCAGGACCCCTGCTGGGCATGAGGTTAGACTGCTTTGTGGTTCATGTCTAGATATTGCTTGAGGTGGATGCCACCTTGTCCCCTGCACCAGCCATGGGAAAGCAACCTCGCTGTGGCCTGGGGTTGAGCTCGGTTGTCATCCTCGACCTACTCTGTTCACAGGTTCCTTTATTTTATGAAATCAATTGTCCTTGCCTCTTCCTTGACCTTGACCTTCTGGTCCTTCTTTATCTGTCTGTTCTGAACTCCAAATCTGAGGGGTCAGGACCCAGGGGATCCACTTTCCCTTCCAGGAGGCATTAGATCCATTTTACAAAATAATGCCCTCTCTCCAGCAGCCATCTTGTACATGGTGGAGGAACAGGTAAGGCCTCTTGCTAATCCAGTGGAATACAGCACTGTCTTCATAGGAACCTTCTATTTTTTTTTTTTTTTTGTAGCTTTCTCCACAGCAACTGGCTGATAGCAGGAGCCCAGAGTTTTAAATGAACAGATGGTTATCACCATCAGGTCTTGCTGTTTGACACTTTTGAGGCAATGAACATTTATATAATTAAAAGTGAAAATCTAAATAAGTTTTCCTTGGACAAGAAGGTGCCCTCAGGTTGGTTATCTCCCCACATGACCAAAATGTATCAGATAGCTTTCCGTTACTGCAACAACTACCTGAGATAATCAACTTGTAAACAAAAAAAAAAAGGTTTTGGCTCACAGTTTTGGAGGCTTCAGCTCATGATCAACAGACCCCACTGTCTTTGGAAATGTGGTGAGGAGGGACACCATGAAGGCAGTAAAACCACTCCCCTCATGGCCATGGAGCAAGAGAGGATGGAGAGCAGGTAAAGTCCAATACCCACTTATGGTGCATGTCCCTAACAACCTAGGACCTCCCGCTAGACCCCTCATCCCAAAGTTTCTACAACCTCCCAATAGCACCAAGATGGGGACTATGGCTGTGACACAGGGGCCTCTGTGGGACATTTAAGATCCAAATGATGGCAAAGAATGAGCCTAGAGAAGTTTTAAAAGTGCCCCTTGCAGGCGTCACCTCTTACCTTAGTCTTAACCACCCCATTACACACCAAGGGGCCTCTGGACAGCGGGGCTCTGCTCCCTCAAGTCAGCCCTCCAGGGTCTCCCTGGCCGAGCCGTCTCCTCTTGGAAGCTCAGGAGTCCTGGCCGTTGTGGGGGAGGCAGTGCCTGAGTCCAGCTGCTCTTAGGGACTGTCACTCTAGGGACCAGGCCTTCTCTTCTCCAGAATGTGGGGACCCCCCTGCAACCTGCAAGCTGCTGTTTGCTCCTTCGGACCCCATTCCCACCGTTTCTGCATGGCCCTTTCTGCCAATGCTTCAGGTTACAGCTGGGCAGTCTCCTTCATCAGCGGTTGTGACCACATGTGCAGTGCAGTGTCAGGGTCCGGAGAGCGCCTTCAGCAACACCTAACTCCACATGGCTCCATTGCTTCTGAAAACTCAGCTATTTTGGTGGCTCCTGTTCAGATAAAAATACGATGGTCCCTCTGATCCAGGGCTCCACACTCATGGAGTCTACCAACCAGGAATTGAAAATGTTTGGGGAAAAGAATCCATTCTAAATACTCCAGACTTTATTTTTCTTGTCATTTTTCCCTAAAGTCCAGTGATCACTGACAGGGCATTTACATTGAATTAGGTATGTGTGTGGTTGTGTGTGTGTGTGTGTGTGTGTGTGCATACATGTTATATGCACACAAACATTATTTGTACACACACACACACACACAGACACATACATATGTATACCATTTAGAGATGACTTGAGGTTTACAGGAGGGTCTGCTTGGGTTTTGTGCAGATGCTGTGCTTTAATGAGGAAATTGAGTATCCTGGGTGGTTGGTGACCTCGTGTCTCCTGAACAGATCCCCTGCCCATTCACAGGAACCACTATGTTATTGTGCTTGAAATTACACCATGAAATTGTTTCCCTCAAGGGTGCTTTAAAAGAGCGTGTGCTGCCTGAGAGAAACTGTGAACTCATTGACACTGAGGTGTAATTGACTTGCTGACTTAAACTTCTTGCACATCTCTGGATTCATTTAAGATGTCAAGGGGTTACTTCAAATGCACTTGAATTTTTCCTAAACGGGATAAAAATCAACTCCGCCACCCACCAAATTATACATCGAGGAACCAATTTTTGCCCTCTTTCAAGTTTAGAGATGAACACTTTTCCTTGTTTTCAGAATAATTTTATTTTTGCTGTTGACGTTTGCTTTTTTCATGTTCCTCATACAGAAAAAGTTTTAGACCCACACTTGGCTATCTAAATTTTAATTAATTGAAATTAAACACAATTAAAAATTTAATTCCTTCATTGAGCAAGCCTTATTTCAATTTCTGAATAGCTGTATGTGTTAGGTGCAGGACAGGCTGAACTATGTTATCTTCAGGGCAGGCTGAACAAATGTTAGCTGCAGGATGGCCCACGCACTCAAACCTCCCTCTGTCTGGTCCTTTATCACCTGTTTGCATCAAGTCTGAACACTCAACCCCCTGCTCAAGGCTGAACACTCAACCCCCCATTGTGCCAACAAGCAGCTTGCAGACCCAGAGGCCCCATTAGATGTGGGCTATAAAAACTCCCTCCTGCGGGGCCCTCTCTCTCTTGCGAGCGCTCGCTCTCTCTCTTTCTCTTTCTCTCTTTTCTCCTCTGTTGCACTGCAGCTTTAAAGATCTCTTGGTCACTCCGAGTGTTGTGGTCACTTTCCTTTCAGGATGTGCCCTTCAGTTACCACACTAGAGAGGATGGGTAATAGAAGAATTCCTCATTCTGGAATGTTCTATTAGGCAACTGTGAAGCAAACCTCAAACCCTAAGTTACTGTCCTCTTCAAAGCATTGGTGTTGAGTTGAAATGGCCACTGGAACATATTCTATGTGAGATGTCCCCAAGAGCACAAAGCCCCTGCCCAGGGGGACCGTACAGGCACAGATATAAGAATGTCCACTGAGGCATTATTTGTCCACTGGCCAACAAACGTGTCCACCCACAGGAAACTGGATAATAAAATGTGAGATTCAGGTCCATAATCTCTTCCCTTTCCCCTGAAATTAAAAAATATCTGACAACCAAAGGGCTGTGCTTGGGGGCAGTGGTGTTTGTGTTTTTATCCCAAAGCTCATTAGGCAGCAAAACCTGAGCTGCATTGGCATGAGGCTCTTGTTTTATTTGTGCCACTGAGTGTAAATTCCCGAATGACTTGCTGCCCCCTCATTACGGCAATTGATTATTCAGTGCTGCCTCGGACCTCCACGGGAACCTGATGGCGTGGTTGATCAATGTGTTTCTCGTAAACTCCGAGCAACTTTTAAATCCTGAACTTTAGCTGGACCCACAGGGTTTGGAAAACGGATGGTGGGTCTATATTCATCAACAGCCACCCATGAATAAATCAGATGTGCACCTGTAAACATGGGGACATAAAGTAGATTAGAGAAGGAAAAATGCAGAATAAAATAGCATTCTGTGGCCAAGGCACCGTCTCCCTGCAGCATCCCTGCGGCTGGTGGACACACAGGTGTGTGACACAAGCATGGTATAAGGGGGTGGTCCCATGTGGGCATCCACCACAGGAGGACAACTCCCACTAGGGCAGGTTGTGCACAGGGTCAGATGAGGGCCAGGTAAGCCTGGGTGGGGGGGTCACCTTGGTCCCATCAGCCCAGTTCTGTACACCTGTGGTGTGAGACTCAGTATGCAAACAAACTACAAGAAAGGGTCTTAAATTGCCACTTACTGCTGACCCAAAGGACCCCCAATCTCGTCCACCTTCTACCTGACAAAATAAGAGCTCCCCCCTGCTCCTCGTGGGGTGAATCCTGAACTTCAGAAGGAGGACTGTGGGTGTCCCCAGGACCCCATCCACTCATGACCAGGCCCAGCCACACTGCAGACAGGACATGATAGTGGAAGGCCTCACCCCACTCATGCTTCTCCCCTATGCACAAAAGGCCACCCTGTGGTGTCCTCTGCTTTCTCTACAACTGAAGACCTACAAGATAAACCAGCCTGGTGCCTTCTCCCTGCCACCCGGCTCCGCTGTGTCTCCTGCTGATGGGTTGTGCTCATCAGGGCTGCAAGAATCTGTGCAGATCAGTGCAGCCAGGATAGGTGGGTTGTGTGCCCGGTGACAACTTGAGCTCCCTGCATCTGCCAGGGGGAATTCTTCATGACCGACAGGAACATGCCTCATAGCACACAGCAGTGGTTTCCTGTAGCCTCTGGACCCACAGTCTCCGTGGGGACCTGTCCAGTGCATCATCTCGGGTCCCAGTCTCACCACATTGGAAACCGGGCGACCGCAGCAGTTTTTGTTCCTCAAGGTTTCCAGGTGGTTCTGATGTTAAAAACCACTGACTATGATGTCAACAATCAAAATAAACATCAACAGCACGGAATGTCACCTGTGGGTTGCTCTTTACACCGGCAGCTGTAGGTGGGCCCACAGAAGGTGTCCACCGCCCGGGGGTTGGAGCAGGCCCTCAGATGATCTCTGCAATCCCAGGGTCTCTGTCACTCCCATCAGGGCTCTCCTCCTGCCTCGGTGTGTGAGAGGCGAGTTCAGGTATCGATCAAATTAAAACGGGCAGCGTACCAGCCAGGGCATTTGCAGGCAAGTCACTAAGCAGGTGTCTGGCTAATGTTCATCCCTTTCAAATGGATTCGCCCCTCACTTATCACCTGGAGGGAAGGAGCCCAGCTAATGAGCAACATGCCAGAAAAAAAATGAAGGAGAACAAAGCAAATTTTGTGCAGTGTTAATAACAGTCCTGAAAACCAGAGGGTCAAGCAATTGCCTTCCGAGGCCACCTCTCCTCTGAGGTGTGGCATGTTGGCGCAGCTGCCGGGAGCTCTGAACGAGGCCCAGAGGCAGTCGACTGTCCAGGGTGAACTGGGATCCCGAGCTGAAGCCTCAGCCCCTGCTCAGATTTTCCTGGCCTTTCTAAATTTGAAAGCAGAATTGAACCAGCTGTCAAATGCTCATGGCCTCATCGCTCCCCTGCAGTAACCTGTTTCCTTCTGAACAGCTCTCGTCACAGAAGCTCTTCTGTGCAGCAAGGAAGTTAGATGTTAAGAACACTGTCCCCAAACGGCAATTATCCTCTGGTCACTCATATCGCTGCGGGGACCAAATTGTTTTGTAATTTCTCATTAGACAGCAGATAATTAAGAATACCATTAGCAATCGTTGAAATGGCAAGCTGCTCTCCCAGAAAGGATTGAAAATATAGTAAGAATGGAGGCAATCAGGTAAAGGGGCTGTCGAGGAAGAGACCAGCTAGGGGAAGCCAGTGGGAGGGGAGGAGGCGGAGGGGGCCGGGCTGCAGAGCCAGAGGGCCAGCTGAGCTTCTGCACAACTAGGCGGCTGGGCTGGTGCTTCTTTGAAAATTCAACACTGACTTTAAAAAATCAATAAATCATCATATCCTCGTGCAAAAAAAAAAAAGAGTAATTTATATACATAGGAAAATTAAGATGAGTAATGTGGGCTCTGTGCAGACTGAAAGAGCACATTTGGATGCAGAAATGGATTTTCTAAACCAGATCTTGGAACAGCAGCCTTGTTCTCAAATCAGGATTCTGCTCATCTAAACTTTGTGAAGTAAATATGATTTCAGTATTGTAAAAATAAAGAAATAAATAAATAAAAGCAATCTCCTCTGGAATCTGACATTTGCATATAAATAGAAAAGAATTCAAAGCTGGTCTACCCAGAGAAAAATGACTTCCACGTTCTTATGTAATTCCTAGTAAATCCGCCTTTATTAATGTCCTGGTCCTGTTATTCTAAAAACAGGGGTTAATTTTTGTAGCTTCAAAATAAAAATAAAGCCAGTTATTCATGAGAAATATCTCTATGAAGCAGCTGAACCCAGTGAGATTCTTTCTGCCCCCAATTCCACCAAATGAAAAGAAAATACCTGATGCTGATTTCCCACTGCGTGGCTTTACTATTTCACCTGATTTCTAGATGTCCACGCTCACTGCTGCTGGTGTCCAGGTATCAGAGATGCCAGGAGACAGCTGTTCCTCCTCCTTCCCTAACACTGATCTCTGAGAGCGCCTGTGGGTTGCTGTGAACCCCAGGAATACTGCCTCCCTGCTGTCCGATCACCACGAGGACTGGCAGAAAGATGAACTGACCAAGCAGAGCTGAGCACCCTGGACTTCCCCAGTGAGGAAGGACATCTCTACAAGGAGCGTCAGGAAGGGCCATCAGGCCAGTGCTTACAGGATTTGCACCTGGGCTGCCTGGAGGTGGGCCTTGCAGGGCAGGGTGCTCCTGGGGATTGGGCCCAAGGCAGGCTCTTGGGCTGTCCACACACCTGCTGTGCAGGCCAGGAACTTGGGAAGCCCAGCGGGACCTGACACTGGTCCACAGAAGCAAGATCTATGCAGATCCTTATTGCATGGCCTGGCCTCCAGGTTTCCACTGGCCTTTCCTGGGCCTTTTGAGGAAAGGTGTCTCACTTATGAGGCTCAGTGACACTCTAAGACTCTCAGAGCCCCTGAGGCCTCTCTGGGACTGCTAAAGGAAGAGTCCTTTCAGGTTGAATATGGATGTCCACGTCACAGCACGTCACCAGTTTATGATCTGAAGGTACCACTTGACACTCTTTGCTTTAGCTCCAGCCTGTCCATCACAGGTCCAGGAAAAGGGGCTTCCCAGTGACATGTGTGGGCACTTCTCCTGGGGACTGCAGTTTTCTGTGTGTCTCTGTGTGTCTCCAAGGAGCTTAGGTCTGATACCGGGGCTGGATGGATGGGAATTTAGGCTTCAGAATGTGGGAATCCTTTCTGCTGGGGCCTGGCCCTGCTGAGGCATGAGAAAGGTCATCAGAGGACAGCTCCTTGCTATTCCAGCTCGGGTCTCACTGAGGACCAAGGGTGTGCAGATCGGCGATCCTGGGGTCCAGAGAGAAGCCTGTTCCTCCCCTCAGGCTTTAGATGGGAGGCACAGTGATGGGAGTTCTTGTAGCAAGTCCCACTGAGCAAGCTGCTGGTCCTGATAAGAAAGCCGTTTGGCTGGTTCACAGTTTAATCTTTCAGGAGTGGGCATTTTCTGGAACAAGCGTCTAAATTACTTGTGTTGGTTCCAGGGCCATTTGACACAGGGAGGAGGACCTGGGAAGGACCAGGCACATGCCCTCCATTTCATCCTCTAAGTAGTCTTTGCAGAGATGTGTATTTCTCCTCTCCCCACTTAAACTAATTCAGCACTTATTTTAACAATAAGTGTACCGTGTGCTAAAGGGCAGTTCGTGTCACATTTCTTTATTTATCTTAATGTCATCTGGTATAACTTTGCTGCATCCATCTGGTTTGGCAGTAAATCAAATCTGGCTCTGTTTAGGGGCTCTTCCTCCCAGGGCCATGAACTCTCCAGATCCCTGGAGCTCCGTCAGTCCAGAGTGAGGATATCCCCGGGCTCCTAGTTGATCCTGGCCGCTCCTCCCAGGTGCTCCTAGGTGGGGAGGCCTGAGGGTAACCTGCCTGTGCTTGGTGCTCTGGCCCGAGGAGGCTGCCCAAGGGTTGAGATGGGCCGCCTGACCACCCTAGCTGGTTCAGAACTTGCTTGACTTTGTCATAGGATCCTCGGTTCTGGGTAGCTTCAGAGAGGTGGTCACCCTAACCACAACGTGTCTATCTTCCTCCAAAGTGGTCCAGTTCCCTTGGAACCCCCTGGACGGGCCACTCCCCACATGGCACACCAAGAACTCACCAGCCACCAGGAATGCAGACCTTTGAAAGTCGAGCCTCCTGTATATGGAGGCTCCTATCTATTCTGTATAGGAAAATTTTCTTATTAATGCCAGTTTAAATTTTCCCAGTTCTTCTGACCTCCATAAATATTCTACCTAAAACCCCAGCATTCCACAGACTGGAATGGCACATCCTGAGGCTAGGAGGGATTTCCCTCTCTCATCTTTCCCTGGAAGCCAAACTTATAATATAAAAACATTACTGCTATTTTTCATTTCCGATCTCCTTGAAAACTTTGCTTAGGAAAAAAATGCCTTTCTTCATAATGAGTTTCTCAAAATGGGACCAGGGCCAGGTCAGCTTTAGCTCCTCCGTGGGAGTGTGCGTGGAGAAGGGGTGTTTAATCCCAGGTACAGGACACTTACGGCTGCTTTCCAATGATTACTGTGGGCGCAGTCTCCAGCGCCACGCTTTTACTTTATTTTTACATATTTATAATTGCCTGGAAGGATTTCTTAGACAACTATCACTATTATTGAGACAGAAAATCTCAACGTGACTTAAATGCTAGATGCAACCTTTTATTTATTTCTGTGGTGGATGAAAAATGTTGGAATAATTTAAGGTATGGCTGAGTGGGACAATCAGAAGAGGTAGACGGCCTGATTGCTGTCTTTTTCATTCCAAATAAATCATTTAAAGAATTTTGGTTAAAATGTGTGATACAAAATAAAACTACCTGGGTAACGTTCAAGGCCATGTATTTTTTAAAACCAAAGCGTGTGAGTCAGAATACTAATGAGGTTGTGCCATCTGATCTGCTCCAGTGCCACCGTGGCCGGGCTTCAAAGGCTGCGAGTCGAGCATTTGTAACTCCTCGGCCAGAGACTCTTGAGATGAGAAAGTCGGGTCTGTGCCAGGGAAGTGGCCTCAGGTCAGGTGGCCTTCCTGACTCATCCCTAGTAAGTGGAGGTCCACCCGGGTGGCGTCCGACTAGCTCTCACCCACCTCCCGTGTGTCCTTCCACCAGGGAAGGTTGGAAGGTATTTTTAAGGCAGACCAAGCTTCCTTCCAGCCTGAGCCTGGCCATTCTCAGCCCGTTTCCCAGGAGCACCTCGATGCCATCTGGTCGCCTCCTCGTGGGGTTGGTTTGGCTCCACCCTGTGGCTCTGCTGCCATGTCTCCGTCTAGCCTGGGAGAACCTGCCTCCCACAGGACCCTCAGGAAGGCCGTGTCTGTGCTGCAGAAGCACCTCGGCCTGGGCAGAGCGTGGCATGCCTGCGTGGCCATGCTGTGTGGGAAGGGCGTGGTGGACTCTGATTAACACCAAAATGGCTGAGGCCCCGAAGCTGCCTGTCTCTGGGGAGGATGTGGGCTGTGCAGGGTAGGCCTGCTGCATGGGCAGCCGTTGGCAGCAGCTCTGCCCTGTTTCAGTCGTCCATTATGAAACACAAAGCCACACACCACACGAGTGTTGGCTGGAGGACAGGAGGCAGGACAAACGTGGTGGCAGGTTCTTCTGGTGATAGAAGTCCAGCACAAGCTGCCCCAAGCAAGCAGCTCTCTCACTGGAAGCCACTGGAAGGGTCAATGGCAGTTTGTGGTACAGAGGTACGTGCCTGCCCTGTACACACCCTGCCTGCAGTGCCCTGAGCCTGGTGCATCCTAAAAGTCCAGTCAAAGAGGGTCTGCTGCAGAGATGGGCGCATGCCGGGGCACATGGGTCACTCTGGGAGATTAAGAGGAAGAGCAGGAGGCGGGGGCCACGTGGGCAGGTGGACAGAGAGAGGGAAATGCACAGGGGCCCATCACACAGGGAGGGGAGGACACCCATGGACAGAGATATGAGAAGGTGCCAGGCACTGCAGATGTTGGGTGTGGGGGACACATGAACCTCACAGAGACCAAGGGCATTGGTCACTGTGCAGTCAAAACAGTAGCAAGGACCTGAACTAGTGATTTCTGACCAGAGTGTGCAGGAAGGTACTGGGGATGGGACTCAGAATACGCTAATTACCTGGAGGTAAGAATGGCAGTTGTCATCTCACACACACACACACACACACACACACAGACACACACACGTTGGGTTGTTTAGGAACCTGTTCTTCTGGTAGGTATGTATATGTATCATGCATTCACATTTACACAGCTATATAAACATATTTCAAAATATATGCACATATTCTAAACTGTCATATTCTCTGACCTCACAATTAGACTTCTAGATAATCCCACAAAAAACATCTATGCAAACAATGAAAAGGAGAAATGTGGAAGTATGCCAACTGGGCTACTGTGGAGAGCAGGGGAGACTGCCACACCACAGACGCTGGTGGCCAGGGGTGTGCTCAGCCTCTGGAACAACCACACGTGGGAGGCGCAGCAGCCCTGGGGTAAATGCAGCAGGTCTGGTTCAGCAGCACAGGAAGCTGAGGATGCACCCACATGAAGGAGCATGCAGAGAGAGACACACCTGCCCAGCGTGCACATATGTGCACACACACACACACATACCTGCATGCACACACACCTGCACACACATACAGACATACCTGCATGCACACACATACCTGCATGCACACACAACTGCACACACACAGACACACCTGCATGCACACACATACCTGCATGCACACACACCTGCACACACATACAGACATACCTGCATGCACACACATACCTGCATGCACACACAACTGCACACACACAGACACACCTGCATGCACACAAATACCTGCATCCACACACACCTCCACACACATACAGACATACCTGCATGCACACACATACCTGCATGCACACACAATTGCACACACACAGACACACCTGCATGCACACACAAACCTACACATCTGCATGCACATACATGCACACACCTATGTGCACACACATATGTACACACACACATGCACACACACCTACACACACGCACACATGCACACCTGCACTTCCACAGACACACTCACCACTAAAACCGTGTGCACCGACTACAAGCACTTTGGGAGAGAGGGCTGGGCAATGAGATCATTCACTCTCTGACTTACAGTTGTTTATCACGATGCTATTTTAATGGGCAAACAGCAGAAAGTGTAACCACTTATAAATTTAAATTTTAAAAGAAATACTTGAATCTGGAAAGGAAACGGACACTGTGGACTCCTCCAGCTGTGGTTCAAAAATACTGCAGAGTGAGATTGGATCTTGCTCCCTGGAGAGACCCAAGGCCAGTGTCCACACCACAGGGCACGAGGGCTGGAAGGGACACCAGGGGACACCCGTGCAGGGGTCAGAGTCTGGTCCTGCCCTACCCCGCCCTGCTGCAAAGCTGAGCAGAGGGCTGCTGTGCTGACTCCTGCCTCTCAGCTGCCAAAGGACTCCCTGAGGAGTCTTCATGAAACAGAGGCTTCCTCCAGTGACCCCCAGGGCACTCCCGTTCAGTTGGCCTTGGGGCTGAGCACACAGGCGTGGATTTCACTCCTGAGACCTGTCCCCACACCCCCAAAGCCTTGGGGATCTTTCCCACTTTGCTCTCCAAAGGGGCTGCCTTCGGATTGTCTGAGTCAACTTATGTGAAAAGGCTTAGCCCACCACAGTGAAGGGGTTCCTGTCCCAGGGGCCATCTCCCCCTGACTTTAAGGGCAGGGGATTAGCAAGCATATGGCACAGGGCTCCGAGGACATCTCTGGGACAGCACGAGACCCAGTGAATGAGAGACGTGTGGACGGTACAAGACAAGGTCACAGCCTCCCTCCTGGGGCCCTGTGTGCTGGGCTCCAGGATTCGCACCAGAGCCTCTCACAAGACAGACACACAGGAGAAGGCCCTGGTGGGCTGGGCTTGCGGTACCATCACAGACATGGCCCCTGAGTGCAGCCCACTCATCTCCTAAGGAAATGGGGGAATCTGGTTCTTCTTCCTTCCACTGAGTGAGCCCCGCCCTCCTTTCACATCCAGGTGAACACCTGGTGCTGGCTCACTGGCATGTCCTGCACACTGTCCCTTTAGGGTGCAGAGGTGCCTCTGGTGTGCGGGAGGCACAGATTTTGCACTGCTAGTTTCTTAAGTTTTAATGAATTGATTTAACTTTAGCAGAAAATGCATTTAAATGTATTTTCTTCAAGTAAACATTTTAAGATTACAATTGTTAATCTTCTACGTCCCTCCCGCTCTGGCGGGGACCACACGAAGACAGCGGAGCAGAAACAACTGGGTGCTTGGACTGAGAAGAAGGTCGGGGGAGGTCTCTAAAAGCCACATTTCACCACCCACAAACTTGCAGTCTCCGCGCGTGGGATGGGGGTGGGCAGTCACACTAGTTCTGTGTTTTCCCACTCGTCCTCATCCCTGAACTCTCCTGAAACCCTAGAAGCTTGGGCATTTCAGTCTTCAAACCCCAAGGTGGGTCCAGATCATTAATAGTCCACTACAGAAGGTACGGCTCTTAAAGGTTTGTAATCACAAGACCCTGGGCTCCTTAAACCTCAGGATTTTAGTTCTGACCTGAATAATAGGCAAACAAAGTAGTTGTCCTAACAGAAGGAGCCCTTCCAGCTCCCCTGGGTTAATGAGCCGTGGTCTGGAGGGTGCAGGGTGCCCTGGGGGGCGTGCAGGTGCCGGTCGGTTTGCCCGTCCTGCCCTCCCGACTTGGTTCTGAGTGATGACGGTGGCGCTGCTCCCGGTGTTTGAGAAGAGACCTGGGTCCTTTTTCCTTTCTGGCTGCCATGAGCTCCTCAGGCCACCTGCCTCTAGAGGGCAGAGAAAAGATGGCCCCATGAGAATTCCAGGCAGGGCGCTAGCTTCCCAGGATCAGCTGAAAAGTCAGCTCCAGGGAAGACCAAGGAGGTGAAATGTAAAGAAGACCTCGGTGCACACAGCACCCAGCAAAGGAGAGCTGAGGACTGCTTCTGCCCACGACACTGTCCTGCATGGTCCCATGGGCCCAGAGTCACCGCCAACAGAAAGGCGCAGACAGAATGACGTATCGATAGAGTGCCCCTGTGTGCCCAGAGGTTAGTCAGAATCAGGGAGGCTCCTCTCGCGACATCAGGCTGAACATGCCTAGAAATAAGCCCAGGTGGCATCATCTGGATGAGTGTTCAACTTATGACCGTGGGAGAGCAACTGGTGTTGGGGGGAAACTGTGCTTTGCATTTTGAATTTTGATCTCTTCCTGAGCTAGTGCTTTTGCTCTGCCGGGCCATGGTGGCAAGCCACTGCTCCCAGCTGGCCACCCACCCCAGGGGCACACAACCCACACTCTACCCTGAGCTGGGCTGCCAAGCACTGACACTCCCTGGGTTGGGTGCATTAAAGCCCCTGTTAACATCGATGACATTTCCCATTGATGACAGGCTTATCAGGATGTGACCAGCTCAG
Organism: Urocitellus parryii; assembly: GCF_045843805.1. Classification (NCBI taxonomy): domain Eukaryota; kingdom Metazoa; phylum Chordata; class Mammalia; order Rodentia; family Sciuridae; genus Urocitellus; species Urocitellus parryii. The sequence goes on from NC_135533.1 coordinate 133,293,939, forward strand.
GTCGAGGCACATCTGTGTTAAGTTGATTAGGGAGTCTGAAAATGTGCACTTCAAACACAGAATGAAAGTCAGAGATAGAACGGGAGATGGGAAGACAGATGATAGATAGATAGATAGATAGATAGATAGATAGATAGATAGATAGATAGGAAGGAGATGGAGCAAGCTCTTCCTGACACACAGGCCACGTAGACTCATACCTTGGGGACTACTCAATAAATGACGGTGCAGAGAAATCAGATAACAAGGGACTGAATTAAGCAGGTGAAGGTGGACTTGGGGGGCCGGAGTGAGGAGGAAGGGGAGTCGTTCCTCCTTTGCCTCCTCTAGGATGTTGCCTGAAAGGAAACCTAAGTTTGGAATAAGATTGGACGTGTTCTGCCTCCCCTCACCCTCCTCTCTCCTGCTGTGATGGGGGTGGGGGCCCTCTAACAGACACTCATGGGAAAGGTCCTGTCCACAAGGTGCCCAGCTCCTCCCAGTTGGTCTGGGTCTTTTCCAGTTATACCTCCAAAAGCCAGAAAATACTGGGAAAAAACCCAGTCCCAAGCTCATTTGGAGGCTTGGTCACCCTGGGTTCAGAATATTCTCAGTTCAGACTTCACGTGCCCCTCCTAGAAGGATAATGTCACCAGTTACCCTGCTCCATTGTAAGGATTTGAGACCAAGAGAAGCAGGTGCAAGCTGTTCCACAGAAGAAGCCAGACCTGTTTGATTTGCACAGAGCTGTTTTCCAGGTTCAGCCCCAAGTGAGGTTTAAAAATAAATGAACTCAGCTGGGTGCAGGGGTACACACCTCACTGTCATCCCAGAAACACGGGAGGCTGAGGCAGGAGGATGGGAAGTTCCAGGCCAGCCTCAGCCTTAGAGAGACCCTGTCTCAAATTTAAAAATAAATAAATAAATAAATAAAGGCCCGAGGATGTAGCACAGTGGTAAAGCACCCCTGGTCCCACCCCTAGTACCAACAGAAATAAAATATAATAAATGAGCTCATTGGGGTTGGGGTTGTTGAGGTACATGTGGTTCTCACCAGTCTCAAATCCAGAGATAGGCTTAGAACCAAGTGCCGCAATCCCTTGTTCTTCCCTGACTGACAACGAGGCCCTGCTCCAGGCAGCCCACGTCACAGGGAGATCTGACAGACCTTTACAGGAAGGGGAGGCTATTAATTTGGTCATGTTAATTTATCATGGTGGAGACCTGGTGCCTCATTTAACATTTACCCCATTGATTTTATGGTGCCTCTTTATAGCTGTTAGGACAGTTGGAAATGTTAAAGGGAAGGGAGCTCCCTCTCCTCCTACTCATTATGCTAGAAGAGGAACTTCCAGGCCCTGGGAAGCTTATGGTCCTCAGAGGCTTCAGAATGATGGACAGGTGCAGTGTGTCACCCCGGGGCAGAGCAGGGGGCTAACTTGCAGGGTGTCTGGGACAGGCTGGCGAGATGCAGCATGGAAAATTAGCCCAGTAAAACAGCTATAAATATGAGTCACGGCGTCGTAAAAACGCCAAGAGACCAAGCACCATAAATATCCCAAGCAGCCGAGAACAAGGCCCGTACATACCTCGTGCAAACCTGGAAATAGCGGGTTTCATAGCTGTGTCATTAGAGTTCTTGTTTAACCATCTCTGAAATAACAGCCAGTGCATTGGACAGGACATGAATCCACCCTCAAATGTGGGCCACTAACCACAAAAGGGCAGAGAGAGGTGGAGACGCTAGGAATAATTTGGCCCACTATTTCCCAAAGCAGAAATCGATTCTTGTTATGGGGGTAGCTATTTTTCCTTTTCTTTTCTTTGCACTTCTTTGTACCATTTAGTGTTTGTTTTCCTTATTTTTTTAAATGGACTCTTCATTGAGAAGAAATAATTGTATGCATTTATTAAATATGTGTCTATTGTGAGATGGACAAATCAGGCTCATTAACATATGCAAGCCTCACCTACTTGACCTTTGACTTGAACTTACTTATTCTAACCCCGCCACCCCCTGCAGGATCTCCTTCCCATCAACTCCTGGACTGTTTTCTTTCTCTCTAGGGGAGATACAGGGATCTTTCCTGGGAGCCTCTTATCACAACGGTTCCATCCCTCAGTCAACACACCGCCTCGTTTTCTGTGCTTCTGCTTCAGGAGAATTTATGAATCCACACTGCTGATTCACAAGCACTGAACTGGCTGACCTCACTCTGTCTCAGATCCTGGTGGAACTTCTCTGTGTCCTCTCCATGAGGCACACCACTCCTGTCTTCCCACTTTGGCAGGTGAAACAGCAAAATAAACAGCCAAGACCACAAAAATGCAAAGAAACCACCTCCACACAGACTGCAGTAATGATTCTTGTAATGGCAGGTCACTGAAATAATAATGGGGGTGTGGGTAGCCCCTCTGCACCCCGCCCAGGAAGGGCCGCTGCAGATCTTGACATTCCTAGCACTGTAGGACTCCTCTTCTCCAGGGCCTTCCCCTGACCCTCAGCATGACCTGGGCAGCAGCGAGGCTGCTCTCTGAAAGTCTAGACCCACCCCTTAGCTAACCTAGCAGACATCATGCGTGGTTTTTTATAAAGACTGCAGAAGCAGAGGCTGGATGTGGCCATTGAGCTATTAGGTGGGCCAAACCTGTTTCCTGCTCTTCCTGAGCACACAGTGAACCTCTCTTGTCAGCCTGCTTGTAGTTGTGGGTATCTCCTTGAACAAGGTGAGCAGCTGGGACACACAGCACGTCAAAGCCAGGTCTATGGCCTCGTCACTCTGTTCCTGCTTGTTGAGGGTGGAGGTGGCTCAGGAGGAGCCCCCTGATCAATGCACCACCACCCACACTGGACTGAACTTTCTATGAATCAGAAGTAACTTTCTATGAATCTACCAGACTGTAGCTGTCACTCCTGTGGGGCTGTATTGGCCCTGGCATGGGGTCTTAGCTACAGGAGAGAACAGGAACCACTAAGATGGAGTTAATGGCAAACCTGGGTTTTGTTGGCAAGCACAGGAGTCTTGCTGGGAGCTCTACTGGTTGATTTGGGAGAAGCAGGAAGTGGCCACTCTGGTAACTCAACATACTGCAGACGCTGAAGACACTTCCAGGATCTGAGGACACTGATGAGTTGATTGTGAGGCTTGGACAGTCCCTTTCGCTCCTGCTGAATTCATGGTGGTGGACACGGAGTATCTCATTCCACCCAACAAAAGCAGACTTTATATCTGCAATGATGCAAGTGTTTTCAGTCCACAATCTGCAAAATGTATTGTCTTGTTGGTTTTCCAGTGAGGCTGAGGTTTTCCCCTTTCTTTCCTGCTAGTCTTCCCTGAATCCACTGAAGCCACCTGTCACTCATCCTTGAAGGGCCAGACAGTGGATACTTGGGGAAGGACTTGCAAAAGCAAACTCACGGCACCTGGAGCGAGCAGGAGGCTTGGAGGAGAGAGCCCCGCACCTGCCTCAGACCTGCAGAGCTGACCCAGCCTCCCCTCCAGCTGTGGACCACGAGTGTGACTCCAAGTTTGTCCAGAATGCTCTGCCGTGAGGGTGTCCAGACATGCCTCATCTGTTTCAATTTCTGGTTTGCACTGACGGAGAAAAGCAATCTATCATCTCTTAGGGAAAAGCCATTTGGAGGAATCCATCTTGTGCATTCATATCAGCTCTGCGGCTGATGAATAGCAAATAGCATCAGAGAAAGAAAGAGGGAGACAGAGAGGGGATGGGGAAGGACAGGGGAGGAGGGAGGAGGGGAGGACACAGGGAAGAAGGAAGGGAGGGAGGGAGGGAGGGAGGGAGGGGGAGGAGGGCAGGAGGCAGGGGGGAGGACAGGGAGGAGGGAGTGTGGGAGGAGCGAAGGCGGAGGTCTCCTGGGAATCAGCCCTCAGGCCATTCTCCAGTGGACTGCAGGCGAGGTAAAGTGTGGGTGAAGCTGACCACTCCCTGGGTTTCCTCCTGTCCGTGGCTAAATCGACCCGAGATGCTGCTGTTTCTCAGGGAGGCCTCCTTGCAGTCCCCTTCTCCTCCCCTTCCCGCCCAGCGGAGCCAGCTCAGCGCTGATGCCCTCTCTGTACTTGGGTGACCAGAGGCTGGTCCTTGAGGTGAGGACAGCCCCCACGCACACTCACCCTGGCTGCCATGCTCCCTGCTCTTCCCCAGCGTGAACTCACTGCGACCTCCCTGCGTCCCAGAACAGGATGAGGCCCAGAGGTGAGGGAGGCTGCCCGGGCGTGGACAGCTGGCAAGTGGCAGAGCCGGGACTGGGACATGTGCGGCCTGGCTCCTGCCCCACGGCAGGGCCTCACAAGGCCACGTGGCCTCAATGCGCCAAAACACGTTTCCCAAAACAGAAGTGGAGCTTTGGAAGAGATAAAGAGGAAGATTGCCAAGCTCTGATAAGGCCTTTGATAAACCCAGAAACGCACCCTGCACCAGGCCACTGGGGGCCTCCGCCAGGTTTTCATCACTACGACAAAACACCTGAGTTAAGCAACTGAAAGAAGGAAAGGTGGACTCTGGTCCAGGGTTGGCTGGTTCCAGGGCTCTGGGCCCAAGGGGAGGCAGGACATGACGCAGGAGGGTGCCCTGGAGGAAGGCAGCTCAGCTCACAGAGGCCAGGAGAGAAAACAACAGCAGGAAAGGAGGCGGGGCCAGGGACAAGCAAAACCCTGCCAGGGCAGGCCCCACCCACCTACTCCCTCCACCTGGGTCCCAGCTCCGACACCCCAGTAATGCCGTCCAATAGGAATCCCCAATGGCTTCATCCACTGATGAGTTCAGGCCCCCACTGCTATGCTGGGGCTAGAGGGTCAACCCAGGAGCCTTTGGGGGACAAAGGAGAGCTGTGGGCAGATCCATGTCTGCCTCTCCATGGCACACATACCAAGCAAAGACCAGGTGGGGACACAGGAGGAAGGAGGCGTGTGCCAGGAGCCAACCCTGTCAGACTTTGATGAGGGAATTCTGGCCTCCAGAACTGTAAGAAACATTTCTGGTTTTTAAGCCAACCAGTGTAGGGTATTTTCTTATAGCAGCCCATGAAGACTCAAATATAAAACACATACTGCTAATTATACATCATTCAGAGGTAAATAAACAGATGATGCTTACAAACATACAAATATAAATGTAGAAAACTATACATATGCGTACAGATGGATATATTGTACATATGTGTATATTTTTCTCTTTCGTGAGACTAATGTGGATATTTCATAATATTTTAGAATTTATCAAAAATGTTAGCAAAGCATTCATTTTTATGCATTCCAATAAGTAAATTAGTTTTATGTTAAAAATAAAGCAATTTTATCACTTTTACTAAAATAAAGATAATTTATTTTTGCTGTAGAAATTTATATGACAAAATCTATGCCATAAACTTTGAATCAAAGAATATGCAGACAAGAATGAATTGGGAGTGTGGGAAGTTAAAATCTTACAGTTGTATGAGGCAGCTAATTAATAAAAATGTCTTACAGTCTTTCTAAATCTCATGATGGTCGTGGTATTCCTTAGATTCTCAAAATGTGTGATTTCATGTGGTTTCTTTTCAGCTTCCAAATAAATATTGACTTTCATACTTTTTTTCATTTGTAACTTTGTATATTTTTAATAAAGAGGATTCCAAAGTATGAAAATGCCTAGGCATGCCTCAAAATAGCACTTCAGCATCTCTGGGGGGATTCTGCAAGGAACGGCAGCTTTCCTAGGTCCCCCGGGGAGATTCGAGTTCAGCTGGTCCATGGGGGCATGGGAGGCCCTTGGGCCACAGTGGTCAGTGACCCTTGCCCACAAGATTCTCAGGGGCAGCCAGAATGAAAAAGGCGTGGAGGCCATGGGAAATCTCACCAACGGTCCCCTCTCCTGCCTGTTTCCCAACATCCACAGCTTCAGAGAAACGCCAAATAAGAACACAGCAAGAACCTGGGACCAGAGAGCCCTCCAGGTATCCTTGGGGACAGTGTCAGATTCTGGATCATGGAGAGCCAGGGCAGGGCTGAAGAAAGGAAGCCTTCTGCTAGGCTTGGGCCACGCAGACGTGGAAAGGAAATCAGGTTGACTTGCAGTAGGTGCAGCCATGTGATGTCATCTCTTACCTGTTGGGGTTTGTGGGCTGACTTTGTTCTCTCTTATTTTTAAAGAGCACTGTCTCCCTCCCTATAGGTGGAGAGTATTGAAGTTACTTCTTGTCATAAAGGGACAATGGCAGTGTTGTCTGCATTGCTCGGGGTTTTGGACTCAGAGACCAGAGTGTGTGACATATACTTCTACATCTGCCTTTCTTTGATTTTCTGACTCTCTGAGCTCTGATTCCTTGAGTATCCACCTCTGCTGGTTATTTCTGCTGTCCAACCAGTGTACCCAGCTATTCTCTGGGCATTTTCCAGCATTGTATTCACTCTTTCTTGAAGTTGGGTGTGACTGTGCAGTTTTCTACGGGGAAGTGAAAGTTGAGTAGAAATGACATCTTACATAGTGGTTGGCAACAGCTGCGTAACAAAACATCCCAAAACGTAGGGCCTCAAAACAACTAACAATTTTGTTGCTTGTGCATCCATGTGTCTCTCAGCCATTCAGCTGATCTGGGCTGGGCTCTGCTGATCCGACATGGTCTCATTCTAGTGTCCACAGCACCTAGAGTCCACCTAGAGTCATCCTCACCACAGGCCTGGGGTGGAGCTGGTGGTCGGAGTTCTTCAGCACCCAGCAGGCTAGCCTGGGTGTGCTGTAGGAAGAGAACAAAGGATGAACCCCATTGACAATCCCTTTGGAGCCCCAGGTCCCATCACATTTGCTGCGGTGCCAGTGGACAAGGCCAATCAGAAGGCCATCCCAGACCCAGAGAGTGGAGAAGCCCCCTTGCTGTTGATGGGATGAGTTACAGACCCATATTGTAAAGCCATGGGCTCTGGGAAGGGGTTGCTTATGCCCAACTTTATGGTCTATCACTGGTCACTTCCAGGTGGCATCTGTAAATGCCAGCCAGCCATCTCCACATTCCCTTTCTCTCTGTATGGTGACATTTCAGAGGACAGCTGTTCCAGAAGCCAGGGTCCTAAAGTGCAGATGCTGTAGAGCAGACTCCCAGGCACCCCTGTGAGGGAATCGGGGTACAGCGAGAAACAAACACCAAACTTTTCTTCAATGTGTTGTTAGGCCACTGGGAATTGGGATTGTTGTTAATGCAGCATGGTGTCACTCATGCTGCCTAATTTGCCCACGGAGAGGAAACAGTCACCTAGACTCAGGGCAATCCACAGGAACTATAGGGAGCTAATCCCAGCATCAACCTCACTTTGAGAGAAGACACTAAACCCTATTAACTGCAATAATTTCGGAGCAAAGCCTCAGAGTCATGAACTTTAGGGGGAAAAACTTGTTGAAAATGTTCTCTGCAGTTCTTCTAATCCAGAAATAAAACAGTAGTAATATTCTGGAGTAGAATGAGAAAGTATTTATCAAAAATAGTAAAATTACTATTACATTATATGTCGGTTAAAAGGGGGGAGGAAAAAAGATAATTGGGCAAAGGAAAAAAAGAAAGAGAAAACAAAAGATAAAGACGAATAATGCGAACAAAGTTGAAAAGAAGAGATAGATGGGTGGGGGGATTTGAGGCGCAAGTGGGTAATGCAAGAGGGAAGAGCAGGACTCGGAGGAGCTGGTGAGAGACTGAGAAAGAGAAATGAAGGCAGAAAAGTTTTAGTTGACACTTCAAAGCATGAGAAGACACACAGTCAAACAGGCTGAGGGCCCAGGATAGAGGAATAAGGAGACATCTGTTGATCCAAAGTGAAAAGTAACATGTGAAGATGAAAGTGGACATTGCAGCTATTTACAGAGGTCCCTGGGAGGAGAGGGGCTTTCTTACTAAAGCTTCCTTTCAACTAGCACTGCTTCCTCTCTGAGTTCCTTCTGGGTGGAAACTGAGACCCCCCCCCCATTTCAGGGGCGCTCTCTCTGGCTCCCCTTGTTGCTCTCTGAAGGGGGAGAAGCTGTGTTGATTCCATTTCTTCTGGGGAGGCTGGGCATGAACCGCACAAAGTGGCCGCCCTGTCCCGCACAGCCTCTGCCCACAGTTTGGGTGAAGCTGCTGGACCCCCTTCACCGTCTTTCCTGTCCAGTTTTCTCTTGCTTTGCTTCTACTGTTGCTGAGGAAGAGCTTACGGGCTTTTCCCCTCCCTCTCTCTCTCTCTGCTGCCCCTCCCACTGACTCCACCCTGGCCAGGGTTTGAGGTCAGGGAAGTCTGTCATCATTTTCTGCCCTGGTCAGCACACTCCAAGTCCCCCCTACGTCTCAAGCTGTCCAGTATTTAGATAGAGACACTGCCCCTGTTTTAGTCAGCTGTTTTGTTGTTGTTGTTCTGAGACCAAAAGACCTGACAAGAACAATCAGAGGAGGAAACGTTTATTTGGGATTCAGAGGTCTCCATCTGCAGATGGCCCATGGTTGGCCACCTTCATTCCTTGGGGCCTGAGATGAGGCAGAACATCACGGAGGAAGAGCGTGACAGAGGGAAGCAGGTGGGGACAGGGCACCAGGGAGCAGAGGGCTCCCCTCACCATACACAAAACGTGAACCCTAAAGATATAGGGACCCAGGGACCCCCTCCTCCAGCCACACCCCCCTGCCTCCCACTACCCCCCAGGTAATCCCTACGAGGGGATTATTGCACCGTTAGGTTAAGGCTCTCAAGGCCACCTGTTCACCACCGACCTTGTGTTGTCTCACACATGAGCTTCCAGGGACACCTCCGATCTAACCCATAATACCCACCCCTGCCCAGGAGCTGTTCTCTATATTCCTTCCTCTGTGGGCTTTGGAGGGGTCCAGGTGTGCTGCCCAAATTCACTCCACTATCTTCACTCCCACATCGTTAAGATTTTTAAATTTCTTTTAAAATGAATGTTCAAACGTGTTGGATTTGAAAATAGATTATAAAGATTTATGAGTTGAAGTTAATGGTTTATGGAAAATTCTTGGACCTTGGAATCTTTAATATTTTGATTTCGAAGATGAAGAGCCACCGTCTATGGTCTGCGTGGAAGTCCACCTTCAGGCAATGGCTCACGCTAACAGAGCAGACCCAGGGGTGACTGGGGAAGTGGACTGTGGCCACCTGGGAGGTGTGGACAGGATGTGCAGGAAGGACCAGGGCCCATTCCTGGGAACCAGCAGTGATGATAGACTAGGGCCAGCACAACAGAGTGGGGCTGTCCCCAAAAGCTTGCGGGAAAAGACAAGGAGAGCAAGATCCAGAGGCAACATGGCACCTCTATATTTAAAGCACACACACATATGAACCATAACCACATCCCATTTGAAGGTGTCCCCCAAGGCCCACATCACACACAGGGATACTCTGCAGTAGGGGATGGTGGGGAGAAAACACAAGAGGAGCCACCAAGGGACATTGTGCTATAGGGCTACAGAGGATGGAGTAGGGTGAACTAAACCTGTGGACACCTGGGTTTTATTTTTTTTATTTTTTTTTTTAAAGAGAGAGTGAGGGGGGGGGAGAGAGAGAGAGAGAGAGAGAGAGAGAGAGAGAGAGAGAGAGAATTTTTAATATTTATTTATTTATTTATTTTTAGTTCTCGGCGGACACAACATCTTTGTTGGTATGTGGTGCTGAGGATCGAACCCGGGCCGCACGCATGCCAGGCGAGCGCGCTACCACTTGAGCCACATCCCCAGCCCAACACCTGGGTTTTAGATGGGAAAAGGAAAGAAGAGGAGAGGGAGAGCAGATGGAATTCAGAAAGCGAGGGAGAGAGAGAGTCTGACAGCCCTTGGGGTGGGGTCCTATTGTAAGGGTCCGGCGAAGCGTCGGAGGAAGAGACCACACAAGAGACTGGCTTCATGCAATTGGCAAGAGGGAGTTTATTGAACCAGCATGCTGGGGCTCAAGGCTCACTCAGGAAGGGAGAGCAGCCCAGAGCCCAGAGCAGAGGTCAAGCAGAGCTTCAGTACACTTTTTGGGGAGGGCAGGGGGCTTTGCATACATCAGAACAAATCATCATGAGGCGCAGGAAAATTGAACAACAACTCTGAGCCATGATTAGTATATTCATTGGTGGGAACAGGCTGGGCAGGGGTGATTGGTCACTTCTAAGCGGGGTACACATTCAAACTGATTGGTTTTGGGGCCTGGATGCCTGCGTGCAGAGCTACTCAGAGCCCTTAGCTATTAAACAGCCAGAGGATCAGGAGGAATATTTACTGGGCAGTTCCAGTATTGTCCTAACAGCTACAGGGATTATAGGTTCTGGGGGTAGCAGAGGAATTTTAACAATACCTAGTCTTTCACTTTTTAACTCAAGCCCTGCAGCTTGGAAACTTTACAATGCCTGGTCTTTTACACTTTAACTCAGGCTTTGCAGTTTAGAATCAGCTTAGAAATTTTACCTTTACACTATCTGATGCCACTGCAGAGCTCCTTGGACTCAGCTCTCCTGATGAGGATGGACAACATGGAGCTTCAGTCAAACACCGAGCTTTGTGGAAGCCAAAGCTGAGTGGTTCCTTATGCCCATGCCATTGTCAGGACCTGATGGAGGTGAAGCAACTGTGGTCATTATGACAACGGTAACTGGAGTCTGTGCTTCCAAATGTGCGGGTGAAAATAAAGTTCTGCTTTCATTTTGTAAAGATCATTGCCTCTCTGTCCCCACCCCAACTTGAACAAATCATCCTGGAATAAAATCACCAACTTCTCCCACATCAACTGAAGCCCCTGATGTTTTTGCCCCTTTCCCCCCTTTTAGTTGGAACCATTAGGGAGGGTGACAGCCTGGGGCTGCGGCCTGCAGGAGTCACTTTGAGTTCCAGGTCCTGACAGTCCCCATTTCCTCCAGCACAAGCTGCAAGGCGGCAAATCATTCAGCAAAGGTCAGACTCTCCAGTTTCCAAAGGCGAGGCTCTTCTCTCCAGGGTGGAGGTCCCCAGACACTTTTCTGTGAAGAGCCAGAGACTGAATATCTCAGGCTGTGCAGGGTCCCCTGGAGGTAAAGAGGACAAAGAACAGAGGCCTGCTGCCCCCTCCTCTGGCTATTTCTGCACCACCTAATTGTGGGCCCTGGCAGCTGTGAGGGGAGCCGGTCGCCTGGGAAGAAAGACCTGGGGGTGGAGGAACCCCAGAACCTGGTGTCTGTGGCGCACAGTGCTTGCCCGCTCCAACTGTGACAGTGGCCACAGGGAAACAGGCGCTGGCCCTCAGCATTTGCTAATCTTTGCACTAAGGAGACCTCATTACACATAACATGAACCATCCCTGGAAGAAGATGCTTGAGACCAGGGGACTCTAGTGACTGCAAGGAGTGAGAGCAGGCCTCTGGTGTGGGAGACAGCAGGAAAATGCATTCAGCAAGCGCCTTTCATTCTGCAGGCCACAGGGCAGGACTACATTTCCAGCATCCCTGATGGCTAGGGAGGGACCATGGGGCTGGGTTCTAGCCAGTGAAGATGATGGGAGCCCCCAGTACATTCTGCAGGACTCCAGAGTGACCTCAGGAGTGTCTGCCGAGGGCCTCGATGCAGAGAGACCTGGGTGGGATATGACTGCATGGAGCACAACCTCCACCCCACCCCTCCCCACTTTGGGCTGTAATATCAAGAAGAAATAAATCTAAAGCCACTGTGATTCAGGTTTGTTTGTTCAAGTGGCCAGCAGACCCTGACTAATAAAGAGGCAAGAAATACCAGGGAGAGAACTGTGTCCCTGAGTGTCCCCTCCTCTATCCTAGCAATTCCATGCAGAGGGACCCTCAGCTCAGAGGGAGGGGAGGTTTCTGAGAGGGTCCCCAGTGGGGCTCAGAGGTGAGCTGACAAGACAGAACTCGTGAGAGGTGCTCCTTGTCAGAGGGAAATGGACTGTTGCCTCCATCCTGTCTCCTACAAATGACCGCCACCTGGCGTCTTTGAGACAAGGGATCCAAACCGTAGCCCGAAGGGAACACTGAAGTCCTCTGAGAGCCTTCAAGTTCGGTGAGAGAAAGGGCAACCTGGGCTTGGGGGACTCACCATGGACATCAGGACAAGAAGAAGATGTAAACAGAGGGTGGAGGGAGTGGGCAGAGGTGGGAGATGCAGGGTTGGTCAGCGTGCCCTGTACAGCACAGCCATGGCCAGCTTGCTGTGTCCAGGGTAGGGGTGCAGCCCAGCAGCCAGCGCCTGGGTGCACCCTCCTTTGGCTCACAGTTGTGCCACCCGAGCAAGATCCCAACCTTGTCACGTGGTGTCCTTTTCCACTGAGACAGGATGGGAATGCTTTTAACTCCTGTGAGAACTAACTCGAGATGAGTTAAATACGTAAAGTGGCACCTGGGGTTCACCAGGCTTTGACAGAGGGTAGCTCCTACCTGGAAGGTCTAGAAGTTGACGTGGCGGGCCAGCTGCCGGGGCCCCTCTTGTCCCTCACACACAGTACCAGGTTACTTTGAGGATACCGGGGTCATGGGGACAGGAGGAATGGGAGTCTCTGCCCTGCTTTTGGTCCCCAGGTTCTTTTGGAGGCTCTCCAAGTGACCAGTGATCTCCTAGTTGGGCAGGACAGTCCTCTGCACATTGACCGTAGGCCCTGGATCCTATGCCCTGTCTCATGGTGATTCTCTGAGTTGAAGGCTGCTCTGCTGTCCCCCGAAGGGTCTCAAGAGGAGCCCAGCGTAGGATAAACTCTGGAAGCCCTGGTGCTGCTGGCTTCCATGAGCTCCAGCCACACCACGGCCTGCTCTGTCCTGCTCTGCATGTGAGGTTGGCCAGAGCCCATCTTGACCTTGGGAGCTGGTTCACTCTGGTCTTCCTTCCCAAGTCTGTCTCCCTAGTCTCCAAGTCTGCTCGGTGGCTGCCCCGTCATTGTAATAAGGTCTTTGTCTTTGAAGTATCCGGGGGCAGGTGTCCTATCTGGACTTGGTCATGACCTTGCAGCAGGCAGCGCTGGATGCGGATGGAGGACTCAGTCTCCCAGCAGCCAGTTCTCAAGTCCAGAGAGAATAGGGAGGGCGGAGGGGATAGGGTCACGGTGAAGGTGGTGTCACCAGGGATGGGCCACAGGGGGCAGGAAGAGAAGTCAGAGAGCTCTTGTGGGACATGGAAGGAGAGCAGGGCAGAGGGGGGCAGAGGGAGGGGCACCTGCAGCCCTCTGAGGGCACGAGGAGCCCCGGTTGACCTGTGGGTGGAAGGCAGACAGGGTTGGGGCTGCCACCACCTCTGGGCTTTGTTTTACCCAGATTGAGCAGGTGAGCACCCAGGGCCAGCGCTCCTGCCCAGCCACAGCATAGCTACTCCATCCTGGCTCAGAGTGACCGTCATCCCTAGGCCACTGTAGGGACCAGGAGTTCTCCAACCCCACTGCGGAGGGGGGAGGGGAAAGAGACACACCCTTGCAGGAACCCGAGTGTTAGTCCTCATAGGAGCCCTTGAAAGGCCCCAGGGCTCCTTCAGGGAGGAGGCAGCGCCCACCCCACCCAACCCTCAGTCCCTTCATAGGCTCCGGCCGCCCAGAGACAAAAGTGAGGCTTGGGACTGCAGAAGGTACATGTGGGTTGTGGGACTGAGACCCGGGGCTGGTGACAGGCCCGGGGAAGGTTTGCTGGCACAGTGCCTGCCTGGCACGTCCCACTGGTGTGCTCACAGTGTCCTGTAAATTCACAACTGAGGTGTTGGGGTTCGTCCTATCATTGAAGTAAACCCACTGACCAGGAAGGGGTCCCACAGGGGAGCTGGGATGGGAAGGGGTGCTTTGGAATACCTTGGCCAGAAGGAAAACGCAGGTCTTTGGCCTTCATTCGGGCAGCCTCCTCCTTCCAGCTTTGGCAGGGGCTCTCAGGGGAACAGGGGACAGGAAGACAGGACAGACATCTGGAGACAGACACCACCTAACTGCAGTCCCCACCTGCCCTCTTCCCTCCTGCTCTGGGCCAAATCACTGAAACCTGGTGGGACTCCTGGACCCAGCACCCTACCCCGGCAGCTGGAGTGAACAAGAGCCTGTGATCCTGGTGGACCACAGGAAGTCCCATCAGGCTGCCTCCCCAGCAAAGGCAGCCCTAGGGCAAGAGGCTTCCAAGTCAGTTCTGCATCTGAAAACGCAGCTAGAAAGAAAACCAACCTCACAGGTAAAAACGTAGCTGTAAATCACTGGTCACCTCAATGCCTGGCCCAGGGTAAGGGCTCAAAGCAGGCCACAGAGGAAGGGGAGGAGCAATTTCCAAGGAACCAGGCGCAGGCAGAGCTGGGGAGCCCAGTGGGGTTGGTGCTCCAGGCGTGGTTCTCACCAGCGTCTCCTGCACAGCCTGGCAGAGGCCCCAATCCCAGGTTCTGCTCCTAGCGGTTTCCAGGGACAGGAGGGCGCGTTGCCAGGAGACCAGGTGAGAAGGGCGCAGGGAGATCCAGGCCTCGCAGCGCCCTGGCCAAGGCCTTTCCTTTAAAAGCATCGTCCTGCCCCCTTCTTCCTCCCTCCAGGAAGTTCTCCTGCAGCTCAGAGAGGCTCTGGTTTTCTTTTTAAAGTTCTTTCTTCCTTTTTTTCTTTTTTAATTTTGGATAGACTCAACTGCTGTTTCTTTAAGTTTATGGTTTTCCCCCTGCAATGTCTAATAGGCCATTATTTCTATCCAGGGTAGTTTTCATCTCACACATTGTGGTATTTAGTTCTAGAATTTGGATGTGGGAATTGGGGTCTCTGCTTTGTTTTACTGAACATTGAAATCAGTTGTAACACTTGCTTTATTCTAGACTTTTTCTGCCGATTCTAATATTTGTATCTGTTCTTAGCAGATCTCAGTTGGTTAAATTTTTTTTCTTCTCACCATGGGTTGCATTTTTCTGCTTCTTTCTACATCTGGTAATTTATGATTGGATGATAGACCCCCCAAATTGTGTGCTCTTGGCTGGTTACTTCTGTACTCCTACAAATCTTCCAGAGTTCTGTTCTGAGATGCACTTGAGTTACTCAGACACGTTTTGATCCTCTTGGGCCTTGCTCTTAAGATTTGCAAGGCAGGACCGAAGCTTCACTCAGTCTATGACAAATTAATTTCCACTGATGGAATTACATCTTCCGAGAACCCTACCCAATACCCCAGTGCTGACGCTGTTTCCAGTGTTGGGAGGGATGACTGTGTCAGTCAACTTTTCATCACTATGACAGAATCCCTGCCATAAACCTGCTTAAAGGAAAAAAGGTTATTTGGGTTCATGGCCTCCGAGGTTTCACTCCATGGTCACTGGGCAATGTTGTTTCTGGGCCTAAGGTGAGGCAGACCCTCAGGACAGGGAGCCTGCAGGGGAGCAGAGCAGCTCACCTCAAGGCAGCCAGGAGCCAGAGACAGAGAAGGGGGGCCAGGACAAAATGTAGCCACTGCCTACCAAAAAGTCTCCTCCACCTCCCAGTGTCCCCGAGCTATGAATCCCCCAGTGGCCATGGCCAGGCCAGAGCCCTCATGATCCAATTCCTCCAAAGCCCCACCCTGACCACTGGTGCACTGGAGACCAGGCTCCAACAGGGGAGCTCTGGGGGACATTGCAGGGACAGACCCTAACAGGCACTATCCCCATCGAGTGCTGGCACTAGGTGCTTCTGTCTCCACCGTTAAGTGGGCCCCTCCCCACATGCACTGAGGTCTTCAGGGTCCCCTGTGAGCTGCTGTGTCTCTCTCGTCCTCTGCCTGACAAACTCCAGCACCTTGGCCTGCACAGACCCCCAGTTCGGTCTCCTCAGCTCAGGGAGTCTGGGTCCCCTCCCTGAGCAATGTCCCAGACACTCTCTGGCCTGGTCAGTGGGGCACCTGCCAGGCTCACCTTGCTCTCATCTGTCAGGTCCCGTGTCCTTCCCTGCCTGTGACCCAGGTCTTACAAACAGCCTTTTCAGAGAGTTTGCCTGCCTCGGGTTATTTCTGGGGAGGGGTGAATGAACTCTTTCCCTGATGCTGTATCTCGGCTGAAACAGAACCTCCTCTGTGTGATTTAATTCTACCTCAGTGTCCAATTGTGGCCACTTGTTACACCCAGCAGCCTGTGCCCAGCATGCCCACTGAATGCTCAGCTTCTCTGTCACCGTTGCTTTGTTTCCGTGAGCTCTTACCAGACCAGGCTCTGAGCTTGGTGCTTAATTGTTTTCAGTGCTCTGAGTCTCAGTGACTGTGTGAGGTGCACGTAATTGCTCCCACATGTGCATTCCCTATGCCGGGGAACAGGGGATTATGAGGTGACCAGCAGAGGGGCCCAGCTGGTAAGCAGTGGCACAGGGCAGGGTTGGCGCTCAATCTGTTTTGGGAGCTCACACTTCACTACAGAAGGCTCTGGGCTACCTGACCCAGGGTGCCGGGTGCCCACTGTCATGGAAACTCATTTTCTAGGCAACACCCAACTGTGATCTTTCACAAACAATAAACCTCTTACTTGAATGTCCTACATCCACCATGTCATGGGCAGAATGCCGAATGGACTGAGCTGTGCCAAGCTGTTTTTACAAACCAAAGCAGCTCCCATCCTCCCTGGCTGCTGATGAGCTGGCTAACCCTCACCCAAGGCCCGGCAACAGGGCCAGTCTAGGAGAAGGAGACCTTGGGTGAGAACTTGCACAGTTGGCAGAAGACACAGGAGGGTCAAAACCGCAGGGAAGGGAGAGGAGGAAAGAGTGCTATCCATTCCTGTCAGCAGCAGCCCAGAGCGTCCTAGAACCTAGAATCACACACTTCAGTGACACTCTGTGGTCCTTAGCACACCCTGTGCCTTGCCTCCACCTCACTATAACTCCTTGAAATGGGTGCTCCTTCTACCCACAGAAAGATGAGGAGTCTGAGGCTCAGAGGGGAGCAGAGTTGCCCATGCTCAGAGTGCTAAGGGGATAAAGGTGGAAGTCACCTGGGCCTCGGCTCCAGCTCCCCCCATTCTAAACTGTCTGTCTTCCACCGTCTTCCTGGCACTTTGCAGGAATTAGCTCACTGACGCTCCCGAGCCGCCCTTTAAACATGCACTGTCTCATCACTCGTGTGCAGATGAAGAAGATGATTTCCAGGAGGACTTGGAGTACACCATGGGGACCACAGCAGCATAGGGACACCCAGCATTTACCGAGGGTTCATCCTGCACCAGATGCTGTGCCAAGTGTTTTATATAAATCAGCTCCATTCACTCAGTAGATGTTTCAGTGTCCCCATGAAATGATTCAGTTATGACCTCCCTTCTGAACATTGAGTGAACCAAGCATGGACATTCGAAATGGCTGCCCTCAGTCCTACAGGTAAGGGGCAGAGCTGGGATTGTACACAAGTCAGGTTGGTAGATGGTCATCCATAACCACTGGACCATGTGCGTGTGCATTCACACACCCACAGACAGAAGAAAGGTACCACACTAGTACACTCACTGTGCAAAGTCAAACACACTCGCACCATGCACCTCCACACACCCACGTGTCCATGGGTACACACATACGTACGTCACATTTACATGTGTACACATGTTCACAAGCATGCACGGAGGTCCACATGTTCAGTGCACACACAGGAACACGCGCTTGTGCACACAGCCATGTTGAACACGTATTCAGACACATACACCCCAGCACTCACTCAGAATGTAATCTCCAGCTGAATACTAGTCTTACAAAAACTCCATGTTATAAAAATCAGGCCATAAATTCCTTCAAACAGAAAAGCTGGGCTCGCTCTCCTCTGCTCACACCTGCAGATTCAGGACTCTGGAATGCTCTGGAAGCACCTTCATGATCCCCACACAAAGAGAAGCCTGACAGGTCCTTCCTGAATGCCGTGCAGCCAGGGTGTGGGGCTGCCAACTCTGTCAGTGTGCCCAGGTCCCCTACATGTCCCCTAAGCAGCAGGTGATCCCCTCTGTGTGATTTTGCCCCTGATTCAGCCAACCTTGCTTCTCATCCAGAGACTTGGCATAATCTTGGCATAATTATGTCCCACAGTGCACCTGCCATTTGTCCCCTGTTTCATCCTGCAAGCCTGGACGTGGGAACCTGGGGACAGAAATCTTGCCACATGCTGGGTCAAGCCGCCACTGACTTCCTACAGTTTGGGTCAGAAACGGTGCTTATCAGCCATGGGATCTCCCGAGAGTGCTGCCCACCCTCCAGCAACGCCTGGCACCCTGGGCTCCTGGACTTCATGCCACATTCCCCTCCAGCCACTTTCAGAGGACAACTACAGATGCTTATGTCCCAGGGACAGTGGACACAGGTGGGGAGAGGTGGCTGGCTAGAAATCCACCGTCCTGAGTGACAATGTGTAATTTATCTGTTCAAATACCTGGGCCTCACCCGCTGCCATTCCCCGTTCAAAATGACTTCTTCGCACCAGGTGACTGGTTCATGAACAAATCACCTGAGAGGGTGAATTTCTCTTAATAAGATACCTAACGTTTCATAGTAATAATTACAATTCCCATTACTCTGCCTTCACTCGGGTGTGTGGACAGGACTATTATAGTATGTAAATTGCAGGCAATTGCTCAGTAAAATAAAAGAAATTTTCATCCATCTGTTCTTCAGGGTAGGAACTACCTGAACTAAGTATTTCTTTTTGACACAGGATTTTTCTCACTAAGGATCAGGAAAATGTAGCAGGTTGAGAAAGCTGAGCCCGTATTCAATACCCTCAGCAGCGAGCAGAACAGCTAGTTTAATTCAACTCACTGAGCAAATGTGATAGTAAATGGGTTTTGCCAAATACACCTTGGGATAAAAACAAAGTCTTTCTTTTGGTCCCATTTGATTTAATGAAATTCTTGCACCACTGCTTTGTTATAAATTAAAGATTAGTATAGGTTTTTTTCACTTCTTTTCTTTTCTTTTTTTTTTTTTTTGGTTTGGTTCAAAATAGAGGATGACAGGACTGAATTAACGTTACAGATGTTCTGGGAAATTGTATTAGGTTCACCCAAGCAGAGCAACAGGGAGGCAGTTACCAAGGAAAGGACAAATTTAAGGCCCAAGTTTTCCAACAGAAGCAACCAGCTGCCAGGGGGCAGCTGACACAGAGGGGCATGGAGCAGGGTTTTGATTGGCACCTGGGCGGGAAGTGGCCCCACTGTCCCGTGACAGCCCCTCAGGCTCTGGCTCTGAGGACGCCCGGGATCATTAGCCAGGTCTGAGCATCCCAAGAGCTTCATGAGTCGGAAGCATCAAAAGATGAGTAATGAAGCATCTTGTAGATTCACCTTTTACTCGAGCCTCAAATTCACCCGTGGAGAGACTAGACCAAAACTTAAATAAAAGTTTCTGCATAGACTTTCCAACATCTAAAGGCACCCGGCCACTTAGCCCTGCAGGTTGCTGTCACGTAGGACTTCCAATTACAAGAGCTTCTAAAAATCTAGGTTTCTATGTGAAAATCTGCAGTGTTTCCATCTTAGCTCTGGAGGCCACTGTGACTTTAAAACACAGGGTGAACCAACAGGATGCGGCTGCAGGTTGGTTTCCACTTGGACCCTGGAATGGGTCCACTCTGCACCCTTTCGAAGTAGAAGATAATGGTTATGTAAGACTTGGGAAGGGCTGTGCTTATGATGTCAGTGGGAGATGGGGACATCATGATTTTCCTTATTCTAGGACATTCTGCAGCTTGGCACAACCTGTTGCTCTCAGGAGCTGTAAAAGTCTTCCCTGTGGATTCTTTTCCACGGACAGATGAAGGCCCTGGGCTGCCTTTCTTCTAGAAGCTGCCTGAGTTCCAATGCCTGCCCTGTTTTCCAGGTAATGGGACTTTAAACTGGCCCCTGGCATCTCTGGGTGTCTTTAGGGACCCTGGGAAACAAGTCAAGTGTTTGTCCTTGGCAGGTATTTTTAAGCAACTCAATTCACTGAGATGCTGTTTGGTTGGAACGTCTCTTTTAGGCCAATGTTGCCAACAACTCTGATGACAGATTGGAAAGGTTTGCTCCTCCTGCTTGGTGACATCGACCTTTGGCCCAGCCCATCTCTCCCATGTCAGAATTAACAAGCCACAGAACGGGCCAGGGATCATGAAGATGTTTTGTAGTTCTAATGTCAAATGCACTAACTTTCTGGGTGACCTTGGATACGTCTTCTCTCTGCACTTAACTTCTCGGGCTGAATGACCGTTGGCAAATCTGCCCTCACAAACACTGATGAGGAAGCTGGTCTATTTCTCCTTACATGGTGCAGTGGTCTCTTGGATACTTGCAAGTGGTTAGGCTACTGTCCCCGTAATCCTATCAGACACTAATCTAGGAATTGCTGTGAAGGAGAGCTCCTGTAGAGGCCATTCCAATCCAAAGGAGCTCTAAATAAAGGAGATTACTGTACACACCCTAGATGGGACTAAGCCAATCAGTCAAAAGACCTTAAAATCCCCGTAGAAGCTTCCAGAAGAAAGAACTGCCAATGTGCAGCAGGCTCTCCCCAGCTCAGAGTCCCAGCTGGCCCTTCCTGAGGCCCTTCCCCACAGTGCATGATGCCCCGCAACAAATGTCTTCCTATAGATCCTCCTGGTTTGGGGCTGGGGTTGGTGCTGATCTGCATTGTACAGAAGGCTACGTGGCCTTCGCATTTTGATACATTCACAGACAGAAATGGTACCTTTCCCAAGTAACACTGATAGCTCTATGGCAAAGACGCAGGCGGCATCCCCTGATATAAATAGAAAGTACCAGTGGAGGTTTCCTCAAGGAACAGATGGGATATTCAGATGTGGATCCATCGGAGGACCCGGATTTACAAAGCTCTGCTCCCGTCTCTGGGATGCACGGTGTTCCAGGGCGTGTTTAGCCCCGGCTTGCTCACGTCTCCCAACATTCACTGGGAAAACGCTCTTCAGGGGCTTCTCATTTGCATACCATCTCCTGACTGTCCCCATGGCATCTGTCCTCTGTGGTGGGGCTGCAAATGCCTTTTGTGACAACACTTTGTGCCCTGAATTCTCTGTCACCTTTACAAATTTTAACGCTTCAGTGAGGAAACATATTGGCCAAGAGTTCTAAAAGAGCCCCAATATTATACATTAACGTATTTTAAGGAAATTAGACCTCATGAGAACATACTCAAAATGCACCTCTGCCCCAGCTCTATAGGCAGTATTTTGGAGCAGGTGTGTGTGGGGGGGGAGTGTTCAGGGGCAGCAATTCCTTCAGCTGCCAACTCAGCAGGAAGCCAGGAGTGTAACCCTGTTTGCAATTCCAAGAGCCAGCCCACCTGAGAACTCTGGGTGAAGCAGGGAGCCTGGAGACAGGCACAGATTCCCCAATAAGACATAAGACGAAACCCCTAAAACTATATGTGGAAAGCACTTCTACGCATTTTTACAGAAAAATCACTGTTTTATTAGGCTTCTGAAGGGGCCTCTTCTCCTCTCTACCCACGTACTTCTGTGAGATCTCTTTGGGATTCCCATGATGGGAAATCTTCCAGAAAAAAGAAAATCCAGAAGCTACAGTGACTCCTTGTACAAATGGCTACTTCAGGTATGGCCTGATCCAGGGGTTCACATGAGGGCTCTAGGACTTCAGCCCCTTGTTTCTCTCTTGGTTCCATTTTATCTGTACAAGGTTCACGTTCAGATCAGTTTCCTCTTCTGGGAACCTCAAGTTCCAGATCTTATACCTGTCAAATTGTTCAAACCCAACAGGATTGAGCATCCGCCTCTGCACCGGGATTCCTAGCTGAAGTTTCTGGTTTGGTTGGTTCTCCAGATCTATGCCATCTCCGACCTGAGCCCTTCTCCTTCCCTGGGGTTGGGGGGCGGGTGGGGGAGTGATATGTTCTGATTTGTTCAGGCCAGGCCTTGATTGAATCCAGAGCTTGCACAGACTCTTCTGTCTCTCTGTGCCTGATAATGAGGAGGGGACAGTCCTCTATCTCAGGGAACCATTCATTGGGGTCCCCAGGGGTTTGGAGGCTACTGCAAGATGCTGCAGAGTCAGGCTCTGAAGAAATCTGGTGTATCTCATGCCTGACAAGCCTGGACAATACCAAGTGGCTAGCAAATAACCATGGTTACCTGCTAATAGTGTTGGCAAGTGACCAAAACAGAAGCAAAGATGCCCCTTTGCATGCCAGGACTGTGACGTCCTTTGTGCGTTGAAGCCACGCCGCCTTGGCCTCACGTGCACGTTTCCCTCTGCTCCCTGTGTCTGGGGACTCTGCACTGACTTGTTTTAGGACATTTTCCACTGAGCTCTGGTAAGGCCAACAGAGAGGCTGTCCAGAGACCATCTGAGCATCAGCACCCACATCTGGACCCTGGCAGACTCGGCCACCTTGGCAACTCACTTTCCATTTGAAGTCCATGGAAGAGCTCCCCACCAGCCCAGTAGAAAATGACTGCTGGCTGGTTTTTGTCCCCACCACCATCACGGGCAAGAGGGTCCTCTTAATTACAAGGAAAGCTGATCAGGTGTGTTAAAAATATTGCTGTCCTTCCTGGGAACTGGCAGAGTCACAAGCTCATACCTGGATGGCGGCTCTTCCAGACCTAAGGCTCTTCCTACATAAAAGCACAGGAAAAAAAATCCATTAAAAACTCTTAGTGGCTTCAGACACTGTTAGGAAGGTGAACTTCCCTTGGGAGCTTCTCCAAGGGCCCCAACAGGACAAATGTCTCCACAAACATCCGTCTTCCTGCAGATGGTTAAGGATGGATGAGCAATGTCCACACAGTTGGCAGGAACAATCCAAGATGATCCGAACCACAGCTGGGGACCAGGTTCCCTCCAGAGCACAGATTCCCATCAACATGAGGGAGTTCATGTGGCTTCATAGCTTCTGAAGCAGTGGTCAGACGCCCAACAGGAGAGTCAGCCCTAATCCTTGAGCACCCTTGAGAGAGACTCTGCTCCTAGCGCAGTGATGTCATTCAGCTCCCGGCACCCCAGGGGAAAGGCACGAGGGCCACAGACCCTGTGTAAATGTGTGTCCCTCTGTCTCCACTAGAGGTAGAATTGCTCTAAGAAATCACAGACGAGATTCTACCCCAGCATATGGCCCCGCTCAGGGTCCCAGGGAGCTGCAGGTGCATCTGTTTTAAAAATGACTCCGACTTGGTTCACTTTCAGGGTGGCCGATGTCACCGCCTGAGTTCTCGTTTCCAAATGTCTCAGTTTGGGCTTCCTCAGCTCAAAGAGGACAGAGAGGAGCTCTTCAGCCATGATATCAGGTTCTCACTTTAGGTTCTCTGTTTCCCATTAACACATTTTAATTCAACCGTGGGAAATGATTCGCACCTTGGCGCAAGAAATTGCAGAACCTTTTTCTGTGCGAATAAACGCATTTCGACAAGCAGAAGAAGCGGACAGGACACGTCAACCCCAATGCCTTAGAAGGAAACCCAGATGACAGGGAAAGCGGTGGCCTTGGGCTGTGACTGAGCGACTCGGGAAAGGGTGATGCAGGGCCATCAGAGACAAGGCCTGGATCTCAAGGAAATGGCGTGGCCCTGAGGTGACAGCAACAGGTGGTCTCACTACCCAGGGAACATGTAAATAACTGGGCCATTTCTCAGTTATTTCGTTGCTGTCACTGCTGGTAGCATTCCCAGGGCAGCTCTGCTAGAGTCAGAGAGTGAGGAACAATAGGCCTTCTGCCACTCGTCCCCAACAAACACCACGGACAAGGGGAGTCTAGGGAGGTGAGTTATCTCCAGGCATAGGTGTCTCCTCTCCCCACGGACTGCCACAGGTGACTTAGAAGGGAGAGGGTGCCGTCTCTGCAGCCTCCCTCCATGCCTGTCTCCGCTGGATAGGGCCGGGAGATGCCTCTCCCAACCAGGATCCTGAGGGTTTGCAGAATTCTTGACTCTTCCCACAATGAGACGCAGCACCCTGGTCCGTCCGTGAGCTCCTCACACCACACGCAGAGCCTCCCCGTGCCTGGCCCTGTGAAGGAGAGGCTGGGCAGAGGCAGGAAGGCCCCCAGCTCCACGCAGCTTCCAGGCCAGGCGCAGAAGTAGACTCCAGCCCGAGGATCACAGGGAGAGACTGGGAGAGCCCAGGTAGGTGCGCTTTGTCCCCTGGGGTGTGTCCCGGGGCAGAGTGCAGGGACGCCCACAGCACCTGTTACTGATCTCCACGGGGGGGTGAGTCGGCAGTGTTGATCCCACTCGTTGCCCACCTGGCTGGCAGCAGCTCCTGTAGAACACCCACTTTCCTTCCGATTTCCTTTGTCTTCCCTGAGGAAAAGGACCCCAAGCTGAGGCCTGGGAAGGACGGGAGGTCAGCCAGGGGAAGAGAAGCAGGAAGTGCTTTCCTGAGGGGGCCCAGCACCTCTGCAGGGGTCAGGGGCGTCCACTTGACAGGATACAGTGTCCAGGTGGTACTTGTTCTCAGTGCCCCACAGGCACAGACTCCACCCCTCTCCTGCTGAGTGGCAAGCTCAGGTGGTCTGGGCCCTGGCTGCTGTGAGGGGGCTGCCTGGGGGCGTCTGGGAGCGCCTGGGGGAGGTTGGCACATGCATTGTGCCTTGGGGGGAGACCCACCCTCCATGTGGATGGCACCATCCAGCCAACTGAGGGCCCCAGAGGGAACAAAAGGCAGGAGGGAGGGTCCTGGCTCTTCCCCAGAGCTAGGTCTGGAGAGAAGGGAACTCCACGTCCTCCAGCGTTTGGCCTCCAGGACTCACTCCAGCAGCCCCCTGGGCTCTTGGGCCTTCAGGCTAACAGTGGTCCATGGTGTCCTCGACCTCCCTGGTTCTGAGGCCTTTCCACTCAGACTGGTCCATGCTACCAGCTTCCCTGGTTCTCCAGCTGCAGGTGGCTTTGGGGGAACCTCTCGGCCTCCATGAGGCAGTGACAGTCCCCTAACACCTCCTCTCTCTCTCTCTCTCTCTCTCTCTCTCTCTCTCTCTCTCTCTCTCTCTCTCTCTCTCCACATGTCTCCTAGCAGTTCTTTCTCTCTAGAAAGCCCTGGCTAACCCAATGTCTCAAGGCATGGTGGCCAGGCAGGCACAGGTGGATGCCCCATGGAGCTGATGGGGCTCCCCCTGAACAGGGCCCCCTCCTGCTCTTTGATTTGCGTGGAACATCTTTCCTTGATTCTCTTCATGCAGCCCTCACTACTGTGACCACTCCAGACCCCACAAAACCTGGGTCCCCCCTGGGAAAACGCAGGAGGATGAGGTGCAGGATGGGCCCTTGGCTATCAGGGCCCCACTGGAGAGAATGGTTCATCTGAAGAGCAGATCCAGGGTCGGGGCCTCGCCTGAGGCTGAGGGCCGAGGAGATCCGTTAGAAGGCCTAGGAGAGGAGGACATGGTCACCCTTCATCTTGCCGGGCTCTCCTGGTCACTGTGCGAGTCTGACAGGAAGACGGGGTGGACGCTGGGGGCCAGCTGACATTTACCTCAGCGGCTTAGGTGAGAGGAGAGTGGCCTCCTCTGCGTGGTCCCAGAACCTCTCTCTCAGACTCTGCTGGAGGCTCACGGCCCTGGGCAGGAGGGCCATTCTTACACAGCAGCATGCGTCCAAGAGGCCAGGCAATCCGAGCCCTGCTGGTGACCACACGCCAAGGCCACGCTAGACTCCGCTGGATGAAATTGCGTCAGCAGCAGCTGCGAGGGCCCATCTTCTGACAGGAGTGGGTGGGTGCCTGCCTCCCTCCCTCGTCCGTGAGCCCCCAGAAGCAGGGATCTGCTGCCCTGGTGTTGCACTTAGGAACCAGAGATTGTGGCTATGTATTCACCCCGGGCTAGAACCCCAGCTCCTGCTCACGCCAGACCAACACCTCACACATCCTGCAGCTGTTGTAAACACAGAGCGGAAAACTGTCCTTTACCCACTTAGAGCTTTGCCACTTTACAGAGCCCCAGAGTGCACCTGATGTCTGCCACCCAGGGATAAAATAAACCTGTTACTATGAAGGAACCCAAGTGGCTCCTGCCTTTGGGACTCTGTCCTGGTCGTCCCCCACCATGCTGCTGAGCAGCCCCTGTGCGCAGGAGCCCATCCTCCCTCGGGGCCCCCTGCCCCCCTCCCTCCTGGGCTGTGTTCCCTGCACCACAGCCTCTGGAAGGTCTCAGCCTGGGGGGACTCTCCCTGTGCAAATCTATCAGCCCTGCCTGGATGACTCACTGGGTCCCGCTGCCACCTTGTGGTCATCTGTTTTTCTTTGTTCAACCCTGGCGTCCAGAACGGACACATCTCCCCAGAACATCCTCCCCTGGAACTCTACCCCCATTGTCCAGGAGCCAGGTCCTCATTGCCAGGTTGTCGCAGCAGATGCTGGATCAGGGCTGCCAGATGCACGGGTGTGTCTCACTTTACCAACTTTGTCTCCAAATCTGCCGTCACACCCTGAAACCCCCGGCCAACTTCCCATGGGCAGATTGTAAAGAACTGGTCCTTAATTGATGCTTTTTAAATCAATCAATAATAAGAAGAAAGCATTTCCATGCAGTGACCCCTGATTTGGGGCACTCACACCAAAAAACTGGTGGGGGGTGGTGACTAGAATAAGATGTTCTGAATGAGACCAGCTCCAAGACTCTGACATGCTTCTCTGCCCTGGAACTCCATGACAGTGACAGGCCACAGAGAGAAGCCCCTGCCTGAAACTCCCAGGGGTCCTGGTTGCCGAGATGGGTGTGGGTTAATCTGGAAGCTGGGGTTAGAGCCCGGAGCCCGGTCCCCACCCTGGGCTGCTCTCCCTGGGCCCAGCTGCTGTCCCGTCTGCTGATCCCATTACACCTGCTGATGCCTGTGTGTCCTTTATCCCCCCAACAGTGTGGAATCTGAGGCCTACACTGGGCTCAGGGAACACAGGTAAATAGGGCCTGGTTCCCCGTCTGCAAGCACCCAGCTGTCACTCTGGCGTCACCTCAAGCATTTATTTACTTCAACTGCTCCCTTATTTTCAGATTTGATACACACAAAACAGCACACCAGATGCCATAAGAAAGCTTTCTTGAAACCCATATGAAGTTTATTTAGATTTCTTGTCTTGCCTGCTTCCCCCGTGAGCCAAATGACTGTCAATCATGCCCAAACTTTCATTATCAGAAACACATGCTTGCTTTCTAGCATTTAGAAAAATAAGATGACACTCCCTTCCTGCCCTGGCAGATGACAGGATTTGTTTAAAGGCGAGTTTCGCTGTGGCACGAGGTGGTATCCCCAGCAACATGGCTCATGAAGCCTGTGAGACAATGTTCCTGGCTGGGTGCTTTCCCACTGCGTGGGGAGGTATTTAACTTTGCACATGAACTTGAGTTAGCGGTGATCTGAGACCACAAACAGACAAGAGGTAGGTGTCCATGTCAGGAGGCCCTGAATGAGGGGTGCCGATGAAGCAGCTCTGTTTTAGGGCCTGCTGGTGTGAACGGCCTCTGGGGTCAACACAAGAAGACGGGCCAGTCCCGGCCAGGCAGGCGCGTGGAGCCAGGACAGCTGAGGGAACCACTGTGAATCCACATTCCCACTCTGCCCTGCTCCCAGCTGCTGACCTGCTTATGCCACAGTGCAAGAGAGATCTGTTAAAAATGCAAAAGTCACCATCTGATGCTGACAGAGCCCCCCGGAGCTCCCACCCGGCTCCCTCCAGCGCAGGCTTTGATCTGGGGAGCTGTGCCCTTGAAGAGGCCTTTTTGGCTAATGCAGCTTTTGGCTCTGACCCATGGAGTTAATGAGGGTGAAGTCCATTTTCCTCTCTATGGACATTTCGACATGATGGCCAGAGGAGGTAATTATTTCCCCCTTCAAATTGAATTAAGCATTTTAAGAAGATGGCACTTTGTCTTTGCATGAGGAAAATCTGCTTCCTCATTATCCCTCAACCCCGAGACCCTCTCCTGCCGTGTCTGGGTTGGATTTCTTTATTTAAAGCTCCCCCGCTGCACGGACACAGGAGAACCATCTGGCTGGAGAGATTCCGAGAGGGGCTTTGGCAGAGCGAGGGCTTCAGCTGCCTTCCTCATGCGGGATTGTACTTAGGAGCAGGCCCAGTGGCGTGAGAGTCGTGCCGTGGCCAGGACTCTAGTTTTGCAACCTTCAGAATTCAATTTAATGGGATAGGTGATTTAGGATGCGGGAGAACATAAGTACACCTAATAATTCCACTTAAGAATTTAAGCCTAAACTTTACATCAACGTCTGCCAAAGGAATTTCCGTTGCTGCTAGGTTATGCCCTCACCTACACACAAAATAGCACTCAGGCGCTTAATATCCTAAGCCTGACAAGCTCCCCGTCACGGTGGGGAGAGGGGGAAAGGAAGAACGCAGCAGTCGGCACTCTGATGAGACGTAGGCGCCACAGAGCTAGGCAGATGCTTTGAGCAACCACGTGCTGCAGAGGAAAATTAAATGGGCAGGTGAGCTTCGGAGGTCCCCAGGAAACCCAGATCCCCCAGAACTTGAACTCACAGGAAGCCTCGGAATGCCTTCTGATGACACGGAGCTTGTCAGAGCACATCAGGCACGTGCCTGTGAAAACCCACTGAAGGCCATATGGCACCTGCCAGGGAGGGGCCTGACACTGGAGACAAATCTTCCAACAGTCTGAATTCTCCACGCTTCACTTTCAAGCCCCAAGTGCTGTTTGATTGACACTCAAAGAAGCAGGGGATGGTGCAGCCACTTCCAGCATCCTCGGACCAAAGGGAAAAGGCAGCCCCTGCTGGGCCAGCGGATCACTCACGCTGTAGGGACGCACACGTAGGCATTGGTGTCAGGATGTGTGCTTCCAGCAGCCGTCACTGGGGACAGCCCTCACATATGGGTACCGTCACGATGGCATTGTCTAGAATAGCGCAACAGGTTCAGAGGACACAGCCTCACCAAGCTCTGCTGGAGCTGGGTTTGCAGAAGCGTGAGGTCATCCCCACAGGAAGACGGGGACAAAGCCAGTGCAGCACCTCTGTGTCACCCCTAGAGGTCTGACCCATCAGGGCGAGCCTGGGGTGACCCTGCAGATTTCACAATGGTGAAATCCCTTGGGCATGCTGTGCAGTGACGGCTTGCACTACGAGCAGATGTCCCAGGCACAGAGGACACAGGCAACTGCCCCAAGGGGCATCAGTGGATCCAGGCTGTGAGCGCGTTCTCAGCCACAGGGTGTAACAGGAGGCTGTTTCTCAACTAGCTTAAATGGTCTTAGGAAAACTCACTCGGCCCCATGCGAGACCAAGACTGAGATGTTGGTGCCAAAGCTGCTTATGAAGAATGTCACTGATTTTCACAGTTGATGGTTAAAATATAAATGAACAGATTACTTTACATATGTGGCTTTAAATTTACCCAAAGACCTAAATAAGTCTTAAAAAAATATATTTGCATATTGTATCTATCTGTCAAAAAGTTTAAATTAAAATTGGCAATAAAACCTTTAAAAACCATTTCATTGTAAAATCATGGCTGGTCACACTGGTTTTGAGGTGGCCTTGTTGGGGTTCTGTTCTCATGTACATGAGCCCCCCTGGAGGGGGTCAAATGTGCTCATGGTCTGTGGGGTGTCGGATGAGGGTCCCAGGGGAAGCTGTGAGGCCTGGTCCATGCCAAAGCTTACAGGTGTGACTGGGGCTTGGATGTCACTCTTGGAAATGGTCACTTTGTTCTACCTACTGTTTATAGGTGTTTGAAGACTTTACACTAAGTGCAGGGTGACTTAGTGCCAACCTTGGTTAAAGTAAGCTGTCCCCAGGCCCACACAGCCACACAGGCCCACACTGCCACCGTGAGGTAAGACAGCAGCTGTCCCCGATGCACTAGAATGGCCCGTGCTCTGTGGTCCCCAGGCCCCACCACTCCCTATTGCCTTTGGGGGTCAGCTTCACTCCTGTGGCTGGGCTGGGCCTGGCCCCTGTGGACATTGGTATCTAGGGCTCCAGCCCCCATCATACTCTCTTCTATATGGAAAGGACTGAGTTCTACAGGTCACAGACCCTGCAGGGCTGCTAAAGAAATGAGCTATCAAGGCATGAAAAGATGTGGCGGGAGCCCAGATGCACATTGCTTAAGTGACAGATGCCAATGGTGCTAATCTGAAAAGGCCCCGTGCTGTAGGATCCCAGCTCTAGGACATTCTGGGAAAGGCAAAAGTACAGACAGGGAAAGATCAGTGGTTGCCAGGGGTTATGGGGAAGGGAGGGCTGCACAGGGAGGACAGGGGTTTTTAGGGCACTGGAACCACTCTGCAGGATGCAGTAATGATGGATGCCTGTCGTTACACGTTTGTCCAAGCCGCTGGATAGAAGATGAACCCTGATCTAGTCTGTGGACCCCAGGTGATAATGATGAGCCAGCCTGGGCTCAGGAGTCCAACAAACGTGCCCTGTGGTGGGAGAGGCTGGTAGCAGGGGAGGACGCGCATGTGCAGCGACAGGGCACATGGGGACGCTTTGTACCTTCCTCTCAAGGTTGCTGTGAACCTCACACTACCCTAAAAATAAAGTCTTTAAAAATCTTGGCACTTTCTGTGTGTCATCAATAAACGCACACGAGGAGACGCATGCGCATCTGTTGGGGTGAGCACCTCGGCTTTCAGAAGTTTGTTTGATGGCGGGGACAGGGACGCCTGTCGCCTGGAACGGGAGCCTGAATGACAGTGGCCGGCCTTGCTCTTCTCTGTGATGGGATCTCAAAGGCAAGATGAGATGACACAGGCAGCCAGCTCTGAGAACAGCAAGGCACCATCCCAAGCGCTCAGAACTGTTTGCCTCCATCC
This sequence comes from Urocitellus parryii, assembly GCF_045843805.1. Classification (NCBI taxonomy): domain Eukaryota; kingdom Metazoa; phylum Chordata; class Mammalia; order Rodentia; family Sciuridae; genus Urocitellus; species Urocitellus parryii. The sequence goes on from NC_135533.1 coordinate 133,324,559, forward strand.
ACGGCTACTATTTTATCTGTGGCTAAGAATACAAAAGTGGGACAAGCTATAGGAGATCCATTTCAAATCATTCGAAGCTACAGGGAAGACACTCTCCGAGTTTCTTTTGGAATGGGATAAGCTATGTCGCTGTCATGGCTTTTAATAACGAGAGGCAGAGGGAGGGCCACCGGCTGTCCACACTCCTCCCTGACACCGCGCTTTACAGACGCCACACTGGGGCCAGTTGCCGCAGTGGAAATCATTTATTTAAGACCATGAATGTGAGTTCTGGTGTCCCTTAGGAATATTGTCTTTACCGCAAGAAAACAATTGAAAAGGCGCATCATTGATGAGCTTGCCCCAGATGCATCTGGGCAAGAGCCTGTTATTGGAAACTTTGCGTGTGGAATGCAATTCTTTCTTTAGGAAAGGGGACAGAGGGGTGAAATTAACAACTACACACAAGAGTCACCCCTCACGGCACCCCTGGGAGATGACAAAGTTGTGCCCACTTTCCAGAGGAGGCAACTGACCGTATCAGGTCTAACCTTCATTGTCCTGAAAGTCCCCTGACTCTGCTGACCACTCCACCTGGCCTGGATGTCCTCTGTGCCTGGACATTGTTGCCCTGGGTTCCCCTCCACCACCCCCCGGGGACCCCTGCACCCCTCCTCTGCTGGACCCCTGCATTCTCTGTACCTGTGCCTTGCTTTTCTCTTTTCTCCCTCACATTGGTAGACAACCTTGACCAGGATATTCCTGAAAAAGGTGCAAGATATTTTGGAGACATCATTTGGACCCCATCTGTGTGAAACCCCCATCTCAGTGCTCACGTTGGCAGTGCCCATGACTACACTGGCACAGTGTGATACTTAAGGGACACCACCTTTAAGTCCCTGCAGCTTTGCTTCAACAGGAGACTTTGAGCATGTGGAGCTGGAGCTACAGTGACACTTGCTGAATCAGAGTGGCCCCAAAGGCAGGACGGAATGTGAGGGTCCAGGTCGGCAGGGTCAGGCTGGGCAGGATTTTCATTATTTCATGCCAATAAACCCATCTGTGCTAACACAGTTCAGGATAAAACCACGGAGCAGGATTATCATGCTAGACCTTAGAAAGCTGGGTTGGCACAAGGAGAACTGTTTTCAGTCTGGGGAGATAACTTAGAATATGCAAAGCGTATAAGTACAATACCATTAACTTAGAAGACAAAAAGGTGCATAATTTAGTGAAGCCAAACATAAATGCCCTCCCTCAGCTCCCCAAACGCCACCTCTTTCTTCCCACCTCAGTTTATCATTTTTATTGTGATTGCCACAGTTTATGGAAAGAGAAAATAATCAAATAATCTATATTTATAATGGATTATAATTATTTGCATATATTCTGTTTGCAATTTACTGTGCTGTGCACCCTTAGCAGAAGTTGATTCCAACAGCTGTGTCTGAATGTCTTTAAGATCTCTGATACGTATGCACTTCCTTTGCTAATGGAGAATTTCTTATCCTGAAGAGAAGTCTCGGGCAATTAGATAAATATTTTATTCTAATGCTGATCAATCTTCTCCATAATAGTTATCCCTCTGATAAGAAGAGCAGTCAAATATTTTCCTATGAAGGAATTCAAAAGTGTATATTTTTGCTTCCAGGTAACAGAATATGTTTATTAATGTAGAATAAATGATATGAGACAGTGGATCAGCTTGGGAGGCTCCATCTCTCTCACGATTTCATAAAGATGAGGTGCACTGGAACCCTAAATCAAAGAGATACATTTAGTCCTTAAAAGCACATTCAATTCACGATTTCAATTCAGCACTTCTACATTTTTTTCAGGGTCAACAGCAAAGCGTGGTAGCCCCCAATCTATTTCATTTTTAGCAGACTCATCTTTGTGCATCTGAATTTCACCATGGGAAATGAACCAAAGGATAAATCAGCATAATTACAAATACTCTCTGCTTGTAGCAAAACAGCCACAGTGTTTCGTTTTCTCCCCCACCATTGTCAGGGGTCCTGGAGTAGCACCATGCAAATTTCATAGACAAAAGAGCGCTTGCTGTATCACATCAGACCCACTTGAATCAAATTGTGAAATATGATGTATTAAGAACTATGTAATGTTTTGAACGACCAACAATAAAAAAAAAAAGAAAAAAAAATGAAATCTGAAAAAAAAAAAAAAGAGCACTTGCCCCAGGGCTCTGGAAAGAACAGGCTGGAGACAGTCGAGATTTGATTTGAGACTCCTCTCCCCTCGTGTACCTTCTGAGCAAGACTGTCCTCACGGTAATGACACTCCGGTAACTAATGGAAATTCGTCAGTATTTATGGAATGGTCACAAGATTCAGAGCACTGAATGAAATAGCACAGAGTTTTCCTCTTTAAAAAATATGAGGTTGACCCCTGCGTACGATTTTTGAAGGGGTCTCTAAAACCTGAACCCTCACAGCCATGCACCGGGAAAGGCACACATCAGAAACGGAGAGCCTAATGAATACTTGCAAAGTAAATACAAACAAGACCTTGACCTCAACACAGGTCAAGGAGTAAACACCAGACTGGCCGAGTCCTCTGCTGCACCTGCCGATGAGCCCCACAGGTGCTTCCCCCCAGGCCTCCAGGGCCCGAGCCACAGTCAGCCGGGTCTGTTCTGAGTCACATGGAGGGAATCAGCGCAGGGCCATAGTCCTTTGTTGCTCACCTACACATGCCTGTGTCCCCATGTGCATCCGTTTTCACCTTGCCCGGGGTGTCCCGTGTGACTATGCCAACAGGTACTTACCCGTCTGCCCACGAGGAGCATCGGTCCTATGACAGATTAGAAGCTATTTTAATAAAAGTCATCAGTAACTTTCTTTTCTTTTTCCCTTCCTTCCTTCCTTCCTTCCTTCCTTCCTTCCTTCCTTCCTTCCTTCCTTCCTTCCTTCCTTCCTTCCTTCCTTCCTTCCTTCCTTCCTTCCTTCCTTCCTTCCTTCCTTCCTTCCTTCCTTCCTTCCTTCCTTCCTTCCTTCCTTTTTGGTGCTGGGAAACGACCCAGGGCCTTGTGCCTGCTAAGCACATGCTCCGTCTCTGGCCATGCCTCCAGTCCCCAGGAACCTCCCTGTGGAGGTGATTCTGCTCATGTAAAACTTGCACTCGCACTCAGTCTGACAGTTTCAATGAATTTCATTTTAGAAGATAATGCTGAGTAATTTCCATAGTTGCTGGGCTGGTTTCCATTCCCACTGGCAGCGTACAGAATTTCATTTACTACATTTTCCCACCAACACGAGGAACCTGTTCGGCCATTTGGGTGGGTCCATGAGTAATCTCCTCATGACGTTCATTGGTACTTCAGTGACTCAGGAGGCCGAAATCATTCTGATGTATTTATCGATTCTTTGGGCTTTAACCACCCATCCGCCCCCCAATTTTTTGAAGTGCCTTTTCAAGAATTTTGTCATTTTTTTTTTCTGACAGGTTTGAATGTCCTTTACATATGACTTTGTAGTTTTTTTTTTTTTTTTTTTTTTTTTTTTGCTTTTTCTTTCCCCATTTGTATGGGTGCATGATGATGGGATTGGCTGTTACATGTTAGCACATGCACATGGTACAATGATATAATTTGGCCAGTATCAATCCCCAACCCTCCCCGCAACACACACCCCTCACCCTGGTTCCTTCCCTCTGCTGATGCCCCTTTGGTTATCACTACATTCCTGCACATACACCCCCACCTAGATTTCCCTTTTTCCTCTCTAGCATCCACATAGAAGAGAAAAGATATGACCTTTGACATGTTTTTAGCTGATTTCACTTCACCTAATGGACTCAAGTTCCATCCATTTTCCTGCAAGTGACATAATTTCATTTTTTACGGTTGAATAAAACTCCGTTGTATATATTTACCACATTTTCTTTATCCATTCATCCACTGATGGACACCTAGCCTGGTTCCATAGTTTGGCTATTGTGAATTGTGCTGTTACAAAAATGGATGTGCATGTGTCTCTATAGTCTACTGACTTTAAATCTTCAGGGTAAGGACCAAGGAGTGGCAGAGCTGGGTCAGGGGGTTGTTCCGTGCCTAGTCTTTTGAGGAACCTCCCTACTGGTTGCCACAGTGGCTATACTGGTTGTAATCCTACCAACAGTGTACAAGTGTTCCTTTTCTCTCTGTCTCTCCAGCATTTATCATTTGTTTGTTCTTGATGGCTGCCACTCCGACTGGAATGAGATGAAATCTCAGTGTAGTTTTGATTGGCGTTTCCCTAATTGCTAAGGGTGTTGCACATTTTTTTTTTCACCGATTTCTTGGCCCATCTTTTCTGCATTCTGAGATTTCCTTTCCGTGTTCTCAAGATGGTTTTGGATGAAGAGAAGTTCCAAGTTTTAACAAAGTCTAATTTATCCATGTTTGACTCTGGGTCTGTTGTGTTTGTGTCTTGCATAAGAAATCTTGGCTTATTCCATTGTTCCCCCCCAGAAGTCCTACATCTTATCTTCTGCACATGAATTTCGTGGGTCGTGGGCTAGTGCATGATGTGAGGTGACAGTTCCTTCCCTGTGTGGTGTCTGATGTGGCCAGCACTGCTCCCCTGCTGCAGGACCATCTGAGCTACAGGGTCTGTGAGGGCAGCTTGTTTCTGAGTGTTCCACCCACACTGTTCCATTGGCCGTGTGACGGTCCTGCCCTCTTACTGTCTGGATGCAATCACCGCATTGCTTCATGAGATCTGAGGGGCCAACTCCTCCAAATTCACTCTTCTTACCTGTCCCTAACCCTTTACATCTTTGTATAAATTTTAGAAGCAATTTAAATATCTCCTGAGGTTTCCGTTGGCATCACGGTGAAACTTCACGAACACATTTGCTCCTGGAGTTTTCGATGCATGAGCAGCGGTATATCTAGCTAGACACGTCTTCCCTCATTTATCTCAATGATGCTTGCAGGAGTCACGAATATCTTTCATTCAATTTAGAATTCAGCATTTTATCTTTCTATTCTCTTGGAAGTGGCAACATTATTTAATTTTATTTTCTCAGCATCTGTTGCTTGGATATAAAAATGCTATTGATTTTTATATTGATTTCGTATTCCAAGTTTCTCTACAAAATTTGCTTATCGATCAAAAAAGTTGTTTTTTAAAAATTATTGATTTAAAAGTTCTCTAGTTTTACATTCTCTGCATAGGTAATCACGCCACCTGCAAGAGAGTTTCCTTTCTTCCCTCTCAATCTCTAAATATGTTGTTTCTTTTTGTTCCTTTATTAGCAAGGCTGAGGCTTCAGTTCAACTCACAACAGAAGTGCTGATAACTGGACATCAGTGTCTCATTTCCAAACTGTACTTCCTCTGCTTCCCCCGTAGGTGTGATATTTGCTGTGCATTATTTTTGTAGATATTCTACAACAAGTGAATTGGCTTCTCCTCTAGTCTTACCTGATCATTTTATTATTTGGGGGTGACTGCTGGGGAAGGAACCCAGGGCCTCACACCTGCTGAGCATGTGTAGGCTTAACCACTGAGCCGCACACCCAGCCTTCATGCTGCCCTCTCAGGTGGGCCCAGAGGAGGGAGAGGGTTTGCTAAAAAGAAAGGTGTGGCCAAGGCTCAGAGGCCAGGTAATGCAGGAAGTGCGCTTTGGGATTCAGGACAGCAAAGGGCTTTAGACGCGTGTGCTCTGGAGACAAGTGGGGAGACACCATGGAGAGTCACATCAGAAGCCTGGGTTTTATGTCACCTGAGGGAAGGTGTCTCTGAAGATCTTGGGTTGAGCAGGGCTGTGGACAGACTGTGGGAAGTAGCTCCTGCTGGCTGTGGCCTGGAGGCCCCTTGGAGGGGACCTGCCATGCAGCTATGGGCACACACACAGCAGGCCCAGGTAGGAAGACTCCGTCCAGCCTGGATGGATGAATCCAGGTACAGAGAATCAAGACACCGCCACGAGACGAGATTCAACAGAATTTGTGATCAGGCACAGAAGACAGGAGGGAGAAGGAAAATCACAGACAAATCCTCATGGTTCCCACGGGGAGCTGGGGGTGGGGGACCCGGACCCTGGCTGAGTCAGGAAACCCACTCAGACACAGCCTTTAATGAGGGGGGAGGCCGGGGGCTGAGCAACAAGTATGGATCCCGCGCTGTGTCCAGGGCCAGGCTCATCCTCCAGGCTGGAACTCACAAAGCATTACCCCCAAAGGCTCGACCCCCAAGGTGAACTCAGATTCTTTTTACCACAATCCAACGAGATAAGGACAGTTTTCCCCCATTTTGTAGATAAAATAACTGAAGCACAGAATGGTTAGGAGAGGACTCAGGGTGCCCGATAAGAAAGGCTCCTGTAAATAAGGGGTCCCCACTCCTGGGGTGGGAGGGTCCCCACTCCCCATGCCTGCCTGAGCTCCAGGCTGGCTCTGTGCTTGCCCGGCCTTGGGGACACAGCGGGTTCCCTCTGGGCCTCAGCTTTGCACCTGTGCCCTGGAGTAAAGCCCAACGCTGTTTACGGGGTTCATGGCCTAATGCATGCACCAGCCTGGGGGGCTCAGCTTAAGGATCAGCCAAGCTGTTTCCCTAAGTGTCACCCCATTTTTACCTTCCAGCAGCAGCCCACAAGGGCTCCACCTCCTTGCCAGCCCCCCAAAAGGCCAGTTTCTAATACCAGACATTCTAGTGGGTTCTGTAGGGTTTTCTCCCTGGGATTTATCTTAGGTTTCTTTGGGGACTCCTGATCAGGAGTTTATTAACTCTTCATCCATCTTTGACAAGTGTCTGTTCCAATTTTGCCCATTTTTTCTGGACTGTTTTCCAGGACTTAGGGCTTCTGGGTTACAGAAGAGATCCCTGGTGACAGTCATCAGGCCCTGTGACAAGAAAAACCGTGCTACGCAGCCTCAGTGTCCCAGCGAACACAGAGCCCAGACCTTGATGAAGAGAGAGAGGGACGGGATCATGGGGTGAGTGTGCAGGACACCCCCCAGGCGCTCTCCTGGGGACCCACCTCCTCCCTGTCCTCCAGCTCTCTCCCTGGCCGGGGCTTCCATTGACTTCCAGGGGTGGCTTCTCTGCCTGTCAATCATCCTTGGCAGCTGTGGCCTGGCTCCCAGGGAACCTGGTGTGGTCTCCTGGGCCTCAGGAGCTGAGGGTGGTCACTCCGACATCTTCACTCACACCAGGCTCAAGGTGGCCTTTGCTAATTTCTAAACGACCATTTGGAGCGTCACTTCCTTCAAGTGTGGCATCCTCTAGAAGCCTTTGCCAGCTCTGAGCTGGCGTCTGGAGCAGCCCAATTGCAGGAGGGCTCCCTGCCCCACGCTGGGTCACCATCACCCCAAAAGAGACTATTTTAGGCTTTGAATGTGTGTCTTCATTGCAGAGGGGCAAAGGGGCTGCTCCGCTTGCTCTGTTCAGAGCCTCCAGGGACTCACGTGGGGACCAGGAGGAAATCTCAGCCTCTTACGGCCAATTCTAAGTCTCCTTCCGATGTGCCACAGAAGCTCAACAATTGCACTACACAGAAAAAATAAATCAACCTCTGTGATGGACGCCCACGCCGAATCTCTTGCTCACTCCTGAACCCTAATGTGGAGGCTGGGAGCTGCAAAAGTTAAATAGCTCATTCCCAGATCCACCTGCCTCTGGGGACGCTCCACAACACATCATCAAAAAATGCCGAGGAAAAATACAGTGCACAGCTTTTGTAAAAACTTATGAATTTTATATATGTCAGAGGAGTTGTGGCTCTTGCTCCATCTTTTCTTAGACTCTCTTCCTGTCTGGAATGTGGGTGTGACTGCTGGAGCTCCAGCCAGCATTTTAAGACCAACAGGAAAAGGCCAATAGTTATAGATATTGAGGCCCTGACATTGTGCACTTCCAATTTATATATTGTGTGATAGACACAGACCCAATTGGTCTGGGCTACTGTTACTTCAATGAATTTTACTTGCAGTTGAAAGCATTCCTAACTAGTGCTAAGAATCTCCTGGGGGAAGCAGTGGTTGCAAGTTACAAAGGAATGGCAACGTCAATGGTAACATTCATACAATGAATGCTCTTCTTTGTTCATTTAATAATCCAACTGATGTTTATTGAGCACCTACTAGGTGGCATCCCTGTTCCAGGTGAAGAGGGGACCTCAGTGGATACATCAATGGAGCACCCACAGTAAAGTGGAGACCAAGATCAGGCAGACAAGCAGGATTGCTTCCGTGACAGAGGAGCACGCTGGGAAACAGGGCAGAGCTAGGGTTGAGTGAGGGGTGTGCAAAATCCCAGGGTCCCTGTGAGGAGGTCACAAGAGCAACTTTGGATGATGTTCAGAGAAATGGTCCTTGAGGAGTAGCATTCTACCTGGGACCTGAATGACAAGGCAGAGTCAGCCATGTGGAGACCCTGAGGGACCATGGAAGTGGAGTGACCATTACAAACACAGACAATTGGAAACAGGTGCGGTCAGCAGGGTCCTGGGCAGGGGCACAGCCCAGCCAGTGAGAGGCGAGTGGAAGGGGTAAGGCCAGGATTGGCAGGAGTGGACCCCGGGAGGGCTTACAAAGGCCACGGTGAGGCATTGGATGTGGTTTAGCGATGTGGGCTCCGTTCATTTCAGATTTGGCCTTTTGTCCTCAATCCTCAGAGACCCCTCACTGTCTGTTGATGGAGTCGGTCAGGACCCGCCACGGTTAGGTTCCACGGAGCCACAGGTCCCTGGCTACTGATCCATCCCCTGGGCCTGCTGCTGGCCCAGTACGAAAAGAAACAGGGATTCAAAAGCATCTGCCAGTGCAGACTAGTTAGTAGCTCCTGGAGACTCAGAGCTCAGAAAATAGACTCCAGTCCCAACCTGACCATCTGTGGCGCATTTTAACTGTGGAATCCCAGGCAAACCTCACAGCCTCCTCGGGCCTCAGAAGTAAAGAGACGGGCCTCCCAGGCAGGGGACTGAGGGCTAATGTAAGGACACTCCACTAGGGCCCTGGCTGTGCGGGGGACAAGTTACAACTTACAAAGTTATTAAACACCGTGGTCTTGGCCTCATTGGTGGTGTCTAGCTGAAGAGGCCCCAGGAACAGGTCAGATCCATTTCCGTAGGTTTTACAGTGAACTAACTCCCAGGGCTGGCACAGGGTGACCTAATGCAGCCAGGGGTCAGAATTTAAGGAGACACTCACACTCAGGGTCTGTTCCTGTACTGGCACCAACCTGAGAATCAGCGCCTCCTTAAATCCCGCAGCCTGGACAATGGCCTGCCTGGCCCCATCTGGACCTGCGCCTTCCAGAGCTCAAACTCTCCCGCCATGACTCTCCTCAAATCCCCAGAGGCTGCGCCACCACAGGGCTGGGACAATGGCAGGAGGAGAAGGAGGGCACCCATTTCCCTGTCTGTGACCACAACTAGAGGCCAACCCTCCTCACCTGCTACTGATCTCCAGGCCACTTGGAGACATTTCCTTCCGTCCCCACAGAGCCAGTTCCCCAACAATGAATGATACCTGTAATAGCTGCTAATTCGCACTCCATGAGATTGCGGAGGGGCTCCGAAGCTGTAAGGAGGTCACACTCTTCTTGGCCTGTTGATAGGGACAGATTGAACTATGGAACCATCAGAGCTCTCGGAGTTATTAGTGTTCCTGGTGCAAAATGCCCTTTTCCTGCCCAATATTTTGTCATGTGGACTGTGGAATCACTGACAGCTCTTTTGGCAACTTGAAACTGATCCCGGCAGGGTCAGAGAGTCCCCCTGATGGCTGTGTGCTTGGACGTGGAGTGACCATGCACGTAGCACTGGGAAAGAGACCTGCTGACCCACCCCCTTATGAGCTGGCATCTCCACTTCAACCAGGGCCTCGACCCTGAAGCAGTGCTGTGCTCAGGCCCGTATTGCCAGCAGATAGGGACAGCGGTGACTGAAAGGGGCCATGGCGGGTACTTTTTTAACTGCTCTGCATCTCTGAAATTATGTGACCTTCATAGTGTGGGGGCTGCCACCCATTTCACAGATGGAGCAAGAGAGGCCACACTGTCCCTCTGTCAACCCAACGAGGTGTGGAAAGGGCAGGGATCTCCTTTACACATCTGTGCTGCGTCTGCACATGAGCGTTTTCTTATCCCAAGATGCTCTACAAGTCCCTTCCAGGTTACTCAAAAGTCAAGAATCGTTAAGTATGCAAACATGACAGCTCTGCCGCTTTGCAGATTTCTAGTGCTTATCTATTTTTTCCTGATAGAAAGGGTGGTCAGTGTTACCCAGAAGAGAAGGGCAGCGCACTGATCCTCAGAGAGGCTCATGCCTGTCAGACCAGAGAGATGGAAGCTCAGACAGGCAGCAGGGCACTGGGCAGAGACGGGGCAGGAGTGGACGCCCAGGCCCACAGCTGGACAGACCCATGGTGCAGGGGCAGAGTCCACGCCTGCAGGGGTCTCCATGTACGGTTATTTGTTGTGAGCTAGCAAACTCAGGGATGTGACAGGGATGGACAGGAAAGAAGAGGGAGGTGGGGGAGAGACACGGACATGAGCCCTGGGTTGGGGGAAAGAGAAGGCCAGCCGCCCTCCACGGGGCCCTACAAGCTGTCCTGTGTCCCCACAGTGAAGTGGTCACTCAGCCTCAAAGTCATCGTGGATAAGTGTCAGCCCATGGGAGAAGAATGATTCGAGATTCGTTTCCATCTGTAATTCCTAAGTCAAGCAGGAGGGACCACCTTCTCCCACAAAGGTGAACTCAAGGGCACAGGACATTTAGCTGGTTGAATCCTTGTCCTAGCCTGATCCACGTTCATGCTGGTCACCTGAATGTCCCGTGTGCGATCCTCTCTTCCTCCCTGTGCAAGAGCCATTTCACCCCCAGGCATCTGAAAGCCTTCAGCATGGATGTGGGTCCCCTCCTTGTTAGAGGCAGGGCATGGGACACGTTGTCTAACTTGCCGTGCTTCTCAACAAGCGAGGGCATGGAACACCCAAGACTGGACATGTGTCAAGCCATGAAATCGGTGATGATTTTTATGGCAGTAATAGGAATTCCACAACCTTGGTGCCCCTCCCTGCAGACCCCCGAGACGTCCATCATTGTCTGGATGCACATGGCTTTCGCAGTGAGATGCAACACATCCTAACAGTGATGCCACAGGAAAGTCCACCGCCCAAGGTCATCCTGAGTTGGTAATGCACACCCTGTACTCGGACGTAATGGCAGTCATTTGTATTTGCGTATTGCTCAAAACCCCTCAGCTTCTAGACACAGGGTCACACAGGCGGGTGCCAAGGCATAAGCTGAGGTATGGACTCCTGTTTTACAGGGGAAGAGGTCGAGGCCTTGAGAGGTCAACTGGTTTCCCTGCACAGGTCCGAACAGATGGAAAGTAAGGGGTCAGATGTGAGCTGTTTTCCTGATGACAACTCAACACAGTGACCACCCCGGGGAAGAAGACCCTCTGCAGCAGTTACTGCACCTGCCTGTGAGCAGAACCAGGTGTCTGAGAAGTTCAAACACAGACTCCAAAGTTCCAGCTCTTGGGAGCTTGCCTGGGGTCTGAGGCCACCTCCAACCCCATCAGGTGAAATGAGAAACACCTCCGGCCGCCCAGCGGACCCCAGCCTCCTCCTCACCTCCTCATGCCCCTCCTCCCCTGTTCAGCAGGCCTCAGCCCCCCAACCCACCTTTGCTCTTGGCACACGCCCCTGCTTCGCATTCCCTCCTGCCCGTCCAGTGTCCCCAAGATGCGGCAGTGCTGGGTCTTTCTCAGCGCTTCCATTTCAAACCTGTGGTCACCTCCTCCTAGAGACCCTCCTGCGCCACTGCCTACGTCAGGTCCCTTAGCCTCTCCGGGTCCCCGGAGCTGCTCCCTTCTGTGCCTTCCTGTAGGAATCCCACAGGCTGGTTGAAGTGGTTGATTTCTGCATTTGCCTGTGGCCCAGCGCACCCTCCAGGTTAGGAAACGAGGTCCTTCTGGGCCAGGATCTTGTGCCTCTGTCACCTCCCAAAGCTTTGGCACATAAAAGACACTCGATATAACGCCTGTCAAAATGAGCAAGATGCAGGTGCCCACACAAGGCCCTGGGGCAGGACAGGTGAGGCCCTGGGGCAGGACAGGTCAGGGGAAGGCGGCCTTCAGGGGTCTGCAGTCAATGAGAGGTCCAGCCTCAGCACCCTCACTCACCAGCTCTGTGTGGCCCCGGGAATCTGCTTGATCTCTCTGGAGCTCTCACCTCCCGTAACTAAGTGGCGGTGTTCGTGGCACCTCGCTTTTGGAAGTGCTGTGAGACAACCAGAGTCACTCTCGTGGTGCGTCTTGCCCAGGGACTGGCCCATAGGAAAGGACCAGTGCGACCTGACCCCTGACCACACCCTCCACTCCTGTGAACTAGGCCCCGCCTCCTATGACCTCCACCACCTCCCATGACCTCCACCACCTCCCACAGTCCACACAGCTGGGAATCCCTGTGTGGATTAATCCTCTGAAGAGGTTGGAACCCCCATGATCCACTCACTTCCCAAGGGCACTGCCTGTGGACATTGCTGCACTAGGGACCGACCCTTCCCCACAAGAGTCTTCGGAGGACCCTTCCTACCCAAACCATAACACCATGTGACCTTTGGTGGGTGTGGGCAGAGCAGCCCATCTCAGGCCTGGGTGAGATTCTAGGAGGAACCACAGTTCCACTCCCTCTGCCTTTGCCTGTGAGCACCCAAGAGCTGGCCTGGGTCACCCCAGCCCCTCAGCTCCCCAGTGGCCCAGCACAAGGTCACACAGACCAGAACATAGAGCACTTCTGTCCCCCAGGGAGTTGCTCATGCCCTGTTCAACAAACAGCCAACCCTCAAAAGCCTTTTCTGACTCCTACCTCTTCCTGTCAACTTTGCATGTCTTAAAAATCATAGAAACGGAGCCGTAGCGTATTCCCGGAAGGATGGCACTTTTTTTGACCTAAGGGTCAAGATTTAGGTGGAAGATGTTACAAATCCCTGGGTTTCAACTGCCCCAGAGGAGCATCTCTGAATCGGAGCTGTTTTGGAGTTACATTCTCCTCTCAACCTCCTGCTCTGTCTGTTCTTGGTGGTTAAGGAGTTCAGAGAGCCGTGGTTGGCCGTGGAGCCCCAGGAAGCTCTGGAGGGAAGCTTGGAACATCAATACCCCACGCACCGCCTGCCCTCCCTCCTGGGGCTTCTGACTTACTGACAAGCTAGTGAACGGGCTTGTGTACGAGCTGCGACACCTGCAGCCTCCCTGTTCCTCCAGCCTCTGCACTGCCCATCTTGACTTACCCTCCTTCCCAGTCCTGGATAAGTCTCACCAGGCGCCTTGGAGCTGATGAAGCATCTACTCACAGCCGGGTGGGCGGCAGCTTCTTCAGCAATGAGATTGGCTTTTAAATTCTGCAGTTTCCTCCGTAGAGTGAATGGCAGAAGTGTGTCAGTCTTAGCCACTGGGGCCTCTAGGAGTTCTGTGTCTGCTGCTGAGTGGGGCCCAGGTGTGAGTTCCTAGGGACACCACTAATCCTTTGGGATGCCCACAGATTGTTTTCCCTGCTCTTTATCACCAGGTATGGAGCCCACAATTGGCACCATTTTTCTCCTCTACCTTCATGTTGACAGTCGCCCCCTTCAATTCAGAAGATGCATCCTAAGAGTGATCGCAGGACACTTCTACACTGGTGACCACAGCTGACTGGAGGCAACCTGTTGACACCAGTACTCAAAGGAATCTGTGAACACTAGACCAAAGGAGAAAGGCTCGAAATGCAACATGAGACTGACTGCCTTCGAGTCAGTTTGGACTCCGATTCTCTCACTTAGGATGCAATACCCAGCACAGACCCTTTGGATGACAAAGCCACTCTCAACTCCTCACTCTTGCTTTTTAATTATAGAGGATAGATAGCAAGATACTCATCTTTTTGACTTCCTTTGTGATCAGTTATAGCACTGTGACCTAATTCAGGCCACTTAACATTTATGTGGAGGAACCTACAGAAGGCATCCCTTCAAGTAAGCGCTCACAGGTTGTGGAGAAATTTATTTTAGCCTTCCTGTCTCCTGCCAATAATGTAGATGTGATGGCTGGAGATGGAGCAGCCATCTTGTAACCATAATAAAAAAACCGTAAAACCACAGGCTACAGGTGTTAGGAAAAGAAGCATGAAGGGGTCTAGGTTCTGCACGAGCTCTGACCTCTGGATTTAGTCCTGCATGAGGAAATAAAACCATCATTGTGTGTTCATGCCACCGACACGGGGATCTTTATTACTTGTAGCAGAAACATTACCTGGTGATTTAAATACTCCAGTATGAGAAAAACCATTTCCTGGGGTGAACCCTCTGTGGTCTGTCTGTACAGCAGTCCTTGTGGGTCGTTTTCTCCTGCCAGCTGGCCAGGGAAACACCCGCCCAACTCGGGCCTCCCCTGTCGGCAGAGAGCTGGCTAGAAGCAGGAAGAACTCAAGGTCTAACCCCAGAAACTCAGGTCAAACTCTGACTCTGGAATCACAGGCTGTGGGACCTTGAGTGATTTTTGAGACTGTCGGAGGCCCATCTTTATTTTAAACAGTGTTACCTAATACATTTCTACAGAGACTGTTCCCGCATGTGCTAATACATTAAAAACCCTCATCTTACGTCTTAGTCACTTATTTTGGAGGGTGGCTGGATCCTGGGGATTGATCTCAGGGGCACATGGCCACTGAACCACATCCTCAAGCCTATTTTGTATTTTATTTAGAGACAGGGTCTCACTGAGTTGCTTAGTGCCTCACTGAGTTGCTGAGGCTGGCTTTGAACTTGTGATCCTCCTGCCTCAGCCTCCCAAGCTGCTGGGATTACAGGCGTGGGCCAGCACACCTGGCTGGCCCCTTATTTCCTTTTTTAATCCAACATTTCATCACACATTTATACATAATATACACATACATGGTATATATGTAGCCTACAGTAATATTACATTATTTTAATAATGTTTAAAATTTTGACACCTTGTTTTCTGGAGCACGTCCTGCAGCGTGCCTGCCTTTGGCTTGACGTAACGTGAATCACGGCTTCTATGAGACACTAATTCACAAGACACCTGCCTACAAATGCTCTGTGGTCAAATTAAACCTGGCACTGTCTCTTCTTGATGCAGATTTATAGTCACATTAGTGTGCGGCTGGCTAGGCCCTCCCTACAATAACAACAACAAAGGGAGTCTCACTCATGCCCCAGCTTTGCAGATCATTAACCCAAACTCTCACCCCGAGTCAGGGCCCTGCAGCCCACGCTCCTCAGGGAGACCTGGGCCAGGAGCGCCTTCCAGAGCAGCGGCGTGGGGAGGGGGGGGGGGCGTTCTTTACCTTAGAGAAGCCCAGGTCACATGCTCAGCCAGGGACCCAGGTCAATGTGGCCAGCGGACGTCGTGCTGATGGAGTGCACCTGTGGTCAGATGAGAAGAAACGGCCCATGTCCCCTCCGTGGGCTTCCTCCCCAGCACCACAGACCCCTCCCCATCGTGAGAAGAGCACTAAGGGAATCGCAGCAAGGGCAGAGCCTATGAGACCCCTGCCAGGGCCCCTCAGAGCGATGGGTGTCCAAACAGGGAGACCTGAGGGACAGCCACAGCCCCGAGGAGCCTGGGGAGGCCTGACAGCCAAATGTCACCTGGGTCAGAAGGACTTTGGATAAACATGAAGGAAAGTAATCATTGGTGGCATTGGTTCCCAGCAGCACATCAGAGGTGGCTTCTTAGTGGTGACAGTGTGCAGTACTGCTGCAGGAGTTTGCTGTTGGGGACGCCAGCCAGGGAGGCCAGCCAGGGAGGCCAGCTGTGGCTCACATGGGACCACTCTGCACTACCTCCTAATTTTTCTATGAATTCAAGACAGTTGGCTTTGGAAAATATATTTAAAAATGGATTTGCTATCATTTAATCCAACATGAGCTAGGTGTATTGAACGTGGGCTTTTCTTTTTTTCAGAATCTCCATAAATATCTTATGGAAAACAGTTTGGAAAGTTATTAGCTAATGAGCATTTTTAAAGTAGTTTTTGACTGTAAACGAAACATCAACTAATTTATTAATTTAATTGCACATACATATTTAAAGCATGATTAAGAGACTATAGCAATTTCAAAATACCACCTTTTCCCTCTGAGGTTTTATGACAGGATTTCATTCAGGCAACGCCAGGTACCCCTGGGATTGCATGTCCTCCCTGTGAGCAGTCTTGCCTCCTCCCCCTCCTCCTCTCCCTCCTCTCCCTCCTCCCCCCTCCCCCTCCCCTCCCCCTCCTCCTCCCCTCCTCCCCCTCCTCCTCCTCCTCCTCCTCTTTCTCCTAGTCTCCCTTTCCCTCCCCCTCCTCCCCCTCCTCCTCTTCCCCCTCCTCCTCTTCCCCCTCCTCCTCCTCCTCCTCTTCCTCCTCCTGGCCCTCTCTGTCATTCCTTGTCTTGTAGGATACATCCCAGTTCTGACATCATCTTCAGGTGACAGTGACATTGTGTGTGTATGTTCCCAAACCCCCTGGTCGACACTGGCAGGCCATGAGCCAAAGCAGAGCTCCTTTCCCTGGGTGGGTGACCTTGCAGCATCTGCCCGTCACCCTGTGGGGACTGTGGGTTTCCCTGAGGGGTCCTATTTAGTGCAGTCAGCAAGCTCCACTCGAGCACTCAGCTGTCACCCACCTTCAAGCCCCCTGGGCCTCTGAGAAGCTGCCATAGGGGACCGGACGTCATGGCTGCAGTTGTGTGTCCCAAATTCACAGGGTGGGGTCCTGACCCCAGAGCTCAAGGTGCAGCCATGTGTGGACGTCGACCCACTGCCCATGTGGATAGTTAAGATGGGGTCAGCAGGGTGGGCTCCAGCTTAGTGTGACTGGGGCCCTATAAGAAGGGGATGTTTGGACACACACACACACACACACACACACACACACACACACACCATGCCATATGAGAAAAGAAGGCAGAGATTGGGGTGACATTTCCATAAGACAAGGAAACCAAAGATGGCCCAAGCCAGGGAAGAGCCCTGGAGGAGTCTCCCTTGGAGCCTTGAGGAGAAACCAACCCAGGCTTGGACTCCACTGCCAACCTCCTAGAATGTTGAGGTGATCAATCATGGACACTTGAAAGCACCTGTTTGTGGTGCTTTGTGTCAGGGGTTTGAGGAGGTGGGAACCTGGCTGTGGGACGAGGAGGTCCTGGGGCCAAAGGCCAAGCCAAGCCCAGAGGGACTGGCCATCATAGGAAGCTGTCAGTCTCCTCCTCTGAGCTTCCTGGTGGAGATGGACAGCGAGGTTATTACCTGGAGCTGGGTGCAGCTGCATGAAGACGGCCGGCCTGTGTCGATGGCCCTCAGAGCTGATTTGCAATTAGAACAACAACTGAGAGAAGGCGGCTGATTGGAACAGCTTGCAAAGTGAGGGTTTTGCAACATACCATTAAATTGTCATAGATCAACTGTTCTCACAAGTATGTACAATAATTCTGTGATGCTAGTCCAAACCAGGAAAAATAATCTCCTTATGCAAAATGCACGCAATTAATAAAAGATGAACATTTCATTCAGCCATTCTTGCCCTTCCCAATCCTAATTATATTTATTCCTTTTTATTCATGCACAGTTTTTTATATAAATGTAATCATGGCTTAGTAAATTCATAATCATTTGTTAAGCAGCAATGCCGATCACATCTCATCAGTTATGACTTGCAACACATTTCATTAAAATGGGCTTTGCACCAAGGTTCACTCCATGAATTGTATCTGTGACCACAGACCAAGACGGCGTACCCACAGGTACCTCCTCGAGTCGTGCTGATGCATATCATCTGTCGATGCTGCTGGAAAATTTCTTCTTCTCAAAGCTATGGGGGCAGAGGGCAGGATGACGGTGAACCCAGAAGCCCCTCAGAATAGAAACCACAGAGGTCTTTGTTCGGGCTTTTTCCCTTTGTGATTTTACTGGAAAGATCAGCTTTGAGAAATAGCTTGGGGTGACAGGCAACAGCTCCCAAAGGACTCTCATGAGATTCTCTGGGAGCCCTGTGTCCCTGTATCCCTTGGCCAGTGTTCTTCAACACTCACCTGCACCAGCTCCACCCACAGAACTCAGCAGTAGAAGCATTGCAAAGAGGGCAGCCAAGGTCATCAAAGATTGCTCATGACCCACGACAGCCCTCTCTCTGCAGGCCCCAGAAAGGTGCTCACAGACCCACAGAGAGAAAAGTCCAGGGCCAAGGAGGCCCTGCCTGCCGATCCGATGGAAGTCAGGTCACTCACACAGCAAGTGACGCTTCTGGATCAGGTCGGTGAGATCCACGGTAGGCTCTGGTCACCCTCCTGGGCTTTATCAAACATACTTTTCTACGACCATCACCTTTTCTCTCACAAACCTGTGCACATGGCCACAAGGTTTCCTGCCAGCCAACCTTGGATCCCTTAAGACCATCATGGTTTGATATTCAGATAAATTCTTTGCCCGTCTTTGTAGACAGCCTGAGGGAGCCAGTTGGTTTTACACTGATAAGGTAGTGAGCAGCCTCGCCTTGGTCTAGTTTTATTGCAGCTGGTGTGGAAATATATCTTCCTTCTCTCTCTGCGACGGTGAAAAGCCCAGTCCACACCCTCGCCTTCGTGAAAAGGCCCCAACAGCTGGCCTGGGAGTCCACTCCTCCCGAAACCACCTAGTGAATCACGGAAGTGGGGGATACACCCGTGAACCCCAAAAACATGTCCCCGGCAAACACTGGGGACAGTCCCCCATTTTCCCACAGTTTCTTATTAACCTCCTGGCTGAGCTTGTGGTTTCTGTCTTTAAATAAATAATTAAATGATCCCTAAATTAAATCATTTAACTATTATTTAACTATTAAATAAATCATGCCATTATAATTCATGGCTGAGGTTTATAAAAAGGATGTGAGAGAAGGGAACTGTAGTTTATAGTTTCCCACTAAACATTTCCTAAGTTATTAGCGGAAAACAAAATCCAGACTCAGATCCTAGCAAAGGCTACCCACCCCACACCCTTTGCAAACCCCCCCTGCACCCACCCACACACTGAGCAGAGAAGTCACTGGTCGGCCTCCCTGTGGAGTTGCAGGGAACCACAGGAAGCATACACACTGAGTGTCACTCAGGTCCAAGGTCAGGGTCATGCCTTTCTTCCTGTCATGTGACCTTGGGTAAGTTCTTGAACCTCATCACCACTCCATAACCTCAATGTTAAATTAATACCAGTTTCTACACCACAGAGTGTCACAGTTATCTGGAGGTGACAACCAGGACTTAAAGTCATGCTCAGTCAATGCCACTGCTGCTGTCCTTGGTGTCATTACTGGTCCTCTTCACAGCACACAGCCCTGCTCCAGGCTGGATTCCCAGAGTGACGTGGAGGACCCACATCTGTAGGGCTCGGTCTCCCTGGACCAGAGGAAATGAGGTCACAAGGACAGCATGACCTGACAGCAAAAAAGTGTTGAGAAGATGAAGATGCACCAATAAACTTTCCACTTTCATTTGACAATTCTTAATTATTCTCAGAGATTTCACTAGAAACTGCCTGGTGTAATATGTTTCTTTTAAAAATGAGGATATTTAGGGATATGATCCAAGTTGATAATAGTAATGAATTTTGGCGGGGGGCGGGCAGGCAGGCCACATTTTCACATTGCAGAGCGTGGACAGGTCTCATCTAGAAGATTTTTGAAGAGCTGCCACCCCAAGGACCACCCGGAAGGCCTGAAGGAGCAAGTGGCACTCCTTATTCAAAGTGACGGACAGAGAGAGAGAAGAGACCGAGGCAGGGAGCCCGTCACCCTGAGGGGGGAAGATCTTGAACCTGGCTGTCAGGCTAATCTCTGTTCCCATTTCAGCCTGTGATTCCCAAATGAGTGACTGACAAATCTTTCCTCTTAGCCTCAGATCCCCATAAGAGGTTAAAAAATGTGGTAATTAACCTGCTGCTTGTGAACTCGCTGACTCTGGGCGGGACCGTCTCTGCCACGCGGTGACCCTTGCCACTGCCTGTGTCTCGCATGCACTTTTGATCCATCTTGCGTCATCTGTCTCCAAACACATTCCAGATGATTGCTACTGGCGTTATTTTCCATTCTTAAATTGACTCAAATTGCAGGGAAACTCTCAATAGCAATTAATTAATGTCACCACGAATAACTGTGCCAATAGGTTAAGTAGTTACTAGCTCTTCCTTTCTAGATGCCTCTATTTCCTCCATGTGCACAGGAGAAACTTCGACTGAGTTCTGCTCCATCCCAGCCTCTGCAAAGGCCTAGAAGGAACACAGGGGCCGTCCCCTCTCTGCTCCTCCTGGGGCTCAGTGAAGGAGACCCATGGAAGCAGGCTCCGCTTGTTGGGAGCAGCACCTGCTGGGGGGTGCTTCCTGTGGCCACACCTCTTGTGTAAAGAAAAATAATAATAAGTAGACAGACAGACAAGGTCCAGAATGGCTCTTTGTCCAAGGGGTCACGTTTATTTATAAAATACGTTCCATTAGGTCATTAGGACCATAACCACATTAGTGTTAGTGCATCAGGAAGGTTGCTTATTCTGCAATTACAATATGCAATGTCAGGAGCTTTGTCCAGTTCTCAAGAAGGTCCATTGTCTGAAGTTCCTGTTAGGTGGGCAGCTCCAGGAACTCCAGAGAGTGGGGAAACGTGGTAGTTATCAAGCAAGTAAGTTCCTTTATTCCCAGGGGTTATGTGTCTACCATTAAGGTCGAGGCTGATAAGACTCCAGCATGGAGGGCATCACCATAGCAACTGGGCGTCCTGTGCCTTTGTACAGAAACTTTCCCAGGCACCAAGCATGCCACAGCCATGAAGCCATCGGGGACCCCAATCCCAAACACAGAACCCCTAAACCTGGTGACAAGGTACATGACTTGTTTCCATGAAAAGAAAACTTCATTTTAAGTTTGCACATAGGACTTTGTTCAGGAAGAACTCAAGTTCCTGTTCAGCTGAAGGAGAAGGAGACACCTGTTTTTGTCCTAGTCTTTACATTCAGAATTTTTCTCAACTTGGGAAGATTCGCATAAGCATCAAAGAGCCTCAGGAAGGATCTAGACAGACAGCGGCCTGCGTGTGCCCACCATATACACAGCAATCTTGTTCACCTCACTTATTGAGCTTTCTACGTGAAGAATCACACCTGAAAATAAAGACGATTTCCAATCTGCAATTCTTTTATTTATTCTCTTTATTAATCTGGCTGAAACCTCCAAATGGAAGAGGAGTTAGGAAACTGAACAGCCTTGCTTTGTCCTTGGTCCTGGTGGGAAAGCACTTGGCTTTGCCCCGTTGTGCCTGGTATCAGCTGGGGGCAGGCACACTTACCATGCATCCTGCTGAGGAAGTTCTTAGTTTTCTGACACTTTTAAAAATTAAGAATAGATGTTCAATTTTGATATATATTTGCATCTGTCTGTAATTTTGTGTCTACAAGGCACGTTTGTCCTGCAATGCTCTGTCCTTGGAATCTTCTGGCATCAGATGGACACTGGCCTCATAAAATGAGAGGGGAGGTGCCCCTTCCTCACACAGGAGCCCACCAGCCCTCAGCAGGGACCTCTTTGTGTATTCTCTGCAGATGCCCAGGGTCCTCTGACGGCCTCTCTCCCCGCTGGGTCCCTTCTCTGCAAATCCCTGCAAGCCCAGGACTCCACCCTGCTCCCCTCTCTGTGCTGAACTCTGGGATCCTTCTGAAAGCCAGGAGCTGGAGAGAGTCCAGGTCTGTCTCCTCTGCTCCTCGTTTCTTCGTAGACCACTATTCTTTGCTGCCTGACCTCCAATAGCAGAAAGACCATCATTTCATATGTTTTATGTGGTTTTTCGGTTGGTCCAGGAGGGAAGGAAAACATCACCCCTCTTACTCCACCTGGGTTGCAAACGGAGTCAGGGTCCAGAATTTTGCCCTTGTTCTGACTCATCATTTCCTTCCAAAGCAATGACCAGTCCAGAGACTGAGCACCCAGATAGGATGCCCTTCACAGCAGCCTTCAGCCCTGACTGTGAAGCCAGATCACAAACATTAAAAGAGGAACCATCCTGAACTGCTTCTCAGCCACACTCCTGGGGAAATTCTCAGCAGCTGATGAAGAATTTGGGTTAAAGTTTTTTTTTTTTTACAAAAGCACTGACCTCACACCTAGCCCACTCTCTCCTCCGCTGCTTGCACCTCTGTAGAGCAGAATGCAAAGGAAGCCTTCTCCTAGGTCTTCTTTGGCTCCAACGCTAAGTCACCCTACATTTGAGCTCTAGTTAGGATTGCTGAATCACGACAGGTGCAATAAAACCAAACATAGACTGAACTGGCCCAGGAGACTCAGGGTCTCTTAGGATTAACCATGTGTCTGAGGAAAGGTTCCCAAACCTGCAACAGTCACCCTTGCACCCAGGTGCAGAGAAATTGACAGTGACAACCATGAGTGAGAAATTCTTAATGACCGTTGTTGATCACCTGCCCTGCAACCTCTTCTCTCCTCTGCTCCAAGTAGAATCCAAATCCTGCTGAGATACCTACTTCTCTACCCAGACTGTGAGAGGCGGGGTGAGCCCGTCCTCATCAGAACAGGGCTAATTGGTGTGATGGTAATCAGTTCTCATTGGCATTGAGGGTTCATGGATCAGTAACTTTGTTTGCCAAAGAGAAGGAAGTTCTTCTTGGAAGAACTCAGTGGAAAAAAAATTAATTCCATGGAAGGTCCCAGAAATGAATGGTGTCCCTTGTTCCTGGGGGGCTCATGTCTGGTTGTAATGCTGGACTCTGCTTCAGCCCCGCTATGTGCCTGAGGATAAAGGAAATGCCCAAGATAATGGAACTGAGAAGGGGACGGTGTGGCCCTCGAGGACACCACTGAGCTTCAGAATCCATCAGGCTGCCTCCGGCTGCAGGCTGACTTCCTGTTCCTGGGTCAGGGAAAGTTCCTTATTGCTGAGAAAGATTTGAGCTGGGATTGTATTGCTTTATTCTAAATTATTCAATCATGGGCGAATTGGTGAGCTTCTCATTTACAGCAAAGCATCTAAGAGGCTCCCTGGTCGCCCCAGCTTGCCAGCCAGGAGTCAAACCTGGTTCCCTGACCTCCTGTCTCCTGGAGGAAGATCAGAAGGGGAACTTTAAGTAATAGGGTGGGAACAGCCAGACAAAATCGCATCATGTGCTGCAGAGTTCTTTTTCAGAGCCGTGGATAACATCTAATCCTTTATCTTATCTTTTCTTTTAGGCTTCAATCTGGCCCTCATTCCAGCTGTTAGATTGAATTCTCAGAAAGAAGATAAATCCGAAAATGGGATTCTAACACTTTTTCTGTTTTTTATTTAACTCCCACTCACATCCTATCCTCTTCTTCCCTGATATCTCTGATTACTCGCTGGTTCTTAGGGACTGAGTTTAAAAATCTTGTTTCTTCTTGGAAACCTACCCAGGGTTCAGCCCCGATGGCCTGTGTACATAGCACATGACTCCCCTGTTCACCCACTGCCCCTCGGAGTCTCCTGGCTAGAGCCCTGCACCCACGACCACGTCCCCAGGACCCTCTTGCTGAGTCCAGCACTTGTGTCATTGTACATCAGAATCCTCTCTGTCTTTCCCTCATTTTAGAAACTTCCGCTCACCTGCTATCCAGCATAATGGCTTCCTTGTAAAAAGTCCCAAACTTTGAATGGCAAATTCAACCTGAAATAGAGAATTGGGCTAGACAACCCCCTCATTTTCTCCAGGAAATGGAAAACTCAGAAGGAAAGATTCTCTGCATGTGGGAGGGGGTCATTAAAATTTGGCTGTCAGTTTCATGAGTGGATATGCTGAAGAAAAATTAATATTTGAGCAAGATAAAAATGGTTACCTGATGACTTTTTTCATCGTTCTTACCATTTAACCTTCTCCAACTTTTCAATATCCCTGCAAGTATTTTAGCTGTTTTTAAAAAATACCCCGTATTTATGGAAGCAGTGTGTAAGAACATTGATGCGTCATTTCAGGAGCTGTAACTGGAAGCCGTTTATGATGAGAGCCTGTTCCTCACCCGGAGGGAAAGGTTCAAACCTTGGGGTGTTGGAACACAGCCACTCCCCTAACTCCTAAGGCCTGTCAGATGGAGGGGGTTAAAGGAGCTGCACAGGCGGGTTCTGGCACCCTGTTGGTGGTGAGGGGTGGTCTCGTCTCTTCTGGGAACACCAGCCTCATCACGATTCTCAGGCAGCAGATCTCCTGTCTTTGCCCTGAGCCACAGAGGGGACTACTCTCTAGCCTGGCCAGTCTGTCCCCAACAAGTCCCTCAGCTCCCCTGCCATCTTTGAGGTTTTTCCTCGCTAACTGAGAGGATAAAGACTTCAGCTCACACCATCTTCCTTTCCAGGCTACGAGGTCTCACACTGGAGCTGGGAGGGAGGGTCTGCTCAGAGGCCTGGGAAGAGCAGAGCCTGGGAGCCAGCAGGTCCCTGGAGGTGGAGATTCAGAGTCACCAGGGATCCGCCCAGCTTTGGGCTTCAGAAACACACAGCCACCCTAACCTCAGGGTGATGGACACAGAATTCACCCCGAGTCATTTCTCACAGGAGAAGGCTACCGGGGTGAGAGCAAGAGGGCAGAGGACGAGGGAGGAATTTAAATGTCTTACATCTAGAAATGCAAGCTTTTGGTTGGGTGCAGTGGACACGCCTGTAGTCCCAAAGACTCAGGAGGCTGAGGCAGGAGGACCACAAGTTTAAGTTACGCCTCAGCAACTTAGCAAGACCCTGTCACTAAATAAAAAAATAAAGGGCTAGGAATGTCATTTAGTGGTAAAGCACCCTTGGGTTCAATCCCCAGTACCAAAAATCACACACAAAGAACAAAAGTACATATGTTTTTATTCAAATTTATCTTTTGAAACAGAAACATGGCAGTGCACTACAAATAGAAACCCAGTCTCACTTGCACGAGGGGAGGCAACTGTAGAAAATAAGTAACTACAAGAAAGGAACAGTTCCTAATCCCAGCCACCCTTTTCTCCAGCAAAAAGTGCTACAAACTTCCTAGCACCAGACAGACTCTCTCCTCGATGTGATCAAAAGGCCTGAAGGACAGTGGAGATGTGATGTGTGGTTGAAGGTGTGAGTGTGTGTGTGTGTGTGTGTGTGTGTGTGTGTGTGTGTGTAATCAGCCTGCACTGCTGCAGGGTGCCCTGTCCTCTGCCCTGGGAAAGACGAGCGGGTCTCCCAGCTCTGTCCCACTGTGAGACCCCGGCCCACCCAGAGGGTGCTATTCATCCAAGATACATGGAAACAGAAGACCAGCTCACGAGTCATTCCTGACCTGTTCACCAACTCCGAGCTGCCTCTCATTTATTTCTAAATACCAAGCCACTTAGAAGTGCTCGGGTCTTGAGACTTAATACAAATTACGCAGGTGTGTACAAGAACAATCTACGTACTGAGCATTCCACCCCCATTCAGGTGCCCCGACAGGGACAGACATTGGTTTTTAAGTCAGACCTAGCACCTGCCCTTGTGGGGTCTGCATCCAAATAGCAGATACTTTATTTCTTTGAAAATTCATTCTATAATGTTCTCTACTGCTACAGAACAAACTGCTCTAAATCTCATGATGTAAAATAGGAGACAGAAATCCGCTCCCTACAACCTAAATCCAACTGGCTGCCTGCTTGTGAAAATAAAGTTTTATTGAAACATGGATATGCCCCTGTGTCCACTAGTTTCACTCCATAATGGCAGAGTTCAGGAATCACAACTGAGATGGAACAGCCCCCAAAGACGCAATACGCACTAGCTGGCCCTGTAGGAACAGTTCGTCCACTTGTGATAAAGAACAACAAAGTATGCTTGAGCTTCTCCAAGTGCTCATTTCTGTGCCTGATGCACAGAGCCAACACCTGCCTCTGAGACACTCATGGGGAGCACACCTGTCTGCTTGTCCTCAGCATGGCCACCAATGTGTCCCCTCCAAACCAAGAATTCCATTGCCTGGGAGGATAAGGCAGGTTGCCCACTTGGAACAGTGAGGTCCATTGCAGTGATGGACACGCCTCTTGCAGAAGTTGGTCCAGGGTTTCATCCACTGAACCGCCCCTGTGCTCTGGCTCCACCCCCCTGCGGTGGAGCTGGGCTGCTGCTTCTCCCAACAGGTGAGAGTTCAGCTGGCAGACCTGAATCCTACCTGGAGGTCAAGAAAACACCCTTCCTTCCTACCGACTGAAGAGCATG